>NC_068426.1:30599202-30941345 GCF_023373465.1 Oncorhynchus keta | reverse complement strand
TCAGAGTGTGATTTGGGTGGGCATTCTATGTCCCTTTCCTATGTTTTTGTATTTCTTTGTTTTGGCTGGGTATGGTTCTCAATCAGCGACAGGCAGCCTTTCTCAGCCAGTCATGAATCAGCTGGCATCATTTTTATCGATATATTCAAAGAAATGTCAGCTACAAAAAGGTCAAACGAAGCGAAGTGCAGCTAGTTTTGCAGTCTTTCCAGCTTCAGTTTGAAGTGAATGTGTTCGCTGTGTTGTTGGCTAGCTCCTCTGAACAACAGTGTCCTGACGAGTGTGCATATCTTCTATGCCAGTCGAAATCGTGCCTCATTTGCTCATTGTTATGGATGTATCCAAATAAAGGCCACTATAAAACAGCTTAAGCAAATGCAAATGCAGCTACTTTGCTGTTATTCTGACGTGACTGTAAGTTAGCAGTAGTTGGCTAGCTAGCAAGCAAGGGATAATAATGTTGCCAGCCAGTAGGCAATGGAACATTTAGAACGACTGGGTCGCATCTACTTTGTCTCGGGCCTAACAGCTCCCATGCCAATATATCCTTTGATGAGCTCACAGCTCACAGCTCTGACAATGATATGGAATGTGTGTGTGTGTGTGTGAGAGCGCATGCATGTGGCGTATTTCATCTGTGGACATGCCTGTAGAAAATCACTAAATTCCCTCTGCTGGTGTTGAAGGGTAAGGACTTGAGGTATTGTACAGTCTGTAAACTATTACTACTGTAAACTCGCAACACGGTACACCCTTGCAATTCCCAAGCACTTTGGTAAAAGGGGTTAGAGTGCATTGAAGGGGTAGGATGAGTAATCCCTGTAGCTAAGTAGTCTTGGGAGGGGGTAGGGATACAGCGAGACTTAGTATCACCTGTTCTCTCCTTTCCTCTCTCTTTTGATCCATTGTAGTTCCCCAGCTGAGGTATGCTCTCAGACCTGAGTCTAAGGGTGGATCACGTTTCTAAGACAGAATGTGTAAGATACCCTGTGTGGGAAGGAGCCTCTGCCTGTCATGCTGTTGGTGACAGCTTGGGTTTCACCGTTGAGAGTGGTGGCCTTTGTTAGTATGGCATGATGAATAATTGTAACTTACAGTCATACTGTAGGAGAGAGAGAGGGAGAGAAAGACAGGGAGAGAATGAGTATGGATACATAGTTATGTTATGGAGAGCAGAAGTGGGGAAGACAGCTGTTTACCAGCTGTACACTCCTTCTGGGAGTTGCCATTACAGTTAGAGGGGACCACTGTTACGAAGCAGATCCACAGCCAAACACCAACCCCTCTTAAACATGTTTACATTTAACCAAGAGGGGAGGCAGTACGGTATATGAACAGGGAGGGGGAGAGGATCTACAAGTACAACAAGTGATAACGTGATGGAGAGAGTTATTCTTGGTCGATTTACTCCTCTTCACTCTCACTCCATCTTCTTTTGCCTTTTGCCTTCTTTTGGCAGATTCCCTAATTATTGACTGCACAGGAATGTGCTTTAGCCCTGGGTTTACACTCAAATGAGCGAGGTGCTGGGCTGATAGGGGGTGGTGGGGGTAAAGGAGTGGGAGGCTAGGGCTAACCCAGGAGAAAAGAGGGGGAGCTGGGGTCAGCCCCTGCTTTGTAGTGGCAGTGGCCTCTGTTTAAACTGAGATTAGTAGCTGACCTGTCCTCTGTCCTTCTAAGAACATGAAGCCTTCAGAGATGCCATCTTCCATTCCACAGCACCGAGTGCCATTGACCATTGACCATTTGGGACACACTGATTCAGAACACTGGCTCAAATAACGTTATTATTATTATTATTATTATTGAAAGGATGCCCTGACCTGTCGGACTAGGCGGATTTTGTTACTACACTCTGTAGCCTAGCCAAAGAAAGAAGCCTCTCTCGTAAAACGACACACATAATTCACCGATTACAGGCTTGCTGTATAGCAGCGTTTATATCTGACGCTGAGTAAGACTATATACTGTAGAATTATGTCATTCGAGATGAGAGATGGATGCTGATGTTTTATTCCAAAGCAAAAGTCACATCACAGAGATGCATTATCACCAGATGAGTCTTTATTGGGTGATTAGCTGTAAAGCCAGTTGATATTGTGGGATTATCTCTAGGGTTCCTCCCTAATACGTATACACTCTAACATCTGACCCTGTGTAATCCCTGTGAAGTGTCCGATCACCAAACATCTGAAAATGAGCTGATTGAGCAGAAGGCACTGCCACCCTGTCTCTACACAACACACACACACACACACACACACACACACACACACACACACACACACACACACACACACACACACACACACACACACACACACACACACACACACACACACACACACACACACACACACACACACACACATCAAAAGAGAGAGCTGAGGACTGGGGATTTGAAAAGTTAAGGAGGATGAGAGACCCACGGTATAGGCGCGGACCGCACAGAGACGTCAAAGAGTGTTTCAAATATCGTCAAATACAAATGATTTTAACCTAAAATGTTTAATAACATTTATAGTAAAATATTATGGGGAATGGAAATGAGGGATACCTTACACTGTGTTGGGAAAGTATCACAGCAGTGATTGAAGGAGGGTACGAGGTATTAGTTGAGGTGGTTAGAGGCTTCAGTGCAGGACAGGCTCATCGTGGCTGGAGGGTTTTGGAGAAGAGCTCAACTCATTCACTGAAGGCAGTGAAATCCATAACTCAACCAGGGATTGGAACCGGTTCAGAGAACAGAACCAAAAACCAAATAAAATTGAGGAACGGAAACAGAAACCGGAACAAAAGTGATCAAATCGTGAGAACCGGTTACTAATGTTATTTTTTTGTTCAGAAATATAAAACATTTCTACTATATTATTCTGTAATTCAGTGCAGTTATAATGGTAGTTATAGCATAACATATTCCATTTCAAGTCGTGATGTTCAGCGCTTCAAGCCAAGCTCCCTCCATGCACACCCCTTTCTCACGCTCGCTCCCTACCTGGGAAATTTCAGTTGCATCTCGCGCATGCACTTACATGCCTGCACAAACATGTAAACAACTATTTTACCCGTTCCACAGCAAGCTGCTCTAACGGCGCAAATTGGTGGAGTAAATTAATTAGTTGAATGTAAAAACAATGTTGATTTCACAGGTTAAAAAATGAACGTAATGAAGGTATATAAACCGTAACTTTTAGGGGGTTTGAACTGGTCGGAAAGGAGTTCTGCTCAGAACGCAAAGATTGCGAATGTTTTTTTTTTTTTTTTACCCCTGAACACAGCACATTTAGACAGATGAGCTAAGAATGAGTTAGTCCAAGCAAAGAGTAAAATCATTGATGTGTATATGTAATAATTCGATTGTGTTAGCTGCTAGTCTGCTATGGTATTTATCCAAACATGAGGGGGCTACTTACACAGTGCTGGGAAGGGATTACAGCAGTGATTGAAGGAGGGTATGAGGTATGGGTTGAGGTATTCAGAGGCTTGATTTCAGTGCAGGACAGTTTTATTATAGATGGATGGTGTTGGAGAAGAGCTCAACTCTTCCACTAAGGGCAGGACAGGATTTGACTGGGAAGGCCAAAAAACAATAACACAACAGAGTTAGACAAAATAGCTATGAATGCGTTAGTTCAAGCAAGGAGTAAAATCACATTAATGTGTAATAATGTGATTGACTCTACATACAGAAGAACGTTCCCTCTCACCGTGCCCCCTAAAAGCCAACTCTTACATGCCCAAAATTGCAGTAGTGTCGACAAGCTGCTTGAGAAAATCTGTTACTTCTTACCTTGTCGTTGTGTTGCACAGTTTGAATATGCAGACCTTTGTCCATTACATTATCGAAGCGACTTTTCCCAGAAGATTGAACCTGATGTGGGCAATGAAAGGGTTTTTCAACAAAAAAAATCCACTACATTGTCGTTAGAGTTAAGTGAAGTTAGTTAAGCAAGGAAAATTGTTAGCAAGGAAAATTGAAATAAATGATCACTTTCACTATTCACTATCTCAACTTCAATCAATCCAACATTGTCACCAACTCACCAAGCTTCTAAATCACACATACAAAGAACTAGGTTCATTCTCTGATCCTTTGATTGGATTGACAAGATGTTAGTTCGTACTGCAAAAGCTTTGAATGGTTGGAGGACATCCTCCGGAAGGTGTCATAGTTACCATGTAGGTGTATAGAAGGGGTGAGGAGCATAAGCCTCCTAGGTTTTGTATTGAAGTCAATGTAGCCAGAGGACGGAAAATAGCTGCCCTGCGGCTACACCATGGTGCTACCCTAGAGGGTGCTGCTGAGACAACTGTAGGCCAATATTGCAAAAAAAATATTTTTTAAATCAGTATTGATTGACATATGAATATATTTAGTTATTTTAAAGGGAATTTTTTCAGATATTCACTGAGTAGGATGGTCCTCCCCTTCCTCTGAGGAGACTTACTACTGTCCAGGAGGTTGTGATTGGACTGAGACAAAATTGTTGTGATTGGACTGAAACATAATTGTTGTGATTGGACTGGCACACACACATTCAAAAGCACACACACATTCCAGGTTCCGAGTTTGTGTTCTCATGTAATGACTCCCAGATGTTATTGATATCTATTTTGTTACAAACTTATTTTATTTGCTGTTGTTGTGGCACATGTTTTGGTGACACAAATGGATTTCTCCATTGCCAATAACAAAACCTGAAATGAACTAAGACTGAAATGGAAGCGGGAACTAGGATTAAAATATATAGAAAGACCGTAAGGCATTAATGTAAAACATGTTGTTGTGTTCAGACCAAGTCAAAATGCTGAACATGAGTTATTGAGTTGCCATGTTGATGCCTTTGGTCATGATAATTGTGGCTATTAAAAAAATAGCAATAATACCTCTTGGGCTGCTCTGACAAGAAAATAACAAACAAAACACTGAAAAACACACCAGAAACATTCCCCGATGATGGCAAATCTTGTTTCACTGTATTTTTCCTCCTCCTGAAAATCTGTCGCTCAATGACCTCCTTGAGAGAGAGAAAAAAGAGAAGTGCGGGTGTTTATTTTACAAATCTGGCAGAAGTGTTTGTACAGATCCCTTTGAGTGCCAAGAGTCGATGGGTCTGGGACAGGGGAATGAAGGTAGCGCGGAGAGGAGTGTGTACTGGGATGTGCCCTCTCAGCTTTCAAGCCTTCTTTGTTTTCTCACAGCTCCCCACTCTATCAATGGAAACCCAAATCCCTCTCTTTCTCTCGTCTTATCTCTGCCTGCAAGAAGGCCTGTGCTTTGTCAAGGGCCACAGCCCTCATTACCTCCCCCCCCAGGAGCCACACCCAGGGCCCTCGAAGGAACGGCGCTGATCCTGAAACATAACGAACACACACACACGCATGCGGGGAGGAAGAGAAAACACCCGAAACAGCAGAAAACCCATGCCCCTTTGTTTGGCTTCTTCCCTCACCAGGCAGAGATGTCCTCTGTTTTTGACAGATTTTCAGCCAGGCCAGAGACCAGAGAGACTGCCAGGGAGGCAGGGAGGAGGCAGAAGAGAGGCAGGTCGCTGGGCGAAAAGGGTCAATATCAGGGGATATCTTTATCTATATATTTCCGGATATCTTACATGTTATTAGAAAAAAGGAATAGATGCAGGAACACTCCGAATAGCAGGCTGCAATTACACACTATTGTCAGATTGGGTTGTCAGTGGGGTCCCTCACAGTCCAGACCCAACGTGGTGGTAGTGTCAGTCTGCGATTTACTACAAACTGTCAATGCATATCATGAATCAAAATTGTGTCGATACTCCAAGAAAATATTGTCATTTCACATAACCATACCAAAAGGTAGCTACTCTAACGTAAACTCACCCTATTTCGTACAAATGTGCGCAAACGCAACATTCAAACGAGGCTACAAAAAAAACGAATGGGACTGTAGCGACTGTGTTGACTTCAAAATCGGGGGTGTGAACTACGTTTCTATTTAAGCGTTGATCGAAATGGTAATGGCTCTATAGTATTACCAGTTGTTAAAAAGTTGTTAGAAAAAAGTTGTTAAAAAACGGACCCTCCGTTACGTCGTGACGTGTCATGCCATAACGTACAGCACGCATAAAGCAACTATTTCTGTCTTACAATCTCTCTCCACGAGGCTTCTCTCATCGTTTAAAAACAGAAAATGGACAGTGACGGGGGTAATGGGGGCTACCTAGTCATTTTTTGCATCATCATTGCATGCGATCATCATTCTCAAAGCCGCTGTTAACTTCTAAGATCACTTTAGCACCGCCCTAAAAACCCGATTCAACTGCGACACAAACCTTCAAATAGGTATGTAATGACACATTATATAAACTCTTTATAGTGTTTTATTTACATTTTAGAGGCGATAAGGTGATAAGTTGGACAGATCGAGTGAAAAAAAGCAATTTTCCCACACAACATCTCTCCTTCTCACTATCACACATCCGTTTCGCTTCCCCACCCGCCATTTTTAAAAAGACCCGACGAGGCTCATTGTCTTCTTGAATTATGCAGAAACGGGCAGCGTTTAGGTCATGTAATTGATTCTGTTGGAAAGGGGAGAAATTGTGCTTTACAATGGTATTAACATTACAGTTGATCTCTGGAAGTATTAAGTTTTTGGGGCGCTAAAATAAGGGCACTTGTACGGACCAAAGCGATGTACGAGTTTACGTTACCTGCTTCATTCATGACGAGAAAACTAAGTGTAACAAGCTAGCTAGCTAGCTGAGTTGCTAGTTAGCTAGCTTATATTAACCAGTAATTCAAAATACGCCTAAACGTTTTAAAACATTAGCTGTTACCTCGAGGCTTGTTAGGGGGTAAAAACGTTTTGCTGAAGGAAAGGCAATTTTGTTATTTGTTAGCTAGCTAACTTAGGCTACCAGTTAGCTTTCACCCCCTATCAAGTCTAGCTAGCCCTACTGGCTGCTGGCTAAATTAGCTAGCTAACATTCTTGATTCTAGTTACTAAGATAAATAAAACCTCTCAAATTAGCTTCTCACTTTAGTGTTAACTTCTTTTAGGTATTTTCCGAACAGCTTCTCACTTCTTTGTGACTCCAGTTGTCAGTTACACACTCATTTGTGGTGCTCAAATTCTAAAATACGTGATTCATGTTGCAAGGCGATCACCTTTATGCAGAGGGAATACAAAAATTATAGCTAGTGACTGAAAGAATGATATGGGTTGGATATTTGTCATATCATTGAGTATGTCCTCAAATAAGCATCAGAAATTGTCCTTATTTAAGCATATCAAAAAGTGTATCAAGATCCTGACATGGACATCAGTCAAGAGCATATGCATTGTATATGTGCGGAGAAAATATACTGTGTATGCTTACTGTCAGTATTTGTCATCATATAGACAAAATAAGATGTACATAGTATACACATAGTCCTACCTAAGGATATCTATTGAGTCAATATCCGGCCATATATCCAGAGGGAATCCAAAAAAAGATTTGTGCATGAAAGGAAAATATGGATTTCATATTTGTCAAATTATTGAGCATGTGCTGAAAGTCTCAGAAATGCATCAGAAACCGTCCTTATTGTCAGCATATGACAAAAGGCATATCTAGATCCGGATGTGGACCTCAGCCAAGAGAAGCATATCTGGAATGTGCTGAGAAATGTGCTGAGAAAACACAGATCTGCTGATGCACACAGTATTTGTCAACATGAAGAGAGAGAAAAATATGTCACATATCTCAGGATAATAAATGAGTCCATATCCGACCATAGGAAATGTCCATGTGTGATATTCGGAGTAATCCCAGTATCATAAAAGACAAATCTGGATTCAGAATTTGTCAGGATATGGTGCATATTCACAAAACTCAAAATATGCATTGCAAGTGGTCTATTTTCTCTAGAATATCGAAAATATGTCATGTAAAGATATCCCCTGATATGGACCCCTTTCGCCCAGTGGGTGGGAGTCAGGGTGTTCCACGGCTGCCGAAGGGTAACCTGGCTGATCCTGATTAATCTCTCTGGCTCTGTTGTTCACCTGTCATACATCAGCTGAATAAATAGCACACTGATCTATGAATAGACAGATTGTGTAACAAACAGCCAGTTCACCTGCCATAGCAAGGGTCTGATTCAAATCAAATTAAATCAAATCAAATCAAATTTTATTTTATTTGTAACATACACATGGTTAGCAGATGTTAATGCGAGTGTAGCGAAATGCTTGTGCTTCTAGTTCCAACCATGCAGTAATAACCAACAAGTAATCTAGCTAACAATTGCAAAACTACTACCTTATAGACACAAGTGTAAGGGGATAAAGAATATGTACATAAAGATATATTAATGGGTGATGGTACAGAGCGGCGTAGGCAAGATACAGTAGATGGTATTGAGTGCAGTATATACATATGAGATGAGTATGTAAACAAAGTGGCATAGTTAAAGTGGCTAGTGATACATGTGTTACATAAAGATGTAGTAGATGATATAGAGTACAGTATATACATATACATATGAGATGAATAATGTAGGGTATGTAAACATTATATTAGGTAGCATTGTTTAAAGTGGCTAGTGATATATTTTACATAATTTCCCATAAATTCCCATTATTAAAGTGGCTGAAGTTGAGTCAGTGTGTTGGCAGCAGCCACTCAATGTTAGTGGTGGCTGTTTAACAGTCTGATGGCCTTGAGATAGAAGCTGTTTTTCAGTCTCTCGGTCCCAGCTTTGATGCACCTGTACTGACCTCGCCTTCTGGATGATAGCGGGGTGAACAGGCAGTGGCTCGGGTGGTTGATGTCCTTGATGATCTTTATTGCCTTCCTGTGACATCGGGTGGTGTAGGTGTCCTGGAGGGCAGGTAGTTTGCCCCGGTGATGCGTTGTGCAGACCTCACTACCCTCTGGAGAGCCTTACGGTTGTGGGCGGAGCAGTTGCCGTACCAGGCGGTGATACAGCCCGACAGGATGCTCTCGATTGTGCATCTGTAGAAGTTTGTGAGTGCTTTTGGTGACAAGACAAATTTCTTCAGCCTCCTGAGGTTGAAGAGGCGCTGCTGTGCCTTCTTCACGATGCTGTCTGTGTGGGTGGACCAATTCAGTTTGTCTGTGATGTGTACGCCGAGGAACTTAAAACTTCCTACCCTCGCCAATACTGTTCCATCAATATGGATAGGGGGGTGATTCAACTACATACCAAACCTTTTTAGTACATTATTGTCACAATTGTGCTGCTTTGCTGCATGTTCTGACCATATTGTAAGATTTATTGGATGTCAGTCCAGTAACATTGGTCATCTTGCCTGCATCTGCCCCCCCCCCCCCGTCTCTTTTCACCACTTAAACTTTTTATTGTTATGTCTATATTTATTCCACACATCCCACTTCACATTCCTTAGTAAAAATCAGTATGAGTATCAGCATCCTCACCTCAGGCCCAGTTAATGTGGGCCAAGCGCTGGTTGAGGTGCGGAGTTGGAGAGGGCAGACAGAGAGGGAGGAGGGTGGATAGAATGGGAGGGGATGGAACATTTGGTTTCTATAAACCAAACCATTATCTTTCTCTCTCCTCTCTCTCTTAATAATCCATCAAATTGAAGACGGGTCTATCTGTTTTCAAAAGAGGACGAGAGGAAACTAACACTACTTTTCAAGTCTTGGCCAATTCTCAACAGCTTTAACCTTTTCCAGGATGGCCCTACTTCTTCATTGCACAAATGAATAACCTCAACCAAATTCCAAAGACTGGTGACATTCAGTGGAAGCGGTAGGAACTGAAAACAAGTTCCTAAGAAATATCAGTCAACAGACAGAGACCTCAAAAAAAAAGAAAAACGGTTATTCCTCTGGGTTTTGCCTGCTCCATTAAGTTCTGTTATACTCACAGACATGATTCAAACAGTTTTAGAAACTTCAGAGTGGTTTCTATCCAAATCTACTAATAATATGCATATCTTATATTCTTGGCATGAGTAGCAGGAAGTTGAAATTGGGCACGCTATTTATTCAAAAGTGAAAATACTGCCCCCTATAGGTTTTGTTCACATCGGCTACCATGAGCGTTATCACACAGTCATCCAGAACAGCTGGTGCTCTCCTACATGCTTCAGTGTTGTTTGCCTCGAAGCAAGCATAAAAGGCTCATCTGGTAGGCTCGCGCCACATCTGACGAGCGTCAGAGCCGGTGTAGAAGGACTCAATCTTAATCCTGTTTTGACGCTTTGCTTGTTTTATGTTTTGTCAGAGGGCATAGCGGGATTTCTTATAAACGTCCGGATTAGTCTCCCGCATTTTGAAAGCGGTAGCTCTAGCCTTTAGCTCGATGTGGATGTTGCCTGTAATCCATGGCTTCTGGTTGGGATATGTACGTGCAGTCACTGTGGGGGGGACGTCATCGATGCACTTATTGATGAAGCCGATGACTGAGGTGGTTTATTCCTCAATGCCACTGTATTGACCCCGGAACATATTCCAGTCTGTGCTAGCAAAACAGTCCTGTAGTGTAGCATCCGCCTCATCTGACCACTTCTGTATTGAGCGAGTCGCTGGTACTTCTTTCTTTAGTTTCTGCTTGTAAGCAGGAATCAGGAGGATAGAATTGTGGAGTAAAGGTGGTCTAGGATTTATTTTTTCCTGGTAGCACATGTGACATGCTGGTAAAAATTTGGTGAAACTGATTTAAATTTGCCTGCATTAAAGTCCCCAGCCACTAGGGGTGCCACATCTGGGTGAGCATTTTCTTTTTTGCTTGCCTTATAGAGTTGGTTGAGAGCAGTCTTAGTGCCAGCCTCGCTTTGTGGTGGTAAATAGACAGCTACGAATAATACAGATGAGAACTCTCTTGGTAGGTCGTGTGGTTGACAACTCATCATAAGGTCTACCTCAGGCGAGCAATACTTTGAGACCTCTTTAATATTAGACATTGTGCACCAGCTGTTATTAACAAAAAGTCACACACCCCCACCCTTCGTCTTACCAGTGGTAGCATCTCTGTTCTGTCGGTGCATGGAAAATCCCGCCAGCTCTATATTGTCAGTTTCTTCGTTCAGCCACGTCTCAGTGAAACATAAGATGTTACAGTTTTTAATGTCCCGTTGGTAGGATAATCTTAATATTGGTCATCAATTTTATTAATCTTGGTCATCAATTTTATGCACGTTAGCAAGGAGAATGGAAGGCATTGGGAGTTTACTCGCTCGCTTCTCAGAAGGATCCCCGATCTGCATCCCCTTTTCTGACGTATTTTCTTCACACAAAAGGCATGGATCTGGGCCTGTTCCGGTGAGAGCAGGATATCCTTCTCGTCAGACTCGTTAAAGGAAACATTTCTCACAGTTTGTGGTGAGTAATTGCTTTTCTGATGTCCAGAAGTTATTTTCGGTCATAAGAGACGGTAGGAGCAATATGTTTCTTTTTGAGTTACACAAAACGCAAAACAAAAATAACAAAATTGCACAATTGGTTGGGAGAATGTGAAACGTCAGCCATGTTCTTCAGTGCCATCTATGTCTTTCCATGACATAGACTGACCAGGTGAATCCAGGTACAAGCTATGATACATTATTGATGTCACCTGTTAAATCCACTTCAATCAATGTAGATGAAGGGGAGAAGACAGGTTAAAGAAGGATTTTTAAGCCTTGAGACAATTGAGACGCCATTGAGAGGGTGAATGGGCAAGACAAAATATTTAAGTGCCTTTGAACGATGTATGTTAGTCGATGCCAGGCACACCGAACTGCAACGCTGCTGGGATTTTCACGCTCAACAGTTTCCTGTGTGTATCAAGAATGGTCCACCACCCAAAGGACATCCAGCCAACTTGACACAACTGTGGAAAGCATTGAAATCAACATGGACCAACATCCCTGTGGAACGCTTTCGACACCTTGTAGTCCAAGCCCCGACTAATTGAGGCTGTTCTGAGGGCAAAAGAGGGTGCAACTCAATATTAGGAAAGGGTTCCTAATGTTTTGTGCACTCAGTGTATAATATTTACCTATTTCATTGGTTGAGTATGAATAATATCATAGATCACACACACACCCTTTTCTGTAAAATGACTCACATGAAAGTCCCCTTCCTCTCTTCACTGCTTTTCCCCCTTTATTTGTGTCATCAATCATAAACATTTGTCAGTAAGCTTAGGACTTTCTCAATACCTTAGAGCTTGTTTTAGAAACGGCTCCCTAGTCATGATAAAGTATTTGCCGAAAAGAAAAATTGTGGTGGAAAGAAAGTACAGTATTGATGATGACATGTAGTCATTATAGTTACAACTTTACTGCCACCACGTTAAAGCTGGGTCTCGTTCTGTGGACATGGGAATGTTGGCTAAGCTTTATGAAGCAGACTGAACAAACAGTGACTGCCCTCACCTAGATTATTACTCAACACAACTCTGACTGCTGTAAGCTTAGTCAAACAACAGGTTTTCTTTTTCAATAATGAAATAATTAAAAAATATATTACATTTGTGCTCACAATTCAGTGTGACTGTGATCACATGTCTCTCTCTCTCTCTCTCTCTCTCTCTCTCTCTCTCTCTCTCTCTCTCTCTCTCTCTCTCTCTCTCTCTCTCTCTCTCTCTCTCTCACATACATTAAAAAAGGTGATAGTATACTTTGTTATAAATACTTTAGATGTATTATCTTTGACATAGCAATGGGGGTGTTTTCCTTGAGAAAACCTACTGGACAAAATTTGAGTAATGATACTACAGCTCCGATGCTCTGATGCAGTGAACTGATGCTTGTTTCAACATAACATTATCATGTGATCAATGACGTCCAAAGCTTTGTTAGATCAAGTGGTTTTTCACTGATTTTGCAGTGGTTCCGGGGCTTTCCTCGATTCCAAATTGCTTTCAAACACCGACCTCTACTTGACACCGTACTTACAATGTAGAATCCCGGTGGAAGCATATTCATTTGAAAATATTTGTGACACCACACTTTCTGCACATTGTTGTTCAAACAATTTGTTTTATTTAGTAAAGTATAAGCTTCTATCCTAAATAATGCCATAGATTCATAGTTTTTGACAGCAAAAAAAAGGTTTTCACAGCATAAAAGGAAGCACGGTGGAAGGTGCGAACCTGTAACAGTAACTGATAAGATGCTCAGACCACGGATATTTGATATACAGTGCATTCGGAAAGTATTCAGACCACTTCCCTTTTTCCACATTTTGTTACGTTACAGTCTTATTCTAAAATTGATTAAATAGTTTTTTTGCCTCATCAATCTACACACAATACCCCATAATGACAAAGTGAAAACAGGTATTTAGAAATGTTTGCAAATGTATTCAACATTTAAAAAACTGAAATACCTTAACTGCATAAGTTTTCAGACCCTTTGCTATGAGACTCAAAGTCGAGCTCAGGTGCATCCTGTTTCCATTGATCATCCGTGAGATGTTTCTACAACTTGACTGGAGTCCACCTGTGGTAAATTCAATTGATTGGACATGATTTGGAAAGGCACACACCTGTCTATGTAAGGTCCCACAGTTGACAGTGCATGTCAGAGCAATAACCAAGTCATGAGGTTGAAGGAATTGTCCGTAGAGCTCCGAGACAGGATTGTGTCGAGGCACAGATCTGGGGAAGGATACCAAAACATATCTGCAGCATTGAAGGTCCCCGAGAACACCTCCATCATTGTTAAATGGGATGAGTTTGGAATCAACCAAGACATGGAACCAATTAGACCAAAACTCATGTTTGAGTGATTACAGCTTTTTTTAGTTGTTGGTGTAACTTGAACCACCACTTTCAATGTTCTCTGACTTTATGTTAAAACATGTCATAACCACTGCAAAGGTAATCCCAAAACTTCAGAGCGCAGTGTTAGCATGTAAACAAGGGGACATTTCACAAGGGCCAGTGGATGCTATTTAATCCTTAAAGCCCACAAGAACAGAAATATACATGTTTTCAACTGAAAGACAACGTCCAGAGTAAATCATTTATTGCTGGACTTGAAGTGGGAAATTCGAATTGGGGACTTCTGATTTTTTTTATGCAGCTCTGCTGTGTTTCCTCTACGATATAACATGCTAATAGATTTCAGTCTACTTTTATTTTCAGTGCTGGGTTTTATTTTAATGTTACCTCCCACAAGCATGATTTTAAAAAAATAACAAAAATAAACACCTGCAAAGTTCTTCCTCTTCGCCAGTCACGACTGACGACTTTTTTGCTTGTCCGTATTAAAAAATATATATGACCATTTTATCAATTGTATAATTGCGTGATAGCATTTTGCAACCCTGCTCCCCCCGTTGCCCCAATATGAATGGTTTTGAAAACTAAAGTCTTGCTTCACTACTTCCTTCACTGCTTCACTGCTTGCTTTGATTGGTGCAGCTAAACCATAAGTGTCTATCCTATAATGAACAGGCACCCGCAAAAGAAAATTCAAGGAACTTGTTGATCTATTTTGTTGTGCTCTTGTTACATTTGTATTGGGGTTTCGTGTTTGGTGCACTCAGGGTGTTGTTACATGTCCTTTTTGATGTGGACCATGAGCAAAGTCATTGTAGCCTATCATTTCACTTACCCTGTGAGAAGTGAACCATGAGCAAGGGACTAACTTGGCTTTGCTGTAACGCTGCTAAAGCCTACCAGCAGCCAACCTACCAAAGGTCACACTATGTGCATTATGATGTAGAAACACACATGTGTCTTTATGGAAAAGTGGTGGAAGACTACTATGCAGCCACTGGTGCCCTCATCAACAGGGTTAAGAGTGAACTGTACCTGTCACAGGACTGGCATGGGACTCTCTCACCAACTCTTTCCCTGTCAAAACAGAGACCATAAAGCTGCTTGGGGTCAGAGGGATGGAGATGGCTCCGTCAGCTGGGACGAGACCATCCACCATGTCCAACAGAAGATCTACGAATTGAATGCACGGTCCCTCACAATTACGGGTAAGATCCAGGTCCTGAATGCAATCGTTCTCCTCATTCTACTGTACCTAGGCAGGTTGTTTCCCCCGGAGAGAGCGACCAGCAAGAAAATCAAACGTATGATTCTCACCTTTGTCTGGGGGAGCCAGATTGAGCAATTCAAGCACAGCACCCTGCACAAAGCAGTTGAGACTGGGTGGACATCCTTAACATCATTAAGGCCCAAGGATTATCCAACTTGGTCACCAACATCCACAAGACAGACAGGAAAGCCAGGTAATTTGAACGGTACTTTGCAACTCCTATCCTCAGAACCCTGGGACTCAGCACCATCGACCACACTGTACCCTATTGCTGGGACCCCCCACCAGTGTACAAGACGTGGAACGATTTTGCCTTCAGGTCAGATCTGCCCACGGTTGAGGCTGGCAACCTGGATGTACAAGGACATCATGGCACACCTGAGAGTCAGCTCAGCCATAGACACGCAACAGGTATGGTTAAAGTTCAATCACCACGACATCACAAACAAACAGAAAGACATATCATGGATGGCTGTTCATGGTTGCTTCCCCACTAGGTAATTCATGTAAAGACGGCACACAGCACGTACAGAGGGCTGAAAACATCTACCACCTGTTTGTTGAGTGCATAGCCTGCATAGCCTGGGAGACAGTGCTGCTTTTGTTATGTCGTGGTCATGAAATAAATAATAAGTTAGGATCTCGACACAACGAGGGAATTTATTTATTCATGTGTCCTCTCTGGACTTCCAATACATTGACCTCTAGTGGGCACCTTTAAATTCTGAAAACCGAGGCACATAACGGCAAACAAACTTAAAGATTCATGACATACAAATTAATATAAAGTGCCTTCGGAAAGTATTCAGACCCCTGGACCTTTTCCACATTTTGTTAAGTTACAGCCTTAATTTTAAAATTGATTACATTTCCTCCCCCATCAATTTACACACAATACAACATAATGACAAAGCAAAAACAGGTTTTTAGAAATGTTTACTAAAAACTGAAATATGACATTTATATAAGTACTCAGACCCTTTACTCAGTACTTTGTTGAAGCACCTTTGGCAACGATTACAGCCTTGAGTCTTCTTGGGTATGACGCTACAAGCTTGGAACTTCTATATTTGGGAAATTTATCCCATTTCTCTCTGCAGATGCTCTCAAACTGTCAGGTTGGATGGGGAGCATTGCTGCACAGCTATTTTCAGGTCCCTCCAGAGATGTTCGATCAGGTTCTAGTCTGGGCTCCGGCTGGGCCACTCAAGGACACTCAGAGAGTTGTTCCGAAGCCACTCCTGCGTTGTCTTGGCTGTGTGTATATGGTCGTTGTCCTGTTGGAAGGTGAACCAGTCTGAGGTCCTGAGCACTCTGGAACAGGTTTTCATCAATGGTCTCTCTGTACTTTGCTTTGTTCATCTTTGCCTCAATCCTGACTAGTCTTCCAGTCCCTGCAGCTGAAAAACAAACCCACAGCATGATGCTGCCACCACCATGCTTCACCGTAGGGATGGTACCGGGTTTCCTCCAGACGTGATGCTTGGCATTCAGGCCAAAGTGTTCGATCTTGGTTACATTAGACCAGAGAATCTTGTTTCTCATGGTCTGATAGTCTTTAGGTACCTTTTGGCAAACTGCAAGCAGGATGTCATGTGCATTTTACTGAAGAGTGGCTTCCGTCTGGCCACTATACCATAAAGGCCTGATTGGTGGAGTGCTACAGAGATGGATGTCTTTCTGGAAGGTTCTCCCATCTCCACAGAGGAACTCATGAGCTGTCAGAGTGACCATCGGGCTCTTGGTCACCTCCCTGACCAATGCCCTTCTCCCCCAATTGCTCAGTTTGGCCAGGCAGCCAGCTCTAGGAAGAGTCTTGGTGGTTCCAAACGTCTTCAATTTAAGAATGATGGAGGCCATTGTGTTCTTGGGGACCTTCACCGCTGCAGAAATGATTTGGTATCCTTCCCCAGATTTGTGCCTCGACACAATCCTGTCTCGGAGCTCTACAGACAATTTATTCGACCTCATAGCTTGGATTTTGCTCTGACATGCACTGTCAACTGTGGAACCTTATATAGACTGGTGTGTGCCTTTCCAAATCTTGTCCAATCAATTGAATTTACCACAGGTGGACTCCAATCAAGTTGTAGAAACATTTCAAGGATGATCAATTGAAACAGGATGCACCTGAGCTCAACTTCGAGTCTCATAGCAAAGTCTCTGAATACTTAAGGTATTTATATTTTACATTTTTAATATATTTGCAAACATTTCTAACAACCTATTTTTGCTTTGTCATAATGGGGTATTGTGTGTAGATTGCTAAGGACTCCCCCATCCATTTTAGAATAAGGCTGTAACGTAACAAAATACTTTATGAAAGCACTATATAGTGAATGTAAAGAGTGTAGTATAGGCTAATTTTGTAGACTTTAAAAAGGTGGCTGTAGTGCAGCAGGATAATTCCCATTGAGAAGGTAAGGCAAGCCATTTACTCTCTACAATACAATGATGCCCTCTTCTGGTAGGTCTATCGATTAAAAAGTGGCATCAACCATAGCTTTTATTATATATTCTTTCTAAAGACTTAAATAGTTCTGTCTCTTTTTTAAATATTTTTTTTATCAAACAAACATGAAGTAAACCAATCATAGAACCCTATACCAGGAAATAGCCTAATATTCTGGATAGGAGTGGTACATTTGTTTGTGATAAAACATTCTGTCATATTGGCCCCTTTAAACCTTGATAACTGAGTTTACTGTTTTTACATGTAGAAAATCAATATTATGCACCCTTATATTGCACTCATCTTCAACTCAACCTTACCTATTCTAATTTCTCCTAGCTGACCAATGTTGTTAACAAACGTAATAAATGTAATATATCTATGCAGGGGGAAACATAATTATTATATATATATTTTTTTTAATATAAAAAAAAATCATATATATATATACATTAAAAAAAAAACATCTAGTCAGTTAAACACCGGCAGGTAGCCTAGTGGTTAAGAGTGTTGGGCCAGTGACTGAAAGGTTGCTGGATCGAATCCCCAAGGTAAAATCTCTTGTTCTGCCCCTGAGCAAGAGCCTCTTGGCGCACCGATCCCTTTAGCGGGATCATTTTCGTCAACATCCAGTGAATTGCAGAGTGCCAAAATCAAATTAAATGACTAAAAATATTTAATTTTCATGAAATCACAACTGCAATATACCAAAACACAGCTTAGTTTGTTGTTAATCCACCTGGCATGTCAGATTTCAAAAAAGCTTTACGGTGAAAGCAAACCATGCGATTATGTGAGGACAGCTCTCAGCAGACAAAACATTACAAACAGCTAGCAGCAGTGTAGATTGATCACGAAAGTCAGAAAAGCAATACAATTCATTGCTTACCTTTGATCTTCGTATGTTTGCACTCACGAGACTCCCAGTTACACAATAAATGTTTGTTTTGTTCGATGAAGATTATTTTTAAATACAAAAACCTCCATTTGGTTGGCACGTTTTGTTTAGTAATCCACAGGCTCGTGCGGTCACGACGGGCAGACGAAAATTCCAAATAGTATCCATAAAGTTCGTAGAAACATGTCAATATTTTTTAAATCAATCCTCAGGTTGTTTTTAGAATAAATTATCGATAATATTTCAACCGGACGGTAGCCTTTTCAATAGGAGAGACAGAGAGAAAAGGTCTCGCTACAGGCGCTCGCGCATGCACAAATCTGGGGACACCTCGCTATCTATCCACTGACGCGATGTGATCATTCTTGCTCATTTTTCACAATAAAAGCCTGAAACTATGTCTAAAGACTGTTCACACCTTGTGGAAGCCATAGGGAAAGGAATATGGTTGATATCCCTTTAAATGGAGGATAGGCTTGCAATGGAAAAGAGAGGTTTCAGAAAAACAGCACTTCCTGGTTGGATTTTCCTCAGGTTTTCGCCTGCAATATCGGTTCTGTTATGCTCACAGACAATATTTTGACAGTTTTGGAAACTTTAGAGTGCTTTCTATCCTAATCTACTAATTATATGCATATTCTAGCTTCTGGGCCTGAGAAGTAGGCAGTTTACTTTGGGCACCTTTTTCATCCAAACATCAAAATACTGCCCAACTGTTCCCTGGACCTGGATGTTAATTAAGGCAGCCCCCTGCAGCCCCCTGCACCTTTCTGATTCAGAGGGGTCGGGTTAAATGCGGAATACACATTTCAGTTGTACAACTGACTAGTATCCCCCTTCTTTAAAAAAACTAAATTAGTGACAGGTGCCTTGTGACCAAAAACTGGACGGAAATGTAATACATTTTTTAAAAACTATTTATCTGCAAAAATAAATAACTGTACATTTTCACAGGAGGGGAACATTGAACATCAGCTCACACCACATGCCACACCTGTACAAAATGTGGAAAACAACACTGGACACTGGACCATCGTTAGTCTGGTGTCTCAAGCAAGTCTGTGATGAATTGTGCCCTCACCCAGCCTGGGGGCATGTCAGCTTAAATGCCTGCATACAAAGGGGCATCCAGAGGAACAGTGGATATGCAAAGAAGGAGGTCGGGCAATCCACTGCTGGCCGCCAGTTCACACTGGACCAACGTTGGTCTGGTGTCTCTCAAGCAAGGCAGTGCTGAATTGTGAACTCCCCATGCTGCTCCTGGTCAAGAGCGTCCAGCCAATCCACCCCTGACTCAAAGCTCAAAGTGGACTTTAATTTGCTTCCAGAATCGGACTGTGCTATGTATAATAGGATTGTTACAATAAAGTGAGATTGACAGGCGACAAAATAGAGAAGGGGTGACACTCCTCACGCTCCATAGTAAGCCAGCTGGATGCCGGAAGTGCGTCATCCAGCAGAAACGTAACAATGCGGAGGTTAGCGGCCCAGTAATAAAATATAAAATTTGGGAGAGACAGTCCTCCTTCCATCTTGGATTTACAGATGTGTTTTTTTACCTATCCTGTGTGTTTTATAATCCCAGATGAAAGGATTGATAATTGAGTCCAGTTGTTTATGAAAGGATTTTTAGGTATGAATACTGGGATGTTCTGATATAGGTAGAGCAGTTGTGGGAGGAAGACCATTTTAATGGCATTAATTCTTCCGAGCAGAGAAATTGGGAGAGTTCTCCAAAATAGTATGTTTGCGTTGAGTTTTTGTATCAGAGAGGGGAAATTCTTTAAATAGTAAGGAGTATTGTTTGGTAACTACAATTCCAAGGTAGGTACATTTTTCTGAAGATGGGAGATGTTCTAGCCAGGAGGTGTTTTGCGACCGTATGGGCATTAATTCACTCTTGTTCAAATTTACTCTTTATCCCGAGAAGGTACCAAACACATTGATCACATCAAGAATAGCTGGGATACTAGCCTGGGGTTCTGTTACATAGAGGAGGATGTCATCTGCGTATAGGGAAATCTTATTTAGAGTATCTTTAGTATTATAACAGTGTATTGCTACATGAGATCTAATCGTCTGAGCGAGCGGTTCGATAATTAGGGCGAAGAGCATAGGAGACAGCGCACAACCCTGCCTTGTCCCCCTGTTAAGGTTAAATCGGGGCGACAATGATTGGTTAGTGAGTATTCTGGCACAGGGGTTCCTATATAAAAGCTGGATCCAATTTATGAACTCATCTCCAATATTACATTTCTGTCGGACCTTGAATAGATAGGGCCACTCAACTTGGTCAAAGGCCTTTTCGGCGTCAAGAGATATGACGGCAAGGTCCACGTTGGGTAACCTCTGAGAATACATAATATTGAAGAGGCGCCTGAGATTGAAGAATGAGTTTCTGTTAGGGATAAAGCCGGTCTGATCCGAATGGACCAATTTACCAACTAAAGTGCTAAGCCTGTTAGCCAGTGTTTTTGTTAAAATCTTTTGGTCTGTATTAAGGAGAGATATTGGTCTGTATGACCCTACCTCTTCTGGATCTTTACCCTTCGTATGTATAACTGTAATGAACGCTTCGTTCAAAGTAGAAGGGAGAGCTCCATCCTCATTGGCCTGAACCAACATTTTGTGCAGGTAGGGAGAGAGCATGTTGCTGAATGTTTTATAGAATTCACCAGGGTATCCATCTGGCTCGGGGTCTTGCCACTCTTTAGAGATTTAATTGTTTCTGGAATTTCATCAAGAGATATTTCCTTATTCAGGAAGTTAGAATCTTCCTGGTTCAGGGCAGTCCTCCAAAAATGTTTGCATAATTAAGGGGTTATGGTCCGCTTTAGATGTATATAGAGTCTCATAAAACTGACGGAATCTGTCATTGATGTCTTTGGGGGAAGAGAGTAATTCCCCAGATGCAGATTTAACTTTGTGAATCATTCGGTCACTCACATTTTTGGCTGGCGAGTAATTTGTGTGGTTTGTCACCAAACTCAAAATATTTTTGCTTGGTATAGAGAAAAGATTTAGCAATTTTAGCTGAGAGAATCTGATTATATTCAAATTTTAAAGAGGTAATTTTTTTTATGTTTCTCCATAGATGGGTGGCTAGCATTCTCCCTATCCAGTAAGTGAATTTGTCCCTCCAGTTCTTCTAGTTTTCTTCTGTTTTCTTCCAGTTTTCTTCTGTTTTCTACTCCTGGCAACCTGAAAGGAGATGATACAGCCTCTCAGATAAGCCTTCAGTGTTTCCCACAATAATGCTGGGGAGGTCTCTGTGTTGTCGTTGGTATCAAAGAAAAATTTAATTTGGTCTTTAAGATATTCACAGAATGTTGGTTCTGTGAGGAGCTGAGGATTCAACCTCCAGACCCTCTCGTTTGGTACAATGTCACCCAATCTCAGGGAGAAGGTGAGTGGACTGTGGTCTGAGATTATAATATCATGATACCTCACATTACAGGTATAGGGGAGTAGTCTAGCATCCAACAAAAAGTAGTCAATTCGAGTGTAAACATTGTGAACATGAGAGTAAAAGGAGTATTCCCTACCCGTAGGGTTAGCGATCCTCCATATATCAAATAAGTTCTAATTTTTTATGTAGGTATTCAAGAATTCGCTTGAATAGGAGGTAGGGGTTCGCCGGGTAGAGGATCTATCCAAATACTGGTCTAGCACACAGTTAAGGTCCCCTCCAATGACCAGGTTAGTATGGGAGATATCTGGAATCAGGGCAAGGACTGAGGGGTTATCAATGTTTGGCCCATAGATATTTAGTAGAGTTACTGAGGTAGAGTGGAGTTCTCCTATTACGATCACATACCGACCCTCTTTATCCGCAATAGTGGTTTTATGTAGAAAGGGAATTCCTTTCCGTACCAGAATCGCGGTGCCTCTCATTTTGGCAGAGAAGTTAGAGTGATACACTTGCCCCACCCACCTACACTTAAGTCTGCTATGAGAGTTATTCTTCAGATGGGTTTCTTGCAAAAATATAATATCAGACGAGAGTGCTTTCAAGTGGGCTAGGACCTTGCCTCTCTTCATTGGTTCGTTTCAACCCTTGACATTCCAGGAAGTGAATGTAAGCCCCGCCCTCCTCTCGTTTGTAGTTCCTATGGTGGCCTGCATACCATGTAACTTGATAAAAAGGTAACGATCAGCATATGTAGCACCTACACCCGAGCAGTATCCAACCCACCCCTCCCCCTGCCAGCACCTTTACTTCCCACCCTTCCCACCCTGTTCCCCTAATTTCCTCAACACTTACCCCCCATCAACCCACTTTAACAGGCATGCACAAACAGGAGAAAAAAAGGAAAAATAAAAATAATAAACACATTGTCTGGCCGATGCCAAAAAAGCACTGCGCGACCTCGAACAAGAGGTTAAACAAAAATAAAATCCCAACTATATGTTCACCTCTCACTATCCTAGAACTTCTACTAACATATGAACTGAGGAGGCTCCCGCGAATAAAGTGTTCAGTCGGCATCTAATAAACCTAAACAGAATAAATTGCAACTTAAACATATTGTGCTTTTAAGCGTCATCCTGGGTCAATCCCAGAGATAAGCAAGATATAGCCTCAAGATTATATTGCTAAACACTGCCGGTCAAAAAATAAACCATCCGCAACCGACATAGTCAGCCGTACCTTTACATACTGTGGGTCAGGAGATCGGAACAAGGATTTGCTAAATTAAACGTTCCCCCCATAATTATTTTTTTATTAAAAAAAAATATATATATATATACATCAAATCAAATCAAATTTTATTTGTCACATACACATGGTTAGCAGATGTTAAATGCGAGTGTAGCGAAATGCTTGTGCTTCTAGTTCCGACAATGCAGTGATAACCAACAAGTAATCTAACTAACAATTCCAAAACTACTGTCTTATACACAGTGTAAGGGGATAAGGAACATGTACATAAGGATATATGAATGAGTGATGGTACAGAGCAGCATACAGTAGATGGTATCGAGTACAGTATATACATATGAGATGAGTGTGTAGACAAAGTAAACAAAGTGGCATAGTTAAAGTGGCTAGTGATACATGTGTTACATAAGGATGCAGTCGATGATGTAGAGTACAGTATATACATATGCATATGAGATGAATAATGTAGGGTAAGTAACATTATATAAGGTAGCATTGTTTAAAGTGGCTAGTGATATATTTACATAATTTCCCATTTCCCATTATTAAAATGGTGAGTTGGGTCAGTGTCAATGACAGTGGTTGGCAGCAGCCACTCAATGTTAGTGGTGGCTGTTTAACAGTCTGATGGCCATGAGATGAGCTGTTTTTCTTTCCCAGCTTTGATGCACCTGTACTTCCTGGATGATGTGAACAGGCAGTGGTTCGGGTGGTTGATGTCCTTGATGATCTTTATGGCCTTCCTGTAACAACGGGTGGTGTAGGTGTCCTGGAGGGCAGGTAGTTTGCCCCCGGTGATGCGTTGTGCAGTCCTCACTACCCTCTGGAGAGCCTTACGGTTGAGGGCGGAGCAGTTGCTGTACCAGGCGGTGATACAGCCCGCCAGGATGCTCTCGATTGTGCATCTGTAGAAGTTTGTGAGTGCTTTTGGTGACAAGCCGAATTTCTTCAGCCTCCTGAGGTTGAATAGGCGCTGCTGCGCCTTCTTCACGACGCTGTCAGTGTGAGTGGACCAATTCAGTTTGTCTGTGATGTGTATGCCGAGGAACTTAAATATATATATACACACACATGCATACACACATACATACACATACACACATACATACATACACACACACACACACACACACACACACACACACACACACACACACACACACACACACACACACACACACACACACACACACACACACACACACACACATTAAAAAAAGCATATATAAAAATATATATTTAAAGAATATGTATATACATCTATATGCACATATACACATACAAACATTCATACCCCAGAATAACAATCTACACCGATTTAAAATATACACATACATAACACTAAAATGCTAAGAGAGAATAGTACAAATAGTAATTATATGTACGCACACCTACACAGCCATAAGCACTACAGAGGGCTGGTGGGACTCTAGTCGGGAGAGCGGCCCACGGCTAGACAAAGGCAGAACGGCACAAAACATCAACTTGCTAATCAGGTGTCTGCGTCTGCCCCTTCCCAACCATCACCCCCCTGCAAGCAATAAATAAATGGTATGCTAGTAAGAATAATGTAAGGATTGTAAAATAAATAACAAAACAAAACAAAAGTGGGGGAATATAAGTATATCCATCCGAAGGTGTCAGTGATCAAACCCGGAAGTAAAAATATGCATGCATGCCCTGAGCACAGCCGGGATGAAAGTCAATTTAACGTTAAATGAGAGCTCTGACTGTCATCCATTGGTCGGCTCAGCGTCTTACATGTTCGGTAGCCCTTGTTGAGCCCGTTTAATACGGTTTCACCCAATATGGTATAGTATGGATTCGAGTCCATGAGCAGAACCTAACACGCAATGAAAAGGCACTCTAACCTGTACGGGGGATTGGTGTATATCTCCGGATAAACTTCTCTGCGTCCAAAACCGAGGAGAGCCAAATCTTCTCACCGGAAGGCGGGGTAATTCTTAGTCTTGCAGGGAAGAGTAAGGCTGGGCGAAGATGGAGTTTGTAGAGTTTGGTCATGACATCACTGTAGTCGGCGCGATGCTTTGCCACATCGGGCGCATAAGCATAATCCTCATATACACGGAATGGATGCCCTTTATGTGACAGGTTTCCCCTCATTCGAGCTTCACGCAGGATAAGATCCTTGGTCTTGAAACTGTGACAACAGATGATTACTGGGCGAGGACGTTGGCCCGGTCCAGCCACTGGGACAAGGGAGCGATGTGCACGGTCCAGCTGGGGATCCGAATCCAAAACATCCGATCCCATTGCATCCTTCAATAGCTTGGCGAAGAAGTCGGTGGGGCGAGAGCCCGCCTCTACCCCCTCTGCCAGACCAACAACGCGAAGGTTATTACGTCTGGATCGGCTCTCCAGGTCTACCACTTTCACAGAAAGCCTCTGCACACTATCCTGCAATGACGTGCATAGCTTCTCTAAACTCGTCGATCCTACCAGCGTTGAATTCAGAAGCTTTCTCAAGGTCCACAATACTCTGGCCATGCGAAGCGACCGTTCGAATGATGCTCTCGATTTTGGTGTCCAGTTCAGCAATAGTGGCCTTAAGATCCTCAGCTATAGCAACACGTAGCTCCCCCAAAGCCCGGGTAAGTTCTGTAAGTGTCACGTTGTTGCATGTGCCTCCCGCCATGTCTGTCTCGTTGTTTAGTGGGGAGTAGGCCTCCGCTGTGGATTTATTGTCCTTTGGTCGCTTATTACTCGGCATTTTCATATAAAAAGTTACAATCTTGTATTAGAAAGAAACGTTTGTTGTAAAAAGTGCCATAAAGTAGGTTCAATTAGATTATTTCGCAAAAAAGTTGCAGGAGCCTCTCACGCACAGCCGTTCACTCCAACATGCTAGCTCCGCCTTGAGCTAAAAGGTTTTTCAGTAAGAAAGAGGGGCAGAGAAGTTCAAGTCTGTCAGTATTATTCATGTTTGAGAAGGCTGTACCTAAGAAAGCACAGATGGGCTTTCTGACTTTCACTGTTAGAGAGTGTCCCACCTCTATTAAGGTGTTTTAAATGCCAAAGATTAAAGTCTATTGGACAGTTGTCTTTAGAGAGGCTGGTTGATGTATGTGCTGCCTCTGTGACCTCTGATATTGAGTGCTGCGAATGTATATGTACCAATGAGTGAAGTGGGTGAGAAAAGGAAGTTGATTCCTTGGTGCAGCTATTCAAGAAAGAAATAGGGCTTAAATAGTGTTGCATAGGAATATGACTCCTGAGAATCTAGTCGATTTCCTCTAGTATGTAGGGTCATTAGGCAGGGGTACTGAGCTGATAGATTTATGGTCTATGTTGAATAAAATGATTGGTAGAAGCAAGTCCACTCGAATTCCATTTATGGTTGTGGGTCAAAAAATGTCCGTAACTGATAAAGAAAAAGCTGACTTGTTAGGGAATACATTTGCTAGGGTACATACTGTAGTTGGGTTACTTTGGATGAAGTATTTAAGCAACGCAGGTGTGAGATTTTAAATGGTCATGTTAATGTGTATAAGAAAAGAGATACTGTTGACTCTTCTTTGGATGCTGTTTTCACCATACATGAGGTGCGTTTAGCCTTAAAAGGCTGTGGATATACAGTGAGGCGGAATCTAAAACAAAAATCCAGAAAATCACATTGTATGATTTTTAAGTAATTAATTTGCATTTTATTCCATGACATAAGTATTTGATACATCAGAAAAGCAGAACTTAATATTTGGTACAGAAACCTTAGTTTGCAATTACAGAGATCATATGTTTCCTGTAGTTCTTGACCAGGTTTGCACACATTGCAGCAGGGATTTTGGCCCACTCCTCCATACAGACCTTCTCCAGATCCTTCAGGTTTCGGGGCTGTCCCTGGGCAATACGAACTTTCAGCTCCCTCCAAAGATTTTCTATTGGGTTCAGGTCTGGAGACTGGCTAGGCCACTCCAGGACGTTGAGATGCTTCTTAAGGAGCCACTCCTTATAGTTGCCCTTGCTGTGTGTTTCGGGTCGTTGTCATGCTGGAAGACCCTGCCACGACCCATCTTCAATGCTCTTACTGAGGGAAGGAGGTTGTTGGCCAAGATCTCGCGACACATGGCCCCATCCATCCTCCCCTCAATACGGTGCAGTCGTCCTGTCTCCTTTGCAGAAAAACATCCCCAAAGAATGATGTTTCCACCTCCATGCTTCACGGTTGGGATGGTGTTCTTGGGGTTGTACTCATCCTTCTCATCCTTTTGTAAAGCCTGGTAAGGACCCTTCATGTGCTGATATTTATAGAACAATAGCACTGACCTCTAACTTGTGTAAACTGATGCAAAAGATGATAGTCAGTAGATTGTCATATTTCCTGGAACATAGAGGTTTATTGAGTCAATGTCAAAGTGGATTCCATAAAGGTAGATCTACTTTGGATGCATTAGTAAAGGTGAGCAATGAATTTGAAAAACCTCTGGTCATGAAAGAAGTAATGGCTACTGTCTTTTTTTTACATTGAAAAGGTTTATGACACTATGTGGAGAAAAGGCCTACTATATAAGATGGAAAGAATTGGTATTGGTGAGAGATTATATAACTGGGCTATGGCCTTATGTAACCGCTCTTTTCAAGTTAAAATTGGAGCATTTTTGTTTGATGACAATGGTATTCCTCAAGGCAGTGCTATCAGTCCTATTTTCTTCAACATTATGATTAACAATGTGTTTTCGAATGTAGGTAGAGGTATTGGGGCTTCCCTATATACTGATGTGGCTATTTGGGGGGGAAGGAATGTTTCTCATGTGATCAAATCTATTCAACAAGCTATAGTGGATGTTCAAAGATGGTTGATTGACTGGGGTTTTAAATTGTCGGTGGCAAAGTCTTTTATGTTCTTCTTGAATAAGAAAGTTTCAGATAATATACAGTTGTTTCTGTATGGACAGCCTATAAGGCTGGTTTCTAGGTACAAATATTTGGATCTATTGTTCAATGAGTGATATAAATGGAAAGATAATGTCAATGTTGAAACAAAGTGTAAGAAGGTGATGAATCTTATGCGCTCGGTCTCTGGTTATGAATGGGGTGCCGACAGACAATCGTTGATTGATATTTATAGAGCTCTGATCAGGACGACAATTGATTACGGGTGTATAGTTTATGGAACAGCGCTGAAGATTTTGCTTCAGAAGCTGGACAAAATCCAGTGTATAGCTTTAAGGATATGCATTGGTGCATTTACATCAACATCTGTATGTGCCTTACTAGTGGAGACAGGTGAGATGGCTTTGGATATACGGCATAAAAAATGGTCATTAGCTTATTGGCTTATGTTGAGAGGCTGAGGTTGTGCAATCCCACTGCTACTGTTCAAGATGATGGTTGGGAACATACTAGTAGACAAGGTAGTGGTTTTGGTTGGACAGTTGAAAAGCTTTTTTATTTAACTAGACAAGTCAGTTAAGAACAAATCTTATTTACAATGACGGCCTACCCCGGCCAAACCCTAACCCGGACGACACTGGGCCAATTCTGCACCGCCCTATGGGACTCCCAATCACGGCTGGGATGTGATACAGCTTGCTCATGAGAGTGGTTTGAGGGACTTGGAGGTTGGCCCTTCTGTGGTGATAGGGGATATTCTTCCATAGTTACTCCCAGATCCTGTTGTTGATCTAACCTTGGTAGAGAAGAGGAAAGATTGGTCAGAAGTCAGTGATATAGGGAAACTGGTTGACAATTACATTGGTAGAAGTTTCTAGCCTTTTTTACCTCTTTTCACAGATGGATCCAAGGACCCAGATAGTGGGCGCACAGGAGCAGGCGTTTACATTCCTGAATTTAATGTGCAGATATGTAGAAGATTAAGAGATTAACTTTCGGTATACTCAGTTGAACTGTTGCCGATAATAGTTGCCCTCCAGTGTGTGGAGGATATGGGGGAGGGTATGCTAGTAGGGCTCTTTTGTATTTTCTCAAAAGTACTGATTTAGGAAGGAGGATTTAGAAATGTTGTAAATCGTGATTGACTACACACTACAGCAGGTGGCGGCATACACGGACCGCCATTATATCATAGAAGAAGCTCAAACCACAGAGTTGTGGCTCGCTCAGGTGGTGTTGTCTGTATTCTTTGATACCATTTTGTATCTAATTTTACTTAACCTAGTCTGCAATCAAGTTTGCTTAGGTAAATATACACAGCTAGCTAGCTCGTAAACACTGTCAAAGATGCAACAGTTTTCTGCCGGGGTTTCTGTTGTTGAACATCACTGCGACGATTAAACCCATCAGTACCAGCATAGCGGTTGGTATGTGTTTTACTATTTTCACGAATGTTGTATACCAGAGTGGATCTCCTAAAAACAGCAGGTAATATGAACATTTAGTATCGGTGTGGTAAGGTTTATTTTGGGGGGTATTTCCTAGATGTATTAATGGCATTGCAGCTTTAGTTTCTTTTAACATATCCTCGTTTGTAGTAAGTAAATGTATTGTGGTCCTTCCTTAGCTACTTGCATCTCTCTGGCTCAGCCGGAACACCTCTGGCCCTTAAGATTGTGTGCTTTTGAATATAATTAGCTGTTTTAACTTTGAAATGCCGAATGACATCCATGTGACAAACCATGGTCTAACGTAGCCGATGTTGAATGCGATCCCTTTTCTGGCTGTGGGGTAATGAGTGACAACCAGCAAAATGGGCTATATCGTAAAAATTCATAAATAAAATGTCTTAATTTCAGGTTAGTTATAGGGTTAACGATGTGGAAATTGTATAAATAGGTGGGATTTAGCCATTTGTTATGCCATTCTCAAATGCTAGTAGGAACTAGTGAACTCGGAAATGCCCGACTTGTCTCATTGAAAGCTACACGTATATAACTATACAAGTTGGCAATTCAAATAATCAGAATTTCTTAGTTACGACTAGTATTTTTATTTTATTTTATTTATTATTATTTTATTATTCATAATACAAAAATCAACTTACATTGCTACATCAAACATGTCTAGGAAACCAAACACAGGTATTAACATTGCTCAAAAATACAAAAAAGAAACCATTTAAGTGCAATTATATTCACTCTGAAAATATCTTATTATAATGATTCATGAAGATGTTATTTTTTTTGTTATTCACTAGGGTTGGTGTTTCAATAAGATAATTAAATTCAATCAGTAAAATTTGTAATTTTGGTATAGAATTTTGGAATTTTTGTTTGTGTATAAAGTATTTGGCAACAAGAATTTTAAAAATTAACAATCATTTCAGTGGTTTTGTTATCATTGCAATAGTAACATATTATATATTTTATGTTAACATTATAGGCAGTGTTCATAATGGTAAATAAGTACTTTGCAAGGTTTTCCCAAAATTCAGACACAAATTTACATTCAAAGAACAAGTGAGACAGATTCTCACCTTCTTTTTCACAGAAAACGCAGATATCATCAATAGCCACAAATTCGGACATCATAGAATTACATGGATATATCTTATGCAAAATGTTGAAGTGCACTTCCTTAACTTTGTTTGGTATACAGTATTTGTAAGGTCTTAACCATGCATTTTTCCAGACAATGTCAGGAATAAGCATGTTCCAGAAAAACGTTCCTCTCGGTGTAAGTTGGTTTTGTGAATGAAGAATTTGTCTTATATATTTATTACAACAAGATTTCTCAAGTAAGCCCACGCCTTCCAATCTGAGTTCTGGATAAACTTTGTGATCATTCCCAAAATTAAGACGACTTTTCATAAGTGTAGTTAGACCACTGGGAACAGCTTTGATCACAGAAATAAACTCTCTGAAAGGTATTGGAAACTCTTTCAATGTTATAAATTGTTCATATGTGAGAATATTACCCTTGTTGTCGAAAATATCAAGGACAAAGTCAATATTCCTCTCATGCCAGCTGGGGTAGAACAATACTTATTCCTTACAGTTATGTCTGAATTATTCCACAAAAGAGCTTTATGAGGGGAAAAATTGTGCAGGAAACATATTTTCCAGGCCAGTAAAGCTTGTTGGTTAAACGTAGCCAATTTAGCAGGTAATTTTTCAGGAATATTTCAGTAAAAATTGAAGACCTCCTAATTTATTAAACACATTATTTGGAATGAAATACCATATTGAATCGGTAACGAGTAAACATTTTTTCAACCAGTTTATCATGAAAGTGTTATTTATGTCAACAAAGTCCAACATTTCTAGACTGCCTTCAGCTCTTTGGTTAGAAAGGACATATTTTTTTAGTTTGTGAGACTTATTTTTCCAGATGAAGTCAAGAAAGGTCTTATTGATCTCTTTACAAGTAGCTGGATTTACACATAACGATAATGAGGGGTACACAAAACGAGACAGTCCCTCTGCCTTAGACAGAAGTACTCTCCCAAGTATAGAAAGATCTCTTTGTAGCCAATTATTAAATATATTTTTAGTTCTATTAATTTTAGGAGAGAAATTCAAATGTTGTCTGACTAAGTGGTTTTTTGACAGATGTATTCCTAAATATTTAACACAGTCCTTTACAGGAATATTTTCAATTTCTTTATCATCAGAGTCAAATAAACATAAGATTTCACATTTAGAAACATTCAGTTTTAATCCTGATGCAATAGAAAATGCAGTTAGAGCATTAAGGGCATGTGCGACCTGGTCTTTGTCTCTTAAGAAAAGAGTAGTATCATCAGCCAGTTGGGAAATTTTAATTTCATTGTTAAAAATGGTTAAGCCATACAAATTTGCATCATTCAGAATATCTAGAGATAGAAGTTCCACAACCAAAATGAATAAAAATGGCGAAATTGGGCATCCCTGTCGTACACTTCTGTTGATACTAAATATTTTGGAAGTATTAAGGTTTAGTAGCACAGAACTATTTATATCTTTGTAAAACATGCAAATTACTTTAATAAAATGTTCACCAAATCCAAAAAGTTTATGAGACCTAAAGAGAAATTCATGTTCAATTGTGTCAAAGGCTTTACAGAAGTCCAGAAATAGGACAACCGCATCTGAGTCAATTGCATCTGAATAATCTACAAGGTCCAAGACTAAACGAATGTTAGAGCTTATGTGACGGCCCTTCATAAATCCTGTTTGAGTTTCATTTATAATGGTATCTATTCCTTTCTTTAATCTTTTGGCATAAAGCATAGCAATCAATTTGTAATCAGTATTTAATAAAGTAATTGGTCTCCAATTGTCAATGAGAGAAGGGTCTTTATCAGGCTTCGGAATCAGTGAAATAATGCCCTGTTTCATAGTGGAGACCATTTCTCCTTTTTTAATGCAATCTTGAAACATATTGAAAATCAGGTCTTCCAAAACTGTCAATAGAATTCAACTGACAGGCCATCAGGGCCAGGTGATTTCCCTTTTTTCATTGAATTCAGAGCCTCTCTAATTTCTCCAATTGACACAGGTGAATCGCAAACTGAGTGGAAATCATCCTCAATTACAGGGACACAATTCTGAATGTGGCAAATGTAACTTTCACAACCATCTTCCTGAGATTGAGAGTTGTAAAGGTTTTCATAAAATGAATTGACACATGATGATATTGTAATGGGATCTTTGCATAAAACATTGTTAATTTTGAGTGCAGTTATAGATTTTTTTTTGTTGTAGTTTCTCTTTTCAAGTGCAAAAAAGTAACTAGTGTTTTTTTCCCCCTCTTCAATCCATTTGGCTCTTGACCATACAAAGGCGCCCTTTGCCAGATCCGTGCAAGTCTGATCTAATTCTAGTTGTAAAGACCTGAACACAGACTCCTCTTCTTCAGATAGAATATATTTCTTTAGAAAACTGTCAAGCTTGCTCATCATCTCCTTTTCTCTATTGTTCTTTAATTGCATCACATCTTTGGCGCGTTTAATGGCTACCGCTCTGACTTTATATTTGAAAAATTGCCATCGACTTCCATGACCCAAGTCTTTTCTAGCAAAAATATCTTTAGCTAATGATTTGATGTTTTCAATGAGATCAGTATCTTTAAGAAGTGTATTGTTTAATTTCCAATATCCCTGAGTACCTTTTGATTTTTTAGTAGCTTGTAAATTCAGGGAAATCAAGTGATGATCTGAAAAGGGAGCCAACTGATGATCTACATCTGTAACAAATTGTAACAAAAAAGGGGAAATTAGGAATAAATCTATTCTGTATTTACGTGACATAGTTTTGTTGGTCCAGGTATATCCCTTAGCATCCAGATTGAAATAACGCCAGGCATCCTCAACACAGAGATCCTTGCATAATGTAATGATAATGTTACTATTTTGAAAGCTCTGACTCGTTCTAGGAGGAAAACGATCAGCAGATGCATCAGGTGTTTCATTACAATCCCCTGAAATAATTAGAAAGGCCTCAGAGTATTTGTTGTTTAAATCCTGTACTTTCCTGGTACATTGGGTAAAAAGGGTCTTATTAGGAGCATGTGAGTTATGTCCGTATACATTACAGATGATGAAAATAGCATTGTCAAGTTTAACAGTTACTATGACCCATCTGCCCTCTTGTGAAGATGTGGATTCTAGAATGTCACCTTTAAACTAGTGAATAAGTGTCAAAACACCAGCAGAATGATTTGATCCATGACTAGTATGTAAACGCAGGATTATACCTGGTGACGACAATTTTGCTACAGATGAGTTTTTGCTGTGTTGGTGTCGCATAATGAATACGTAGGAGGAAATAGCTGTTTTGCATTCTTTCTAACGTCTTTGCACTCCTAAATGACAAACTTGGTAGCTAACTACATGTTTATTTGAAGTGAAAATGAAAGCAACATACAAAACCTTTTTTGTATTTTATGTCTTGATATCGAATGTTTTTGTGAACGCGTTCGAACCAATCTCAACCACATTTGTCGGTTTGGGATTTACAGCAGTGGGGCGGAAAATGTACAATTATGTATATGGTGAAAGTTGCGATTCAAAATGGATTACTTTTAATTCAACAGGTATGTGCACAGCTAAATATTAAATGGTTGATGTGTTAACGTGGCTTACTTAGGCTATTTGATCGTGTAGGCACAGTCAGTCCTTTTGCGTTTTAATCTTTCAATTGCTTATCGATCTCCACCAATATACCGTTGGCCTACTTTAGAAAACGAGAGTTGACTTTAGGATCGTTAAATATTGTGTGGAGGAAGTTCGGGTGGTAGGCGGGCGGCTTGAGAAAACGATACCTTAAATCCATAAATGTCTTGTGCAGTTTATATCTATAGGCTGCATATACGTTGCAGTTAAAAACTTATAGTTTTTACTTTGGGTGAAACTTTGGTTTTAGAAGTGTGTGGCGGGGGCATAACCATAGAGGGGGTCCTCCCTCAGAATGGTTTTGGGCATCTATAGCTCATTTACTGCATTTCTACTAGGAAGGGAGTTAGGAACAACTGAATCAGTGCCTCTTATAGTTTTTACATCGGGTGCAACTTTGGTTTTAGAAGTGGGGGGACATAACCATAGAGGGGGTCCTCCATCAGAATGGTTTTGGGCATTTATAGCTCATTTACTGCATTTCTACTAGGACCGGTCCCGATAAACCAAGAGTAGTATTTTCTTTTGAGCAATCTATTAATAAATGTTTTAAACCTGTATTTTTCCATATATAGACACACCCTATGAGTATTAATAAAATCAACTGTAAGTACTGAACTAGTCAGCTGCTTTTAGCACACTGTTTGATTACAAAAGAAGACACACAAATGACTCAAAGGGAGCCGGAGACCAAGATAGCCTAACCAGAAGAAAAAAAACCTGTTCCTGACCCGCCTTCTCCTGCTGACTTTCACAGATTCTGCTGTTATGCTCCTGAAGTTGCCGGTAATAGACTATACCAGCGGTCGGCAACCTTCTCCATTTGGAGTGCCAATTTATCCTACCATTTCTACCCATTTCCGTGCCAGTTATGATTTTCATATGCAATTTTGTGGAACAGGTTCATTTAATTTATTATAGTCTTTGTATCTCAAAATCATTGTCTGTGGTTAATTTACATTCTATCTAAATGAAAATTATACAAATCTAAAAGTTACTTTTATTGCCATTTGCCAACTATGTAATAATAACCCACACAAAGCCAACACATACAAACATTACAGCCGGCAGGTAGAAAATAAAAATAAATATCCTATAAATTACACTGGCTACGAATGGCTTGTCTGCAACGATTTTGAAAAGTTGTATCAACTGTCAACTGTCAAACTCGTGCTAGTGTAGCCGATGTGAAATTGCTAGATAGTCAGCGCTAGTGGCGTTTCAATCGGTGACGTCACTTATTCTGAGACCTTGAAGTAGTGGTTCTCCTTGCTCTTTTTATTTTATTTTTTATTTCACCTTTATTTAACCAGGTAGGCTATTTGAGAACAAGTTCTCATTTGCAACTGCGACCTGGCCAAGATAAAGCATAGCAGTGTGATCAGACAACACAGAGTTACACATGGAGTAAACAATTAACAAGTCAATAACACAGTAGGAGTCTATATACATTGTGTGCAAAAGGCATGAGGTAGGCGAATAATTACAATTTTGCAGATTAACACTGGAGTGATAAATGATCAGATGGTCATGTACAGGTACAGATATTGGTGTGCAAAAGAGCAGAAAAGTAAATAAATAAAAACAGTATGGGGATGAGGTAGGTAAAAATGGGTGAGCTATTTGCCGATAGACTATGTACAGCTGCAGCGATCGGTTAGCTGCTCAGATAGCAGATGTTTGAAGTTGGTGAGGGAGATAAAAGTCTCCAACTTCAGCGATTTTTGCAATTCGTTCCAGTCACAGGCAGCAGAGAACTGGAACGAAAGGCGGCCAAATGAGGTGTTGGCTTTAGGGATGATCAGTGAGATACACTTGCTGGAGCGCGTGCTACGGATGGGTGTTGCCATCGTGACCAGTGAACTGAGATAAGGTGGAGCTTTACCTAGCATGGACTTGTAGATGACCTGGAGCCAGTGGGTCTTGCGACGAATATGTAGCGAGGGCCAGCCGACTAGAGCGTACAAGTCGCAGTGGTGGGTGGTATAAGGTGCTTTAGTGACAAAACGGATGGCACTGTGATAAACTGCATCCAGTTTGCTGAGTAGAGTGTTGGAAGCAATTTTGTAGATGACATCGCCGAAGTCGAGGATCGGTAGGATAGTCAGTTTTACTAGGGTAAGTTTGGCGGCTTGAGTGAAGGAGGCTTTGTTGCGGAATAGAAAGCCGACTCTTGATTTGATTTTCGATTGGAGATGTTTGATATGAGTCTGGAAGGAGAGTTTACAGTCTAGCCAGACACCTAGGTACTTATAGATGTCCACATATTCAAGGTTGGAACCATCCAGGGTGGTGATGCTGGTCAGGCGTGCGGGTGCAGGCAGCGAACGGTTGAAAAGCATGCATTCGGTTTTACTGCAAGGGCCACGGCTTTTGTGGAGCGATGGGTAACGATGCTTCCAGGGTGACTGTTGACGTGTGCAGAGCGTCCCTGGTTCGCGCCCAGGTCGGGCGAGGGGACGGGCGTAAAGTCTATACTGTTACACTAGCAAACTTGATACATTGTATAAAATAGTCTAGGCCCTCAGTTTCCAGTGCCAGTGGTCTCGAGACAGACACAGCTGTAGGCTTTTTGTGCAAGGGATAAGAAGTAATCAGGTATTTTATGACATTTCCACTGGATCAGAACATTACATTTTTCACTTTGGTTATCGAACGGGAGAGCTGAAAATATTGTTCAAATACTTTGAGAACCTATTGTCATTCACAATTGATTGTAAAAACACTTTGTTTACTTGCTGTTTTGAGGTGAAGAAAAATTACTTTGAGAAGCTCCAAAGCTCATTAGTGGGGCTGAGTTAAGACATCAGAAATACCATCAGACATCCCCAAATGGGCACATTTATAGCCCTACATTTGCGTGCAGGCCAGGTAGACTAGTCCTACTTCTATATGTGTAATTAGGTGCTTGTCCTTACTCAAAATTGACAGGAGCATTTCAAACAAAAGACAATGAATAAATTGACAACTCGTAAGTGTAATGAAATAAAACAAACTTGTTTCTCACAAGTGTAGCATAGGTTGTGAGTTCTGCCAAACACATGTCCACTCCGACAATAAGAACTAATGGTAAATGACTAATACAAATATATTGAATGCATTAACAGAAATGACCATAAACAAACAAACATTGCAGATTGGAATTTATGGGAATTAACGTTAAATGCTTGCTACTACTGGTAATGTAAACTCAGCAAGAAAAGAAATGTCCCCTTTTCAGGACCCTGTATTTCAAAGCTAATTTTTAAAATCCAAATAACTTCACAGATCTTCATTGTAAAGGGTTTAAACACTGTTTCCCATGCTTGTTCAATGAACCATAAACAATTAATGAACATGCACCAGTGGAACGGTCGTTAAGACACTAACAGCTTACAGACGGTAGGCAATTAAGGTCACAGTTATGACAACTTAGGACACTAAAGAGGCCTTTCTGTTGACTCTGAAAAACACCAAAAGAAAGATGCCAGGGTCCCTGTTCATCTGCGTGAACGTGCCTTAGGCATGCTGCAAGGAGGCATGAGGACTGCAGATGTGGCCAGGGCAATAAATTGCAATTTACGTACTGTGAGACGCCTAAGACAGCGCTACAGGGAGACAGGGAGTTTTTGATAGCTGATCGTCCTCGCAGTGGCAGACCACTTGTAACAACACCTGCAACAGATCGGTACATCCGAACATCACACCTGCGGGACAGGTACAGAATGGCAACAACTGCCCGAGTTGCACCAGGAACACACAATCAGTGCTCAGACTGTCCGCGATAGGCTGAGAGAGGCTGGACTGAGGGCTTGTAGGCCTGTTGCAAGGCAGGTCCTCACCAGACATAACCTGCAACAATGTCGCCTATGGGCACAGCAAACCTACCGTCGCTGGACCAGACAGGACTGGCAAAAAGTTCTCTTTGCCGAGTCACGTTTTTTTCTCAACAGGGGTGATGGTCGGATTTGCGTTTACTGTCGAAGGAATGAGTGTTACACTGAGGCCTGTACCTTCCTGCAGGCTCATCCTGACATGACCCTCCAGCATGACATTGCCACCCCAGCATGACAACACTTCTCATTCTGCGAGTGACTTCCTGCAAGACAGGAATGTCCGTGTTCTGCCATGGCCAGCGAAGAGCCCGGATCTTAATCCTATTGAGCACGCCTGGGAACTCTTGGATCGGAGGGTGAGGGCTAGGGCCATTCCCCCCAGAAATGTCCGGGAACTTGCAGGGGCCTTGGTGGAAGAGTGGGGTAACATCTCACAGTAAGAACTGGCAAATCTGGTGCAGTCCATGAGGAGGAGATGCACTGCAGTACTTAATGCAGCTGGTGGCCACACCAGATACGGACTCTTATTTTAGATGTTTGACCCCCCCCCCCCTTTTTGTTCAGGGACACATTATTCAATTTCTGTTGGTCACATGTCTGTGGAACTTGTTCAGTTTGTCTGTTGTTGAATCTTGTTATGTTCATGCAAATATTTACATTCCACTCATTACCTGTATTAACTGCACCTGTTTGAACTCGTTACCTGTATAAAAGACACCTGTCCACACACTCAATCAAACAGACTCCAACCTCTCCACAATGGCCAAGACCAGAGAGCTGTGTAAGCACATCAGTGATAAAATTGTAGACCTGCACAAGGCTGGGATGCGCTACAGGACAATAGGCAAGCAGCTTGTTGAGAAGGCAACAACTGTTGGCGCAATTATTAGAAAATGGAAGAAGTTCAAGATGACGGTCTATCACCCTCGGTCTGGGGCTCCATGCAAGATCTCACCTCGTGGGGCATCAATGATCATGAGGGATCAGCCCAGAACTACACGGCAGGACCTGGTCAATGACCTGAAGAGACCTGGGACCACAGTCTCAAAGAAAACCATTAGTAACACACTACGCCGTCATGGATTAAAATCCTGCAGTGCACGCAAGGTCCCCCTGCTCAAGCCAGCGCATGTCCTGTCTGAAGTTTGCCAATGACCTCCTCTGGATCATCCAGATGGAATGGGAGAAAGTCATGTGGTCTGATGAGACAAAAATATAGCTTTTTGGTCTAAACTCCACTTCGCCGTGTTTTGAGGAAGAAGGATGAGTACAACCCCAAGCACACCATCCCAACCGTGAAGCATGGAGCTGGAAACATCATTCTTTGGGGATGCTTTTCTGCAAAGGGGACAGGACGACTGCGCCGTATTGAGGGGAGGATGGATGGGGCCATATATCGCGAGACCTTGGCCAACAACCTCCTTCCCTCAGTAAGAGCACTGAAGATGGGTCGTGGCTGGGTCTTCCAGCATGACAACGAAACACAGCCAGGGCAACTAAGGAGTGGCTCCATAAGATGCATCTCAAGGTCCTGGAGTGGCCTAGCCAGTCTCCAGACCTGAACCCAATAGAAAATCTTTGGAGGAAGCTGAAAGTCCGTATTGCCCAGCGGCAGCCCCGAAACCTGAAGGATCTGGAGAAGGTTTGTATGGAGGAGTGGCCCGAAATCCCTGCTGCAGTGTGTGCGAACCTGGTCAAGAACTACAGGAAACGTATGATCTCTGTAATTGCAAACCAAGGTTTCTGTACCAAATATTAAGTTCTGCTTTTCTGATGTATCAAATACTTATGTCATGCAATAAAATGCAAATTAATTACTTAAAAATCATACAATGTGATTTTCTGGATTTTTGTTTTAGATTCCGTCTCTCACAGTTGAAGTGTACCACTCCTTAGATAAAAATTACAGACCTCTACATGCTTTGTAAGTAGAAAAACCTGAAAAATCTGCAGTGTATCAAATACTTCTTCTCCCCACTGTATGTCTGAGATTATATGAACATGACTGTACATTCAAAGATATCTGTATCCATTCATCATCAATATTGTGTTGAGTACTGACCGGTCACCATGTCCGTGTAGTCTGTATAGCTGTTCATGCCGTGTCTGTTTGAAAAGTAGGGAATTAGCTAGGGAAACTGACATTACATTGCTAAACTGACTAATAAAAATTTCAGATTAATAAAAACTTCAGACTATCCGTCTAAAATCGTTTTGTCTGCTGGTTCCATCGTTTAATTCAGGTCTAGTGTGATTGAGACAAAAATAATATCTAAAGTTTGTGGGCTAGCCAGGTAAAGTTAGCCAACTTTTGGCTAGCTCTAATGGTACATCAACTGGTGAAAACTAGCCAAGTTAGTTTGAAACAGGACAAAAAGGCTACAAAACATTTCCATACACACAGCAGTCTGTAGCTAGAGCCTCGAGATGAGCTGGCTGTGGTAGCTAGCTAGCTGCACTACCGTTTAAAAGTTTGGGGTCCTTGTTTTTGAAAGAAGAGCATTTTTTTGTCCATTAAAATAACATAAAATTGATCAGAAATACAGTGTAGACATTGTTATTGTTGTAAATGACTATTGTAGCTGGAAATGGCTGATTTCTAATGGAATATCTACATAGGCGTACAGAGGCCCATTATCAGCAACCATCACTCCTGTGTTCCAATGGCACATTGTGTTAGCTAATCCAAGTTTATCATTTTAAAAGGCTACCACAACGTGCCATTGGAACTCAGGAGTGATGGTTGCTGATAATGGGCCTCTGTACGCCTATGCCAAAAGTTCCCGGATGTCGTACTACATTGGCCATAATATGAAGTATACACGCAGAGGACACTATTTCTGTACTTTAGGGCCCATAATGCAATTCCTCAGGAAATAGGCATTGCTTCACATCGTTTTCAGATTTGAAGAAAATGGCGGGAAATATGTAGCTGAAGTTCAACGAGAGCGGATACAAATTCATTGCTTTAACTAATTATGACAAATGTTAAGAAAATGTTGAACAATGTAATAAAGTAATGACTTTTCAAATAAGTTACCTTACATGTTATGTTGGCTGACAATTTGTTAGCTACGCTGTCCTTACGAACCACATAGCATATCATTACATCGATATGTACCAGTATGTTAGCTAGCCACCTAACATTAGTTGGCTACTTATACATCAAACTTGCCAGTATTTTAACTATAGGCTATCTTAACTAACTACCCAACTAACTACCCTAACTAACTACCCAACGACTTGATTGTTCCCGTCATTTAGATAAATGGTATAGTCGTTGTACCTTCTCAATGGACATTTGGGTGACTTCGCTCTAGCTATCTACTCTGATTTCCGAGCACTCTCGTCTGAGTGTACCAGAGCACAGAATAAATGATTTACGGGTGATCAACACCCGTTGAATATGGCCAGTGTCAGTAAACGTTGGCAAAAAAAGAGTCAAATTGCTTCCAGCAGCACAGTTAGTCACCAATGGATAACATGAAAACTGCCGAACCAGCTATGCTAGGGCGAGTAAAATGGTTTGAGTGGTCTCATTTGTGTCTGGAAGTAGCTAGCAAGCTAGCCAACATTCGCTTGGGTGCTTGACTGCCGTTGTAAGGCCAGAACGCTCAAATCAACCCTACTCTTCGGTGTGAACGTCCAGTGTGCACACTGAGAGTGAGAAACGGTCAGAATTTACAAACGGACAAGCTGACAACTCTCTGAATTCATGGGCACACTGGAACTCCAAATTGAATTGAAGAATACACCTGAAGTCATAAAATGTCTAACTAGTAATTTATGCCAACTAGCTAGCAAGAGGTTGCATAGCAACAACAAGTTCCTGTAGACAAGCAAAGAGCTAGTACACTCAAATGAAAGTATACCGTTCATTTACAGTATACTAAAATGAACTAATAGTATGTAGTGTATATAATCATTGTAGTATACAATATGTAAGTATGGGTATCCGAACGCCGCTATAGCTATCTAAATCAGGCAAAAAAAATATCCTGCACCCCCTGACAAAAATCAGTCCACAATCTGGCTGTAGCCTACACCACAGTTTCTATATTAGCGGGCTAGGGTTGGATGCGGACCTCAGATTTTCACGTTATCACGTGTTGTGACTATCATTGTGATGACATGCTGTTTAATCTAATCGATTACCTAACGTTTAATTATTACTTGACTATATTAATCATGCAACAATTAACTCATTAGTAACCTGGGGCACCACGGGAAAAGTTTGTTTAATGAGTTACCGTTTCTCGAATTAACTCAAGAATATCATAATTTCGATATCATATTTGTCATCAATCAACCATTAATTATAATTGTACCTCATTTTGAACATAGTTGACTTCAAATTTGCACGAACCCTAACATAAATGATGAATCAGCGATATACAAATTGGCTTAATTATTTATTTATTAACTAAATAATCACACAGAAATACATACACACACACACAGCATAGTTATTGGTTACTAACACAATGCAATGATCGTTTCCCAGTGGACTAAACTGATATGACTGCTTGTTACACAATGTGGCGGATTCAAAAGAGAGGGAAAGGGAGAGACAAAGGAATTCAACTATCAGGACCTTTGTAAGCTATGCTCATGGGAATATGAATACTTTGCACATGAACGACCGCTCATTCGACAAGAATTGCAATGTACAGTGCCTTGCGAAAGTATTCGGCCCCCTTGAACTTTGCAAACTTTTGCCACATTACAGGCTTCAAACATAAAGATATAAAACTGTATTTTTTTGTGAAGAATCAACAACAAGTGGGACACAATCATGAAGTGGAACGACATTTATTGGATATTTCAAACTTTTTTAACAAACAAAAAAAACTGAAAAATTGGGCGTGCAAAATTATTCAGCCCCCTTAAGTTAATACTTTGTAGCGCCACCTTTTGCTGCGATTACAGATGTAAGTCGCTTGGGGTATGTCTCTATCAGTTTTGCACATCGAGAGACTGAAATGTTTTCCCATTCCTCCTTGCAAAACAGCTCGAGCTCAGTGAGGTTGGATGGAGATCATTTGTGAACAGCAGTTTTCAGTTCTTTCCACAGATTCTCGATTGGATTCAGGTCTGGACTTTGACTTGGCCATTTTAACACCTGGATATGTTTATTTTTGAACCATTCCATTGCAGATTTTGATTTATGTTTTGGATCATTGTCTTGTTGGAAGACAAATCTCCGTCCCAGTCTCAGGTCTTTTGCAGACTCCATCAGGTTTTCTTCCAGAATGGTCCTGTATTTGGCTCCATCCATCTTCCCATCAATTTTAACCATCTTCCCTGTCCCTGCTGAAGAAAAGCAGGCCCAAACCATGATGCTGCCACCACCATGTTTGACAGTGGGGATGGTGTGTTCAGGGTGTTGCTTTTACGCCAAACATAACGTTTTGCATTGTTACCAAAAAGTTAATTTTGGTTTCATCTGACCAGAGCACCTTCTTCCACATGTTTGGTGTGTCTCCCAGGTTGGCTTGTGGCAAACTTTTAAACAACACTTTTTATGGATATCTTTAAGAAATTGCTTTCTTCTTGCCACTCTTCCATAAAGGCCAGATTTGTGCAATATACGACTGATTGTTGTCCTATGGACAGAGTCTCCCAACTCAGCTGTAGATCTCTGCAGTTCATCCAGACTGACCATAGGCCTCTTGGCCGCATCTCTGGTTGTCCACCAGAGTTGCAGGTGCATTTATACGGAATGATTCCATCATTAGAAGTAGGCTTTTGTTCTGGATGTGTTCGTTAGAATGTATACTACAGATGTGTACCACGAAGTGTTCTCGTCTACGTTTGAGTTTCCTAGACTATTTTACATATACAGTTGAAGTCGGAAGTTTACATGCACCTTAGCCAAATACATTTAAACTTTGCAATTCCTGACATTTAATCCTAGTACAAATCCCCTGTTTTAGGTCAGTTAGGATCACCACTTTATTTTAGAAATGTGAAATGTCATAATAATAGTAGTGAGTGATTTATTTCAGCTTTTATTTCTTTCATCACAGTCCCAGTGGGTCAGAAGTTTACATACACTCAATTAGTATTTGGTAGCATTGCTTTTAAATTGTTGAACTTGGCTCAAACGTTTCAGGTAGCCTTCCACAAACTTCCCACAATAAGCTGAGTGAATTTTGGCCCATTCCGCCTGACAGAGTTGGTGTAACTGAGTCAGGTTTGTAGGCCTTGCTCACACACGCTTTTTCAGTTCTGCCCACAAATATTCTATAGGATTGAGGTCAGGGCTTTGTGCCACAACTTTGGAAGTATGCTTGGGGTCATTGTCCATTTGGAAGACCCATTTGCGACCAAGCTTTAACTTACTGACTGATGTCTTGAGATGTTGCTTCAATATATCCACATAATTTTCCTACCTCATGATGCCATCTATTTTTTGTGAAGTGCACCAGTCCCTCCTGCAGCAAAGCACCCCCACAACATGATGCTGCCACCCCAGTGCTTCACAGTTGGGATGGTGTTCTTTGGGCTTGCAAGCCTCCTCCTTTTTTCTCCAAACATGAAGATGGTCATTATGGCCAAACAGTTCTATTTTTGTTTCATCAGACCAGAGGACATTTCTCCAAAAAGTACGATCTTTGTCCCCATGTGCAGTTGCAAACTGTAGTCTGGCTTTTTTATGGCGGGTTTGGAGCATTTGCTTCTTCCTTGCTGAGCGGCCTTTCATGTTATGTTGATATAGGACACATTTTACTGTAGATATAGATACTTTGGTACCTGTTTCCTCCTGCATCTTCACAAGGTCCTTTGCTGTTGTTCTGTAATTGATTTGCACTTTTCGCACATCATCTCTAGGAGACAGAACTTGTCTCCTTCCTGAGCAGTATGACTGCTGCGTGGTCCCATGTTGTTTATACTTGCGTACTATTGTTTTGTATAGATGAACGTGGTACCTTCAGGCGTTTGGAAATTTCACCCAAGGATGAACCAGACTTTTGGAGGAGGCCTACATTTTTTTTCTAAGCTCTTGGCTGATTTCTTTTGATTTTCCCATGATATCAAGCAAAGAGGCACTGAGCTTGAAGGTAGGCCTTGCAATACATCCACAGGTACACCTCCAATTGACTGAAATGTCAATTAGCCTATCAGAAGCTTCTAAAGTCATGACATAATTGTCTGGAATTTTCCAAGCTTTTTAAAGACATAGTCAACTTAGTGTATGTAAACTTCTGACCCCCTGGAATTGTGATACAGTGAAATAATCTGTAAACAATTGTTGGAAAGATTTGTCATGCACAAAATAGATGTCCTAACCTAACCAAAACTATAGTTTGTTAACAAGAAATGTGTGGAGTGGTTGAAAAACAAGTTTTAATGACTCCAACCTAAGTGTATGTAAATTTCCTACTTCAACTGTACAGCTACAGACTGTGAATGTGTAGTCTCGTCTTCACCTTCGTACACTGGTCTTCTAGTTTTAACCATTACTTGACGTCCGGTTTACACCGTACGCCTGCTTGGTCTAATGTAACTTTCTTGAGGACTACTTCATAAGCACTCTGGCAAAAGGGGCGTTCCATCATTTTGGCATAATGTCTATGCTCACATGGGCGTGGTTTCTGACTTGGCAAAGTTTATATGCAAAACGATTTTTGACTCCATACTGCAGTGCAAGAGGGAGAGAGTTTATGACCGGTCATTAAAGTCATACAACCTGCCCCACTCCCCCTCTTCTTCCACTATGGTGTGGGGGTCTGCCATCCATGTGTTGATCCTCACTCATGAGGGAAAGTCATAACAGTCGGGTGGTTGTGGATGGGTTATTAGCAATTGCGGGTGGGCGAGTAAGAGTGAACAAACAGCTAACTGATGCACCGCTAGCCTACTAAGCAGCTGTGCCCTATATGCGTAACTAATCACGTTATTACTAATTAACGTTATCACGTTATCACCACCTATAATTAGTATAGAAATAATGGTGGTGTATTCATAGCACATCCCATTCATTGACACTAATAAACAACTTTTGCCCTGTCATCAGGTTTGGAAGTGGCTCTACATAAGAAACTGTTTGGTCAACATGTTGCCTCTAGAGTCATCCAGAAATCTGTAACAGGTTTCATGAACAATAAAAACCCTAGAAAGCCCCTGGTGCTCTCTCTACATGGCTGGACTGGCACAGGGAAGGACTTAGTCAGGAAGTTGATAGCTGAAAACATCTACAAGAAGGGCATGGCCAGCAGTTTCGTCCATCAGTTTGTGACTTCTACTCACTTCCCTCATCCGAGTCAGATTGAGAACTACAAGGTAAAACAAGTATTTTGTTATATTGAAGTGTAATCCCCAGTAACCGTGGCAGGGAAATTCTCAATGGAGAATTAGGCTGTAAGAAATCACTATGGTGCATATTCTATATCAGTGGAATTCAAATCTTACCCTACAAGGTCTGGAGTACTGTTGGTTTTCTGATCTACCTGATAAGTAATTGCACCCACCTGGTGTCCCAGGTCTAAATCAGTCCCTGGTTAGATGGGAAGAATGAAAAAGAAAAAAGCAGTGGAACTGGCTTCAAGGTCCAGATTTGGATTTGAGGGTTCTTATATGATAGGGAATGTAAAGTATCAGTCAAAAGTTTGGACACACCTACTCATTCCACATTTTAAAAAAAAACAATTTTCTATATTGTCGAATAAGAGTGAAGACATCAAAACTATGAAATAACATATGGAATCATGTAGTAACCAAAAAGGTGTTAAACAAATCAAAATAAACTTAGTTAAAAAGAACAGCTCATAAGTAAAGATAAATTACAGTCTGTAATTACTTTAAGACATGAAGGTCAGTCAATACGGAACATTTCCAGAACTTTAAAAGTTTATTGAAGTGCAGTTGCAAAATACACCAAGTGCGATGATGAAACTGGCTCTCATGAGGACCGCCACAGGAAAGGAAGACCCAGAGTTACTTCTTCTGCAGAGGATAAGTTCATTAGAGTTACCAGCTCCATAAATTGCAGCCCAAATAAATGCTTCACAGAGTTCAAGTAAAAGACACATCTCAACATCACTGTTCAGGGGAGACTGCGTAAGTCAGGCCTACATGATCAAATTGCTGCAAAGAAACCACTACCAAAGGACACCAGTGAGAAGAAGAGACTTACTTGGGCCAAGAAACACAAGCAATGTGAGATGTCTTTGTGAGACGCAGAGTAGGTGAATAGATGATATCTGTGTGTAGTTCCCACCGTGAAGCATGGAGAAGGAGGTGTGATGGTCTGGGGGTGCTTTGCTGGTGACACTGTTGTTATTTATTTTGAATTCAAGGCACACAACCAGCATGGCTACCACAGCATTCTGCAGCGATACGCCATCCCATCTGATTTGTGCTTATGTAACGGATGTGAAACGGCTAGCTTAGTTAGCGGTGTGCGCTAAATAGCGTTTCAATCGGTTACGTCACTTGCTCTGAGACCTTGAAGTAGTAGTTCCCCTTGCTCTGCAAGGGCCGCGGCTTTTGTGGAGCGATGGGTAACGATGCTTCGAGGGTGACTGTTGTCGTTGTGCGCAGAAGGTCCCTGGTTCGCGCCCGGGTATGGGCGAGGGGACGGTTTAAAATTATACTGTTACACTTAGTGGGACTACCATTTTGTTTTTCAACAGGACAATTACCCAACACACCTCCAGGCTGTGTAAGGCCTATTTGACCAGGAAGGAGATTGACGAGTGGAATGCTGCATCAGATGACCTGGCCTCCACAATCACCTGACCTCAAAACAATTTAAATGGTTTGGGATGAGTTGGACTGCAGAGTGAAGATAAAGCAATCAACAAGTGCTCAGCATATGTAGGAACTCCTTCAAGACTGTTGGAAACACATTCCAGGTGAAGCTGGTTGAGAGAATGCAAAGCTGTCAAGGCAAATGGTGGCTACTTTCGAAGAATCTCAAATATATTTTGATTTGTTTAACACTTTTTTGGTTACTACATGATTCCATATGTGTTATTTCATAGTTTTGATGTCTTTACTATTATTTTACAATATAGAAAATAGTAAAACATTTAAAAACGTGGAATGAATAGTTGTGCCCAAACCTTTGACTGGTAATGTATATCTGAATTTTTAAAAATATATTTTGCGGCTTTCTTGAAATCTATCTTCACTGCTGTAGATAAGTCTGTGTTTTTACTGCTGTGACCATCCCTCAGTCTCAACTGCAGCAGTGGGTCAAAGGCAATGTCACCAACTGCCCACGTTCCATGTTCGTCTTTGACGAGATGGACAAGATGCACCCTGGCCTGATCGACTGTATAAAGCCCTACCTGGAATACTATGAAAATCTGGATGGTGTCTCGTACCGCCAAGCCATCTTCATCTTCCTCAGGTAGGCAAGACAGACTAGCAGTGTGTGATAAGAATTCCTGTGTTGATTTTGGATACTTATGTATTTTTTTACATTTTGGATATACAGTCAAATATATTAGAGATCCATCATCTTTCCCACAACTTAATGACTCGTAGTGACCATGGTTTTACTTAGCTAAAAGTCAGCTGTCAATCAGATACGGCCCCCCAAAACTAAAGTTCAGTTACTTCAGATTTTTTATTTAGCAAATAGAATCACCACACATGAACCTAATGCATTTAGAAACTACTCCATGTCCGGACCAGTCACTCCCCTCAGTGAGCTTGTCCAGGAGTGGGGAGAAGAGGGGGTTTACTTGAGATGGGAGAATATAGAGTTGACAATTGAGTTATGCCTTGGATGAGTAATGTTTTGGTACTATAAAGTACCAGGAACGAGATTAGAACCTCGTTTTAGAGACCAGACTGAGCGATAATTTATAGTGAATGCAATCTGGCTAAGGGATACTCCTTTCTCAAGTAAAAGGCCCTTTGTGAAGAGTTCCTAAGATCTGTGGTTCATCATGTAAGTTGAGAGGGGTGTATCTTTGCTATAAAAGATCTCAGTTGCCATTATGTTGGGACTCTCAACAATTCATTATAGATAGTGAATTGTTGAAAGTCACAGGGCTATGGTAAAGCTCATATTATTAAAGATGAAGTTTAAGTATAACTCTGACTGGTGTGTGGTTTGTAACTCTCCTCATTTGGCAATATAGGAAATTGCCACGACAGTGTCGATTATTTTCATTTTTTTACACCAGCAGCTGAAACAACAATATTATTAGTTGTAGAAAATATATTTCACAGTGGTTTAGATGGTACAGTGATTTTTTACTAGCTTATTTAGTCACATAAACTGAAATTAGGCTAACTATTAGAGTTTTAGCAACCAGGAAATTTCTGCATAGTGCAACTTTAATATCTACTAGTTTGTTTTGCTCATTTACATTTACATTTAAGTCATTTAGCAGACGCTCTTATCCAGAGCGACTTACAAATTGGTGCATACACCTTATGACATCCAGTGGAACAGCCACTTTACAATAGTGCATCTAAATCATCTCCATAGCAATGCCGGAGGGGAGAAAATCACGCAGGTGGCCCTGGACTTCTGGAAAGCAGGTCGAGACCGAGAGGAGATTAAATTGCATGACTTAGAACCAGCTCTCTCCCTGTCTGTGTTCAACAACAAGAAGAGTAAGCCACATCTTTGCTGTCCTTTAAGACTGAAGCCTAACTTATGCACTTTGGTAACTCTTTTTTTATATTTAACAAATCATGCACATGTTTGTCTAAGGTCAGGATTCTCTCCGTTATGTTACTACGCCTGGGATTAGAAGACTGGGAATGTTATTGGAGTCTTTTTAGACCTTCAATACAAAGATTACTTGTGATATCTATATTCTGTCCATCTACCTTTCTTGCCCCTGCCCATTTTATGACTATCCTTACCCCCTAGGCACTTGTGTACATCTGAGAGGATTGGGTAAGCAATTGGTGGTAGCTTCTTCTTGCCCATCTCATGACTGTGTCCCTCCCTCCCTTTCTCTGTGTAGGTGGGTTGTGGCACTCTAGTCTGATAGACAAGAACCTAGTTGACTTCTTTGTCCCCTTCCTGCCTCTGGAGTACAGACATGTGCTGCTGTGTGGCATGGCAGAGATGTCCGCCAGGGGCCTGGAGCCCAACCAGGACGTGGTCGACCAGATGGCCAGAGAGATGGTCTATTTCCCAAAGAGCGAGAGGATCTTCTCCGTCAATGGCTGCAAGACCATCAACGGAAGGCTAGATTACTTCACATAATGCATGTTTGAGGCCAACTACGTTGCTGCCGGCGGCTGCAGACTGACTGATCTAATCATAATGAGCAGTAATTTAGGATGAAAGGTGGTTTGTAGGTCTGATCAGTCGTTCTGCATTTGCTGACGGTAATGTAGACGATCTCCGAGGGAACAGCTACTGTATCTATCTACCTCCTACTCTACTGTGTGCACTTTCTTTTTTAAATGTAAAAAAAAAATGTTGCCCCCTTTTCTCCCCAATTTCGTGGTATTCAATTGTTTTTAGTAGCTACTATCTTGTCTCATCACTACAACTCCCGTACGGGCTCGGGAGAGACAAAGTTTGAAAGTCATGCGCACATCCAACCCGGAAGCCAGCCGCACCAATGTGTCGGAAGAAACACAGTGCACCTGGCAACCTTGGTTAGCGCGCACTGCGCCCGGCCCGCCACAGGAGTCGCTGGTGTGCGATGAGACACGGATATCCCTACAGGGCCTCCCAGGTGGCGCAGTGGTTAAGGGCGCTGTACTGCAGCGCCAGCTGTGCCATCAGAGACTCTGGGTTCGCGCCCAGGCTCTGTTGTAATCGGCCGCGACCGGGAGGTCCGTGGGGCGACGCACAATTGGCCTTGCGTCGTCCAGGTTAGGGAGGGTTTGGCCATGATGATGACCCGCCCCTCAGGCCTCCCACTGTCAACACAACCATGTGGAGAACATCAACGGCCTTGTTCTTGTAGTGTCACTTCTCCCTAAAGATGGATTACCGAGAGAGAGGATGCCAGATTTAAGAAGAGATATAAAATTAAAACACTGAGGGGAAACGCTATTCTTTTTAACCAATCAAGGTGCTTGTTCCTGATTTCAATTTTTTTGTAAATGATTACCTCCAAATAATGATTTTCTTTTTCATGGAATTCTGCTGCACATGAACTATGGCAAGTGAAAATGAGTTGTGTATTAGAAACAAATGTGGTTTAAAGTTACAATCTCTAGTACTGTAGAAAGGGCCCATGGAGTTGGTGGAAGAATCCTTTAATTCATGGCCACTTACTCAGCTTGGCCAGGAGCGCTTTAATTAGGTCAGGTGGAAATGTCCGACAGATCTCAACTCCATAAAAGGAGGAAATCTGTGATCTGACTGCTTTCTCTTCCTTAACTCCGTCTAATCCAGAAGTTCTGTGTGTCCATGAATCCACGTAAGTCCACCAAATCTGTTACCTTTCATCTGAACCTTTCATCTGAACCTTTCATCTGAACCTTTCATCTGAACCTTTCATCTGAACTTTTCATCTGAACCTTTCATCTGAACTTTTCATCTGAACTTTTCATCTGAACTTTTCATCTGAACTTTTCATCTGAACTATCTGTTGCGATCGGGAGAGTGGGCCATAAGTTATTGTTTATAGTTATTACCGCGGAGTGCAGCTTGTAGAGCACGCTTCAAACCTATTGTGTAATGTGAATGGTCAATGATCACAGCCCTACGGATCATCACAGGCCAATTATGCGAAACGATATATGGTTAATATGTCATGAAATTACATGTACATATGAAGACACTTGAAAGGGTGAAATATGAAACGTCATCGTTTGCTGAACTGATCGATTCTGATATCAAACCAATGGGGATTATAGATTGAATAACCGATCACTGTTTGTATTATTCTTCTCGTGATTATGATTAATAGTTACGAGCATAAATTTCTCAAGGATGATTCCTATTGACTTCTTAATGAACTGATTTGTTGAATTCCCTAATTATATTTATAATGAATGATTATGATTTGATATTTCTGATTATGAATTTGATTGTACACATGTTATCAGTTTGATTGGATACATGTTATTCTGTTTCCTTTGTTATGCAGCACAGACTACCCAGTAAATATACCACTTTATGGTTAAAGGAATTCCTGCCTCAGTCTCATCCATTCCTCCCCACACAGATTCCACTAATCTGTCCTTCGAGCAGGATCATGACTGAGCTAAAGATAGGTGAAATGGGGAGGGAGAGAAGGAAGAATTGTCTCCACTGGAAGGAAGGAGATAGGAAGAAAGAGCAGCTGAGGAAAAGGTATTGGAATAAATTAAAGATCCAGGAGCTAAGCCTAAAGCAACAAGGAAGGCTTCATCCTCAACCACCAGAAGAACCAGACAAGCACCTGGTTATCTTTATTATGTGGTCGAGTTTTCCACATCAAAGGGAAAGCCCACCAGAGCTCAGTGGTGATGGATCAACTGTATGTTTCAGCCATCAACCATCCCCGGAGAGCCTCCCCGGAAACTGCTTTGGGACGGGAAAGTGGTCTACAGGAAGAACCTATGGAGGAGGTAACTCCCACCGCACAGGTCGACCAGCTTCCTGAGGCAGGCTCCGCTCACCCCTTAACTAATGGGAAATCGTTGAGGCACTCTAGACGGAGTGACAGTTGGATACCCCTTTGGAAGTGGCCATGGCAGCCGCCATTCAATAGCCCTCAGCGATTCACAGACCGCTGTCCTACTAGCGTTGGAGGAAATTGAGCTTCAGATTGAGGAGGAACGACAGGCTGACGAACGATGTCACCTATTGGATGTGCAGGCCCGTAGAGCTCTATGGGAACAGGAATTCATTGCCAAGGACCTGGCACAGCAGTGACAGCACCGTCAAGCAAGAAGGGAATTTGAGGAGGCACGGATGGTGTCACGGTTTTCATATGGTGAAGGAGAGTCGGACCAAACTGCAGCGTGTCGATTGCGATCCATGTTTATTTAAACAAACGTAAACACGACTAAACACGAACACTACAAAACAATAAACGAAACGAAAACCGAAAACAGCCTATACTTGTGTCAACTAACATCGAACAAGGACATCAAGACACTCAGGACAATCACCCACAATACAACCAAAGAATATGGCTGCCTAAATATGGTTCCCAATCAGAGACAACGATAAACACCTGCCTCTGATTGAGAACCACTTCAGACAGCCATAGAACCTAGAACACCCCACTAAGCTACAATCCCACTATCTACACACCAAATACAAAAACCCATGTCACACCCTGGCCTGACCAAATACATGAAGAAAAACACAAAATACTACGACCAGGGCGTGACAGATGGTCTCATCCTTCCTGGAAAGGAACGAACGGGGAGTTGACCTTACCCCCCCTCCACATGGACCTAACCTGTCTGGGATACTAGGGTCGGACAAATGTCACCACTCTCTAAACGACAGAGGACTCGCAGTCCATGAGATCAATGTGATGGTTATATTCTTCAAGAATCAATGGGTACATATTGTTAATTGAAAAAGATTTGGACAGCTGTAAGTATTGCAGGTTTCCCCTTTAATTTTCATTGAAAATGTATCACCTGAAATATTGTCCACTGGATTCCCATTGTGTATTTTATATCTGTTGTCAATACCCAGTTTACTAATACCTAAACATGGAAAAATATGCCTTGACTTGCATCTATTTTGCATTTGTTTTTAATCGTTTCATTCACCAGAAGCATTGTGTACATTTTTCAAAATCTGCTGTAAGTTTCTTTGGGGGTAGTCATGACTGGCCTGTGAGGATCAGCTCTATAGAGATATCCCTCACTCCAGCAGAGGGGAAGAGGTGTGTGTCTGGGGGGGTTCATGACCCCTCATGCCCGTTGTATATTATAAGGCAGCAGACCAACTCTACCTCAGAACTGTCACATGCAATAAATGGACTTTGGGACATTATATTTCATAAACCAAAATGTGGAAAATGAGGGCAGTTGGCCTATGAAAATGAATGTCAATTTTGTCATGTAATTAAAAGTTAAATGAGGACGTTATGACATACATTGTAACTTGTTTACATACTGTGCATTGTGTAGAAAATATCCAGATCAAAGAGAATGTTTTTGTAAAGATGAACTGACTTTAGTTGTCTAAACCAGATCCTGGTAAGTCTGATACCTTGCCTTGTAACTAGCTACACCTCAGGGAACCAAGGGAGCGTGCCACAATGACGTAAATGCCCTCTTTTCCCCAGGGTATAAAGCATTTGTGTTAAGAGTTAACACATCAGACTAGAGATCACGTGCTGCAGCCTAGGTCTACTATTATTTGACCGCAAAACGCAACATGAGGTTGAAGAAGACAAAGGAACCTCTTAACAATTAATGCTACAGTTGAGTAGCTGTATCTAAGAAGGGGAATTCAAGCAGGACCACCTGGTTATTCTCTCCAAGCAATTGTGTGTCTACACTGCTTTTCTTCCCACTATGGGAATATCTAAATGGCTGATTAGCCATCCTCAGAAGACCAATCTTCCAGAACGAGTACAAGGAGCCAGACAACTAAGGGAAAGGACATTGTGACACCTTGTGGACAATCAGAGACTTGCACCTGGCCAATCGAAGTACAAGAACCACAAAGCAGAACGCGGCCCACAAAGGCCTGGGCCCATCAGGAACTCGGCCCACGAAGAGATACCCAACGGAGACCTTCAACCAGTAAATACATTCATTATAATTCTGACCAATAAAAGCGGGCAAGGTGTTAGGGCTAAACTAAGCATAGTTTACAAATGTATCCAAGTGCTTTTCTCCCGTGCACTTTCTTTCTCAATCTCCATCTTGTGTAACGTGTCATATTGTGTTGGCCCGCTAGGGACCTGAGTAACTGAATTAAATTCTAATCAATAATCCTTAACCTAGACTGTATGTGTATCTTATATTATCATTTAGCTTGTTAGTAAATAAATAATCAACCCAGTTGGTGTGGTACGGAATGATTCAGTGAGACCCGGGTTTGTGCAGATTTAAGAATTATGTGACATTCAGAATGAGGAAATTAAATAATTAGTGACTGCTAAGAAATGGATATTCTTTGAGTTAATTTGGGAAACGACAACATATTAATCAAATTTTCCCATGGTGCCCAAGGTTACTGAGTTAATGGTTACCTGATTAATTTAATCACGTAATTATAAAAATAGTTAATCATTCGTTGAATAGCATGTCATTAATGATAGTAAATGTCACGACAGGGTATATTTTGTTTTCAGTCCACCAATTTCATTTTTTCAAGGTTGATCCAGATTTGTCCTATATCATTTAATTGAGTAGTCCAACAGTCCTTCTTGATTAAATATCTGCAACGAAGTAAATCCAATTGTAATATGTTTTAATATAACTTAACCACAATGAAACAATTGTATATTGTATGTACAACTGTATACTGTGCCTTAGTTGGCATACTGTTCCCGGTCTAAACAATGCACAAAACAATTACAGGAAGGAAGGTTTGCAATTTTTTTTGTTTGGGTACATTAAATATCTAACATTTTTTAATCTAATGTAAGAACTCCTACTGTTAATTCAGGACATCATAGGAGGCATATTTGTACATTTTACTGTACTTTTTTTTTCTCAAGCCCAAGCATTAAAGCTCTGAATATTTACAATAAATCTCAAAGCATTCTAACTTGCTCATTTATGCATATTTGGATGCATTATATTCATGCGAGACCATAACAATTTAGCTGGGATTTTAGTCTATGGACAGGTTGTAGGCTTGTCTGATCTAGTCAAGAAGTGTAATATTCTCTTTCTCATCTCTTCCCTCACCTCCCAGATAATGGCATGCAGGGAGGTCAGCTCCACACTCTTTCACCCTTTCTGGTGGTCTTGAAAACAGGGCCGTCATGACGTTGGTCATCACTACACTAACATCAGCAGCAGTATGACCAGTCTGATGGTGAAAGGTATCAGAGGATTGGCTATAAAAGAAACACATAAAACATTTTTTATTTAACCTTTATTTAACTAGGCAAGCCAGTTAAGAACAAATTATTATTTACAATAACGGCCAAACCTAACCCGGATGACGCTGGTCCAATTGTCCGCCGCCCTATGTGACACCTCTAGCAATGAGATGCAGTGCCTTAGACCGCTGCGCCACTCGGGAGTCCTAAAATTAGGGGATTGATCATCAGCAAAACTGATCCCTGATCTAGGATCAGTTTTGCTCTTTTGATCATGTTGAATAAGATTACATGGACAGTGCGGACCTAATCTTAGATTAGCAGTCCTACTCTTAGATCTGGGCCCATTTTCATAGTGTCTAAGTGTCTGTGGAAATATGTCAATATTGACAAAATCAAAAAGTTAGTTCCATGTTCAGTTTACCTGTGACAATGAGGGAGTGGAACTCACTCAGAGAAGTTATGACAGAAGAGGTTATTCTTATGAACACAGACGTAGTTCCCTTGGTGGAAGTCATCTGTAGCAGGGAAGAGGAAGGCAGCAGAGTCGTTGACAGCTGGCTGAGTCTGGCTTCTGTTGGAGCCGGTGACCGTGAGAAAGAAGGAGCCTCCTGGGTACTGTGGCGGAGTGGAGCAGGTGATGGTGAAGCTGTATCCACATAACACCTCTGGCTCCTGGAGACCCCTCCCATTGGGGCAGTCAGAGATATTAAGCTGGAGCAGGAGATCTGAGCAGATCACCACAAAATAGGATGGTATTTAACAAAAATCAATTACTGCAAATGAAGCATCCTTTCTATGGGGAAAATACTCAATTGCAGATTCAGAGCCATCACATTTAAAGGGTATCATAAGTATCTCTTCTGGAACAGTGGTTTAGCATTGAAACAGGAAAGCCATAGCTCAGTTGTCAGCACACCACTTCTGCAACACCCATTTCTTGAAAGAAGCCGCTCTAGCCTTTAGCTCATTGCGGATGTTGCCTGTAATGCATGGCTTATGGTTGGGATATGTATGTACGGTCACAACACGGAAGTGGTCTGATGAAGCGGATGCTAAGCTGCAGGACTGTTTCGCTAGCACAGACTGGAATATGTTCCGGGACCCATCTGATGTCATCAAATCTGGGTTTGGCTGATGCCAGGAGAAAGCTACCTGCCCCAAAGTTTTGTGGAGGAGGAATAATGGTTTGGGGCTGTTTTTCATGGTTCGGGCTAGGCTCCTTAGTTCCAGTGAAAGGAAAGAAATCTTAACGCTACACAATAATACAATGACGGCAGTGGTGAGCACTCTGAGATTGAGCCAGTCCAGGATGAAGTGGGCCTATCTGCGCCGGAGGTGTAGTGGAGACTTCCAATGTTTTCCCTGAGAATCCTACCAGAGATGATTTTGGAACGGTAGGAGTGAGATTTTTGGAAAAAGTGGATTCCTGGTTTTAGCCTAGTCTTGCTAACACCAGCCTCTCTAGCTCACTGTGTAGTCACATGGGTCACGTGTCAGCCTGGCTAGTTTTAGCCTATCTTGTGGTCCTTTCAAGAGAACTTGGAACTCTAGGAAAGGAGAAAATGGTGGAAGCGGATGTGAAGTTTGAATCAGATGGCGTGTCGAGTGGAGATGAGTGAGAAGAATTGGATTACGGTGGCGAATGCAAAAGGAAATAAGATGGTAGTGGTAGTGGAATCTTGTAAATTCAAGCCTAGTTCTGATTCTTTTTTGGCCCGAGTAAGGGTTTTGGATCAATGTTAACTGGGAGATCCGATTTGAAGTCTCTACAAAAATTGTGGAGTCGTTGAATGAGGTGGCGTCGATGAGAGTAACGACATGTGGACTTATTTCATTTGTTTGTGTATGTATCAGAAAGAGTGTGTTATGTGCCTCAAGAAGATATTGGATTGAAATGTGTGTGGATCTTCGAAGCAGGGCGCCTATCAAGAGTGTTATCTTTGGGGTGTCGCTAGAAGTAAAAGCAAAGGATATATGTGAAGAATTGGATCGAGTGGTTGGTGCACACCGACTGACCTGCATGGTGGATGGAGTGAGGAAGCCCACTCCATCAGTCGTGGAAAAAGTACTTAATTGTCATACTTGAGTAAAAGTACCAGTCAAAAGTTTGGACACACCTACTCAAGGTTTTACTTTATTTGTACTATTTTCTACATTCTAGAAAAATAGCGAAGACATCAAAACTAGGAAATAACAACATGTAGTAACCAAGAAAGTGTTAAACAAATCAAAATATATTTTATATTTGAGATTCTGCAAAGTAGCCACCCTTTGCCTTGATGACTGTTTTGTACACTCTGGGCATTCTCTCAACTAGCTTCATGAGGTAGTCACCTGGAATGCATTTCAATTAACAGGTGTGCCTTGTTAAAAGTACATTTGTGCAATTTCTTTCCTTCTTAATGCGCTTGAGCCAATCAGTTGTGTTGTGACAAGTAGGGGTAGTATACAGAATATAGTCCTATTTGGTAAAATACAAAGTCCATATTATGGCAAGAACAGCTCAAATAATCAAAGCGAAAGGACAGTCCATCATTAACTTAAGACACGCAGGTCAGTCAATTCAGAAAATGTCAAGATCTTTGAAATGTTCTTCAAGTGCAGTCGGAAAAACCATCAAGCACTGTGATGAAACTGGCTCTCATGAGGACCGTCACAGGAAAGGAAGACCCAGTTACCTCTGCTACAGAGGATAAGTTCATCAGAGTTACCAGCCACAGAAATTGCAGCCCAAATAAATGCTTCATACAGTTCAAGTAACAGATACATCTCAACATCAACTGTTCAAAGGAGACCAGGCATTCATGGTCGAATTGCTGCAAAGAAACCACTACTAAAGGACACCATTAAGAAGAAGAGACTTGCTTGGGCCAAGAAACATGAGCAATGAACATTAGACCGTTGGAAATTTGTCCTTTGGTCTGATGTATCCAAATTTTAGACTTTTAGTTCCAACTGCCATGTCTTTGTGATATACTGTAGGTGAACGGATGATCTCTGCATGTGTGCTTCCCACCGTGAAGCATAGAGGAGGAGGTGCTTTGCTGGTGACACTGTCTGTGATTTATTTAGAATTCAAGGCACACTTAACCAGTATGGCTACCACAGCATTCTGCAGCGATACGCCATCCCATCTGGTTTACGCTTAGTGGAACTACCATTTGTTTTTCAACAGGACAATGACCCAAAACACACCTCATGGCTGTGTAATGCCTATTTGACCAAGAAGGAGAGTGATGGAGTGCTGCATCAGATGACCTGGCCTCCACAATTACCTGACCTCAACCCAATTGAGATGGTTTGAGATGAGATGGACCACAGAGTAGAGGAAAAGCAGCCAACAAGTGCTCATTATATGTGGGAACTCCTTCAATACTGATGGGACAGCATTCCAGGTGATGCTGGTTGAGAGAATGCCAAGAATGTGCAAAGCTGTCATCAAGGCACTGGCTACTTTGAAGAGTCCTAAATATAAAATATATTTGGATTTGTTTAACACTTTTTTGGTTACTACATGATTCCATATGTGTTATCTCATAGTTCTTATGTCTTCACTATTATTCTACAATGTAGAGAATATTTTAAAAATAAAGAAAAACCCTAGAATGAGTAGGTGTTCCCAAATGTTTGACTGGTACTGTATATGTTGAAGAGGGTTGGGCTTAAGCTGCATCCCTGTCTCATCCCTCTGGAAAGAAATGTGTTTTTTGTCCATTTTAACCTCACCTTTGCTTGTGTACATGGATTTAATAATGTTGTATGTTTTTCCCCCAAAACCACTTTCCATCAATTTTGTTTGTCAATTAGGGTGTGCGGGGCGGATATGTGGTCTGTCTTACGGTAATTTGGTTAAAAAAAGCCAATTTGACAGGAAATGTACGAGTCTGCTGGTAATGATAATGCAGGGGATTTCCCCAAGGTTTCTGTTGACGCATACCCCCACGGTAGTTATTGGGGTCAAATTTGTCTCCACTTTCAATGATTGGGGAGATCAGTCCTTGATTCCAAAGATTGAACAAGTTCCCAGAGCTGAGGATGATGTTAAATAGTTTTATTATAGCCGGATGGAATTTGGGACCTGTATATTTTATCATTTAGAATACCATCACCCCACAGGCCTTTTGGGGCTGGAGGGTTTGTATTTTATCCTGTAGTTCATTCAATGTATTTGTAGAATCCAGTGGGTTCTGGTAGACTTTAATAGTTGATTCTAAGATTTGTATTTGATCATGTATATGTTTTTGCTGTTTGTTCTTTGTTATAGAGCCAAAAAGATTGGAGAAGTGGTTTATCCATACATCTCTATTTTGGATAGATAACTGTTTGATTGTTTTGAGTTTTTCCAGAAGTGGTTAGATTCTATGGATTATTCAATTACATTGAGCTGATTTCTGACATACTGTTCCTTTTTTTTCCGTAGTGTATTGTTTTAGTGATTCGCCATAGTGAAGGAGTAGGCTCAGGTTTTCTGGGTCTCTATGTTTTTGGTTAGATTGGTTTCACAATTTCTTTCTTAGGTTTTTGCATTCTTCATCAAACCATTTGTCATTGTTGTTCATTTTCATAGGTTGTCTGCTTGAAATTTGTAGATTTGATAGGGAAGCGGAGAGGTCAAATATACCGTTTAGATTTTCTACTGCCAAGTTTACACCTTCACTATTAATTACAGTGAAACCTTGTGTGCAGGAAATTGTCTAGAAGGGATTGGATTTGTTATTGCCTAGTTTTTTTTTGTATATTTCCACACTATTTTCCTTCAATCTATAGCGTTTCTTTGGCTTTGATGCCTCATGATTGAGCATAGCTCTGTTCAAACAGTGTTATTTTGCTGTGATCTGATAGATCACTATGTACATTGGCCCAGCGTCCGACAGAGCTGCAGGAGTTGTGACCCATTTTTGTTGGCTATGTTGTCGTAGTTGTGTCTAGGGGGGAATATGGGGGAGGGAATGCTGTCACCTCCAGGTAGGTGTTTGTCCAGCTGTGCTGAGGGGTTCCTGTCCGATTCTGGAATTTAGGTCAACACAGACTAGTACATATCTCTGAGCCTGGAAATTGTTGATCTCCCCAGTCTAAGCTAGCTAACTGGGCTAATTGAGCCTAGCCATAACATTACTGCGCTTCTCACATATGCATGGCAATTACCAGCTGACAAATTGTAATGACCGCCACAACCTTAGTTGTAGCTTGCATTAATTTATATGTGTATAGTTATAAGGGATCCTTCATGTTTTGTGGATAATATTTACATTTACAGTGGGTGAGCTCCATTTTGACAGGCTGAGCAGATTCAACTTCAGCCTCGTTAGCTGATAAATCAGGAAGCTGACTTGTCGGCTGTTTCATAGGTAAAGCCCCTGCAGGCAGATTAGCTGTCAAAATACTTTATAGGCAGATGCATATCTGATCCAGGAGGTGAGCTCTATTCCTGACAGGCTAGACAGATTCAATAGCAGCCTCAGATCATATACATAATGCACTGACTACTAATCTGCCTGCAAGGAGCTTTACGTATGAAACAGCCTACAAGGCCAAGTCCTGAATTATCATTCTCTGAGGCTGCTATTGAATCTGATCAGCCTGTCAGTAATGTATCTCTGATCCCAATCTGTAAAATAAATTCCATTAAATAATGGTGCTGGAGGGGATGGCTGCCGTTTTACGGGCTCCTAACCAACTGCTATTTTGCATTGTTTCTAACTCATTTTGAACATAATGTTGCTGCTACCGTCTCTTATGACCAAAAAGAGCTTCTGGACATCGATTACTCATCTCGAACTGGACAAAGATTTTTTCTTTAATGAGTCCAACGCGAAGGATATACTGCTTTGTCAAGACAAGGCGTGAAGAAAAGACAGAGAAAAAGTGGGAAGAATTCGCAGGCGACTAGGTAAACCACCACTACCCTCTGTATTATTGGCCAACGTGCAATCATTGGAAAACAAACTGGACGATCTATGATTAAGACTATCCTACCAACGGGACATTTAAAAACTGTAATATCACCAAGATGTGGCTGAACGATGACACAGATCATATAGAGCTGGTTGGCTTCTCCGTGCATCGGCGCCTGGTAAGACGAGGGGTGGGGGTGTGTCAATTTGTCAATAACTGCTGGTGCTCGTCTAATAGAAGTTTCTAGGAAGACTCTAGGTATTGCTCGCCTGAGGTAGAATATCTCATGATAAGCTGTAGACCACACTATCTACCTAGTGTGAGCGTACCAAGTAATTAGGCGTCACTCTAAAGCGGGAAGGTGGAATAAATGAGTCAGGAGTAGGTTCTCTTGATTGAACACAGTTCTCTATTGAGGGCATTTTGTCAACAAAAACATTCTAACATAATCAATGAAAAATCTTCCAAGGAAAAACACACATCTTCTCCAGATGAAACAAGAACATAACAGGATTATCTTTAAACTACAACAAACATAAATCACGGGTTTGTCACCGTCTTAGTGGTTCTTTCAGCACAGCTTCTCTCTCTCGGTGGCCATCTTCCAGAGATAGTTTCCCCTTTCTCTGCTGGTTCCATTCTCTCTCTTATAGGGGAAGGAGAGTATGTCAATAGTACCGTCAGCTGTGCTTAATTGCCTCTGGTTACCTTGTCTGCCATGCCTTGTTGGGCTACTATCCATGAGCCCAGCCTGCCCTCTGGTGGTCCTTCCACACTAGAGAGTTCTCATCTATGTTATTCGTAGCTGTCTTTTACCACCACAAACCGTTGCTGGCACAAAGACTGCACTCAACGAGCTGGATAAGGCCATAAGCAAACAGAAAATTAACATCCTGAAATACCGTTCTTAGTAGCCGGGGACTTTAATTCAGGCAAACTTAAATCTGTTTTACCTAATTTTGCAACTAGAGGGGAAAAAATCAATACCAACTTTTGTTATGTCGTGATCATGAGATAAATAATACGTTGTGATCTCGACAGAGGGAATTTATTTATTCATATGTCCTCTCTGGACTTCCATAGCATTTCCCTCTGGTGGGCACCTTTAAATTCTGAAAACCGAGGCACAAACTTAAAGATGCATGCCTTCGGAAAGTATTCAGACTCCTTGACTTTTTCCACATTTTGATATGTCACAGACTTATTTTAAAATGGATTAAATTGCTTTTTTTCATTATCAATCTACACACAAAACTCCATAATGACAAAGCAAAAACAGGTTTTAAGCAATGTTTAGTAATTTATAAAAAATAATTTAAAAAAAGATTACAATTTTATTCAGTACTTTGTGGAACCACCTTTGGCAGCGATTACAGCCTTGAGTCGTATTGGGTAGGACTCTACAAGCTTGGCACCTGTATTTGGGAAATTTCTCCCATTCTTCGCTGCAGATGCTCTCAAGCTCTGTCAGGTTGGATGGGGAGCGTTGCTGCACAGCTATTTTCAGGTCTCTCCAGAGATGTTCGATCGGGTTCAGGTCCGGACTCTGGCTGGGCCACTCAAGGACATTGAGACTTGTCCCGAAGCCACTCGTGCGTCATCTTGGCTGTGTGCTTAGGGTCGTTGTCCTGTTGGAAGGTGAACCTTCGCCCCAGTCTGAGGTCCTGAGCTCTCTGGAGAAGGTTTTCATCAAGGATATCTCTCTACTTTGCTCCGTTCATCTTTCCCTCGACCCTGACTAGTCTCCCAGTCACTGCCTCTGAAAAACATCCCCAAAGCATGATGATGCCACCACCATGCTTCACCGTAGGGATGGTGCCAGGTTTCCTCCAGACGTGACGCTTGGCTGTGCTGCAGATATGGTTGTACTTCTGTCAGAGTGACCCGCAGGTTCTTGGTCAACTCCCTCCCCCAATTGCTCAGTTTGACCGCCAGCTCTAGGAAGAGTCTTGGTGGTTCCAAACTCCTTCCATTTAACAATGATGGAGGCCACAGTGTTCTTGGGGACCTTCAATGCTGCTGAAATGTTTTGGTACCCTTCCCCAGTTTTGTGCCTCGACACAATCCTGTCTCAGAGCTCTACTGACAATTCCTTCGACTTCATTGCTTGGATTTTGCTCTGACATGCACTGTCAACTGTGGGACCTTGTATAGACAGGTGTGTCCAAATCATGTCCAATCAATTGAATTTACCACAGGTGGACTCCAATCAAGTTATAGAAACATCTCAAGGATGATCAATGGAAACAGGATGCACCTGAGCTCAACTTCGAGTCTCATAGCGAAGGGTCTGAATACTTATGTAAATAAGGTTTTTTATGTTTTAATACATACCATTTTTATGTTTAATACATTTACAAACATTTCTTACAACCTGTTTTCGATTTGTCATTATGGGGTATTGTGTGTAGATTTCTGTGGATTTTTTTATTTAATCAATTTTAGAATAAGGCTGGAACGTAGCAAAATGTAGAAAAAGTCAAGGCGTCTGAATACCTTCCGAAGGCACTGTATGGTGAATGGAAAGAGTGTAGTATAGGTGATTTGTAGACTTTAAAAAGGTGGCTGTTATGCAGAAGTATAATTCCACTGAGAAGGTAGATTTATATCAAGGTAAGGCAAGCCATTTACTCTCTACAATACAATGATGCCCTCTTCTGGTAGGTCTATGGAAATAAAAGTGGCATCAGCCATAGTTTTTTATTCTATATTATTTCTAAAGACTTATTAGATAGTTCTCTTTTTTTGTTTTGTTTATCAAACAAACATGAAGTAAAACAACCATAGTAGGCTATACTAGAAAATAGCCTAATATTCTGGATAGGAGTGGTACATTTGTTTGTGTTCAAACATATTGGTCCCTTTAAACCTTGAAAACTGAGATGACTGTTTTTACATTTAGAAAATCAACATTGTGTAACCTTGTTGAAAATGAACTTTCACCATCTCTTAGGCTTATATTGCACTAATCTTCAACTCAACCTTACCTATTCGAATTTGTACTAGCTGACCAATGTTAACAAATGTTGTCCATCTATGCAGGGCCGCAATTTTGGTTTTACAAGTGGGGGGAAATAATAATAATTATATATAATTTTTATTTGAGTCAGATAAACACTCCAAACAGCCTACCCGATGACTCGGGGGCGTCCGCATGGTCCTAAAGCACATGGTTGACTGTTTTGTATCATATTCCAGTGATAAAACTGTGGTAGACAAAAATACAATTTCAGAATGTGTGGGGGCAGGGCATGTCCCCAGTGAAAATTGCACCCCTGTAGATATTTTTAAAAAATTATGTTTATTTTAGGCTATTAAGAATTAGGCCTACATTTGAGACATTTTCCAACATTGTCCTTTAGACCATGATGTCATGTAAACCCTGCATGCATCTTTAGCTCAGACTACAGAGGTGTAACATGCTGACTAGACGAGGGAGCTAGTAAGTCCGCATGCGCCATCGCGCGCATGTTGATTTTGTCCATCGACACCAGACACAATCAGGACACACAGGTTGAAATATCGAAACAAACTCTGAACCAACTATATTAATTTGTGGACAGGTCGAAAAGCATTTAACTTTCATGGCAATTTAGCTAGCTAGCTTGCTGTTGCTAGATCATTTTTCCTGGGATATAAACATTGGGTTGTTATTTTACCTGAAATGCACAAGGTCCTCTACTCAGGCAACTAATCTATAGATAAAAGGGTAAACCGAGTTAGTTTCTAGTAATCTCTCTTCCTTCAGTCTTCTTCTTTGGACTGTATATGGTGGTTGGCAACCATCTTTAAGGTGCATTACCACCACCAACTGGACTGGAGTGTGGACCTCGCACGTAACGCGAGTTGTGTGGTCAGCGTGTAAGCTTGGAAGTGAGAGGTTCGACTTCAGACAAGGAAGCGAAATAGAATCCATCGTTCTGTGTTGTGGTAGGTGGTTCTATCAACAGCTGTGCTTGACTGTGGTCGACATGGATGATAGTTCTGATGGTATGGGTGGGAATGATGAAAGTCATGGGCAGTCTGTGGTGAAAAGGAAAAAGAATGCCCTGCTATAAGTGCTGCTGACATCAGTGGCACTTCTAGTGTTGAGAACGTGAAGGAAGTGAAAAACAAAAGTAATGATGTGTCGGAGTGGAAAGTTGTAATCGTGTTTGATGTGACCATGGGGTCTCATCTATATATAATATATAATATATAATATAATATAATAATAATATCTATACACTATTCGATTAACCAATGCCATTAAGAAAGACATAGGGGAAGTCACATTAGCCCAGTTCATTGGTAATGGTAGACTACTAATATTTTGTGCTGACCATGTTCAGCAAGGGAAGATTATGAAAATGAAAACTCTCAATGGGTCATGTCTCTGGAGCTTCAGCTAGGCTGAGGGGGTCATTTCTGGGGTTTCTGGGGTTCCACTGTCTATGATATAAAATAAAATGTAAAGGGGGGCATAGTGGTTGAAGCCAAAAGGCTTTTCAATAAGAAAGAGGGGCAGAGAAGTTAAAGTCTGTCAGTATTATTAATGTTTGAGAAGGTTGTACCTAAGAAAGCACAGCTGGGCTTCCTGGCTTTCACTGTTAGAGAGTTTGTCCAACCTCCATTAAGGTGTCTTAAATGTCAAATCAAACTTTAGGTGTTCACCTTTACAGTGGAAAACTTACTTACAAGCCCTTAACCAACAATGCCGTTTAAAGAAAAATACCTAAAAAAAAGAAGAAAGAAAAGTAACAATTAATTAAAGAGCAGTAGTAAAATAACAATAGCGGGGCTATATACAGGGGGAACCGGTACAGAGTCAATGTGCGGGGGCACCGGTTAGTTGAGGTAAATTGAGGTAATATGTACATGTAGGTAGAGTTATTAAAGTGACTATGCATAGATAATAAACAGAGAGTAGCAGCAGAGTAAAAAGGGGGAGGGGCAATGCAAATAGTCTGGGTTGCCATTTGATTAGGTGTTCAGCAGTCTTATGGCTTGGGGGTAGAAGCTATTAAGAAGCCTTTTGGAGCTAGACTTGGCGCTCTGGTATAGCTTTCCCTGCGGTAGCAGAGAAAACAGTCTATGAGTAGTTTGGCTGGAGTCTTTGACAATTTTTAGGGCCTTCCTCTGATATTGCCTGGTATAAAGGTCCTGCTTGGCCCCAGTGATGTACTGGGACATACGCACTACCCTCTGTAGTGCCTAGAGGTCGGAGGCCGAGCTGTTGCCATTACCAGGCAGTGATGCAACCAGTCAGGATCCTCTCGATGGTGCAGCTGTAGAGCTTTTTGAGGATCTGAGGACCCATGCCAAGTCTTTTCAGTCTCCTGAGAGGGAATAGGTTTTGTTGTGCCCTCTTCAAGACTGTCTTGGTGTGTTTGGACCATGATAGTTTGTTAGTGATGTGGACACCAAGGAACTTGAACCTCTCAACCGGGTCCAATACAGCCCCATCGATGAGAATGGGGGCATGCTCTGTCCTCCTTTTCCTGTAGTCCACAATCATCTCCTTTGTCTTGATCACGTTGAGGGAGATGTTGTTGTCCTGGCACCACATGGCCAGGTCTTTAACTTCATTCCTATAGGCTGTCACTGTTGTGTCATTGGCAAACTTAATGATGGTTTGGAGATTACATAATCTGTGGACCTGTTGGTGCGGTATGCAAATTGAAGTGGGTCTAAAGTTTCTGGGATAATGGTGCAGATGTGAGCCATGACCAGCCTTTTAAAGCACTTCATGGCTACAGACGTGAGTGCTACAGGTCGGTAGTCATTTAGGCAGGTTACTTTAGTGTTCTTGGGCACAGGGACTATGGTGGTCTGCCTGTTGGTACTACAGACTCAGACACGGAGAGGTTGAAAATGTCAGTGAAGACACTTGCCAGTTGGTCAGCGCATGCTCGGAGTACACGTCCTGGTAATCCGTCTGGCCCTACGGCCTTGTGAATGTTGACCTGTTTAAAGGTTTTACTCACACCGGCTACGGAGAGTGTGGTCACACAGTCGTCCAGAACAGCTGATGCTCTCATGCATGTTTCAGTGTTATTTTCCTCAAAGCGAGCATATAAGTAATTTAGCTCATCTGGTAGGCTTGTGTCACTGGGCAGCTTTCCGCTGTCTTCCCGTTGTAGTCTGTAGTAGTTTGCAAGCCTTTTCCAAAAACAAGCTCGAAATCATGTTTGATGCACTCTGGATGTATTTATTTTTGCTGTACTGTTTATTCAGGATGATATGAACATTGTGGACAATTTCAGCAAATTTCAACATTGAAATACAGAAATAACCACGTTTCCAAAAACAAGCTCTAAATCATGTTTGATGCACTTTGGATGTAAAAAAAAAAAAATTCTTTAAGGATGTGCATTTAAATCAACATCTGTATGTGCCTTAATAGTGGAGGCAGGTAAGATGCCTTTGGATATACAGAGTACAAAATTGTCATTGGCTTATTAGGGTTAAATTGAAAGGCTGTGAGGTTGGGCATCCCACTGCTACTGTTTTAGATTACTGTTGGGAATACTCGTGGACAAGGTAGTGGTTTTGGTTGGCAAGCTTGCTCATGAGTGGTTTGAGGGAGTTGGAGGTCGGCCCTTCTGTGGTGATGGGGGTTGTTACTCCCAGATCCTGTTGATCTAACCTTGGTAGAGAAAAGGTTCACAATTACATTGGTAGAAGTTTATGCTTGTTTACCGCTTTTCACAGATGGATCCAAGGACCCAGATAGTGGGCAGGTGTTTGAATTCCTGAATTTGATGTGCAGATATGTAGAAGACTAACAGATTAACTTTCAGTATACTCATTTGAACTGCTTCCAATAATAGTTGCCCTTCAGTGGGTGGAGGATGTACAACCTGTTAGAATTATAGTATGCTTAGATTATGTGTTGAATAGTTTATCATCAGGTAAATCTAATAGGAGTGACCTATAGGAGCTATTAATGTTATTATGGAGAATTGAGAGAATGGGTGTATTAGTGAGACTCTGCTGGGTCCCAGCACATTCGGGTTTGGAAGGGAATAAAATTGAAGACCAATTAGCCAAAAGAGCTTTGAAACCAGATATAATTGACAGTTCCACTGGGTAGAGGTGAGGCCAAATGTAAAATCAGAGCCATTTTGATAGATGTGTGGCAGAAGAGAGAACTCTGAGCCCAAGGGTCGGCCTTTAAATGCCCTCCAAAGAAAGACTAGGAAGGAAGAGGTGGTGTTTGCTCGATTGCGCTTAGGACATTATATATTGAAGTTGTTATTACATCTGGTTGGCAAGCATGTGAATGGTTTGTGTCTGTGTTTGGTTGATGAAACAGTGGATCATGTGTTATATTGTAAGTATGTTGAAGTGAGGGAAAGCTTGAAGTGTAGGGTCATTGAGGTTGGACAAGGCTGGGGGGGGGGATTTTGGAGATTGGGGAGGGACTATTAGAAGTTAGTAGGGCTCTTTTGTATATTCTCAGAAGTACTGAGTTAGGAAGGGGGATTTAGAAAGGTTGTAAACCGTGATTGACCACACACTAAAGCACAGTAAGTGGCGGCATGCACCTTTAATGTTGGTTTGCGGACAGCCATTATGTCATAGAAGCTCAGATCACAGAGTAGTGATGGGCATTCCGGCTCTTCTCAGTGAGCCTGCTCGTTTGGCTCAGCTCACCAAAAAGAGCCGTCTCTTTTGGCTCCCAAATGGCTCTTTTTTTTTTAATGTATTTTTTCAAGTCAAACAGTTTGTTAGTTTGACTATGATTGGTGTTTAAAACAATTCTAATGAAACTATTAAATGAAATCATACTCTACCTTAACCACAATGTATTTAAAAATGCATTGGTTTGTTATGAAAAAGAATGCTTTTAAACTTTTAATGTATATGAACAAAGTGGTTTTGTTGCTAACCTATTTTGCTACATGACAACTTTACGGTTTTCACTTTTTAATTACCGTTCATATATTTATTTATTTTTTCCTCAACTTTTTCACTCCGGGCGCTTTATCTGGACACGATTCGTCAGGACCTCCAACAGCCGAAGCTAAGTAGTAACATTAACATGATGCCTTCTAATTGTAGTCGCTGTGCTCGCCTTACGGCGAGGATAGCTGTGCTACAAGCCCAGCTTCAGACGCAATCGTTAGGCAAGGGTAATTTCAGTGTAGGAAAGGATGAAACAGCGTCTGTGCCACCAGTAAGTACAGATAGTAGTATAAATCCCCTGGCACAGTCCCCGCCGGACAACTTTCTCACGGTTTCTGGAAGGAAATGCTGTAGGAAAGCTCAACCGGTGTCGCTCATTCAGCCGACAGAAACTTTCAACCGGTTTTCCCCATTAAGCGAGTCGGAGTCAGAGGCCGAGTCTTCTCTGGTCTCTACTCCTCCCGTTACGGGGTCTGAGACGCCGAAGCTTCCCACCATTAGCTCTGACAAATTGAAAACTCTAGTCATTGGCGACTCCATTACCCGCAGTATTAGACTTAAAACGAATCATCCAGCGATCATACACTGTTTACCAGGGGGCAGGGCTACCGACGTTAAGGCTAATCTGAAGATGGTGCTGGCTAAAGCTAAAACTGGCGAGTGTAGAGAGTATAGAGATATTGTTATCCACGTCAGCACCAACGATGTTAGGATGAAACAGTCAGAGATCACCAAGCGCAACATAGCTTCTGCGTGCATATCAGCTAGAAAGATGTGTCGGCATCGAGTAATTGTCTCTGGCCCCCTCCCAGTTAGGGGGAGTGATGAGCTCTACAGCAGTCTCACAACTCAATCGCTGGTTGAAAACTGTTTTCTGCCCCTCCCAAAATATATAATTTGTAGATAATTGGCCCTCTTTCTGGGACTCACCCACAAACAGGACCAAGCCTGACCTGCTGAGGAGTGACGGACTCCATCCTAGCTGGAGGGGTGCTCTCATCTTATCTGCCAACATAGACAGGGCTCTAACTCCTCTAGCTCCACAATGAAATAGGGTGCAGGCCAGGCAGCAGGCTGTTAGCCAGCCTGCCAGCATAGTGGAGTCTGCCACTAGCACAGTCAGTGTAGTCAGCTCAGCTATCACCATTGAGACCGTGTCTGTGCCTCGACCTAGGTTGGGCAAAACTAAACATGGCGGTGTTCGCCTTAGCAATCTCACTAGGATAAAGACCACCTCCATTCCTGTCATTACTGAAAGAGATCATGATACCTCACATCTCAAAATAGGGCTACTTAATGTTAGATCCCTTACTTCAAAGGCAATTCTAGTCAATGAGCTAATCACTGATCATAATCTTGATGTGATTGGCCTGACTGAAACATGGCTTAAGCCTGATGAATTTACTGTGTTAAATGAGGCCTCACCTCCTGGCTACATTAGTGACCATATCCCCCGTGCATCCCGCAAAGGCGGAGGTGTTGCTAACATTTACGATAGCAAATTTCAATTTACAAAAAAGAAATGACGTTTTCGTCTTTTGAGCTTCTAGTCATGAAATCTATGCAGCCTACTCAATCACTTTTTATAGCTACTGTTTACAGGCCTCCTGGGCCATATACAGCGTTTCTCACTGAGTTCCCTGAATTCCTATCGGACCTTGTAGTCATAGCAGATAATATTCTAATCTTTGGTGACTTTAATATCCACATGGAAAAGTCCACAGACCCACTCCAAAAGGCTTTCGGAGCCATCATCGACTCAGTGGGTTTTGTCCAACATGTCTCTGGACCCACTCACTGTCACAGTCATACGCTGGACCTAGTTTTGTCCCATGGAATAAATGTTGTGGATCTTAATGTTTTTCCTCATAATCCTGGACTATCGGACCACCATTTTATTACGTTTGCAATTGCAACACATAATCTGCTCAGACCCCAACCAAGGACCATCAAAAGTCGTGCTATAAATTCACAGACAACACAAAGATTCCTTGATGCCCTTCCAGACTCCCTCTGCCTACCCAAGGATGCCAGAGGACAAAAATCAGTTAACCACCTAACCGAGGATCTCAATTTAACCTTGCGCAATACCTAGATGCAGTTGCACCCTAAAAACTAAAAACATTTCTCATAAGAAACTAGCTCCCTGGTACACAGAAAATACCCGAGCTCTGAAGCAAGCTTCCAGAAAATTGGAATGGAAATGGCGTCACACCAAACTGGAAGTCTTCCGACTAGCTTGGAAAGACGGTACCGTGCAGTACCGAAGAGCCCTTACTGCTGCTCGATCATCCTATTTTTCTAACTTAATTGAGGAAAATAAGAACAATCCGAAATTCCTTTTTGATACTGTCGCAAAGCTAACTAAAAAGCAGCATTCCCCAAGAGAGGATGACTTTCACTTTCGCAGTGATAAATTCATGAACTTCTTTGAGGAAAAGATTATGATTATTAGAAAGCAAATTACGGACTCCTCTTTAAACCTGCGTATTCCTCCAAACCTCAGTTGTCCTGAGTCTGCACAACTCTGCCAGGACCTAGGATCAAGAGAGACGCTCAAGTGTTTTAGTACTATATCTCTTGACACAATGATGAAAATAATCATGGCCTCTAAACCTTGAAGCTGCATACTGGACCCTATTCCAACTAAACTACTGAAAGAGCTGCTTCCTGTGCTTGGCCCTCCTATGTTGAACATAGTAAACGGCTCTCTATCCACTGGATGTGTACCAAACTCACTAAAAGTGGCAGTAATAAAGCCTCTCTTGAAAAAGCCAAACCTTGACCCAGAAAATATAAAAAACTATCGGCCTATATCGAATCTTCCATTCCTCTCAAAAATTTTAGAGAAGGCTGTTGCGCAGCAACTCACTGCCTTCCTGAAGACAAACAATGTATACGAAATGCTTCAGTCTGGTTTTAGACCCCATCATAGCACTGAGACGGCACTTGTGAAGGTGGTAAATTACATTTTAATGGCATCGGACCGAGGCTCTGCATCTGTCCTCGTGCTCCTAGACCTTAGCTGCTTTTGATACCATCGATCACCACATTCTTTTGGAGAGATTGGAAACCCAAATTGGTCTACACGGACATGTTCTGGCCTGGTTTAGATCTTATCTGTCGGAAAGATATCAGTTTGTCTCTGTGAATGGTTTGTCCTCTGACAAATCAACTGTAAATTTTGGTGTTCCTCAAGGTTCCGTTTTAGGACCACTATTGTTTTCACTATACATTTTACCTCTTGGGGATGTTATTCGAAAACATAATGTTAACTTTCACTGCTATGCGGATGACACACAGCTGTACATTTCAATGAAGCATGGTGAAGCCCCAAAATTGCCCTCGCTAGAAGCATGTGTTTCAGACATAAGGAAGTGGATGGCTGCAAACTTTCTACTATTAAACTCGGACAAAACAGAGATGCTTGTTCTAGGTCCCAAGAAACAATGAGATCTTCTGTTGAATCTGACAATTAATCTTAATGGTTGTACAGTCGTCTCAAATAAAACTGTGAAGGACCTCGGCGTTACTCTGGACCCTGATCTCTCTTTTGAAGAACATATCAAGACCATTTTGAGGACAGCTTTTTTCCATCTACGTAATATTGCAAAAATCAGAAACTTTCTGTCCAAAAATGATGCAGAAAAATGAATCCATGCTTTTGTCACTTCTAGGTTAGACTACTGCAATGCTCTACTTTCCGGCTACCCGGATAAAACACTAAATAAACTTCAGTTAGTGCTAAATACGGCTGCTAGAATCCTGACTAGAACTACACTGGCTTCCTGTCAAAGCGAGAGCTGATTTTAAGGTTTTACTGCTAACCTACAAAGCATTACATGGGCTTGCTCCTACCTATCTCTCTGATTTGGTCCTGCCGTACATACCTACACGTACGCTATGGTCACAAGACTCAGGCCTCCTAATTGTCCCTAGAATTTCTAAGCAAACAGCTGGAGGCAGGGCTTTCTCCTATAGAGCTCCATTTTTATGGAACGATCTGCCTACCCATGTCAGAGACGCAAACTCGGTCTCAACCTTTAAGTCTTTACTGAAGACTCATCTCTTCAGTGGGTCATATGATTGAGTGTAGTCTGGCCCAGGAGTGGAAGGGTGAACGGAAAGGCTCTGGAGCAACGAACCGCCCTTGCTGTCTCTGCCTGGCCGGTTCCCCTCTTTCCACTGGGATTCTCTGCCTCTAACCCTATTACAGGGGCTGAGTCACTGGCTTACTGGGGCTCTCTCATGCCGTCCCTGCAGGGGGTGCGTCACCTGAGTGGGTTGATTCACTGTTGTGGTCATCCTGTCCGGGTTGGCGTCCCCCCTCGGGTTCGTGCCGTGGGGGAGATCTTTGTGGGCTATACTCAGCCTTGTCTCAGGATGGTAAGTTGGTGGTTGAAGATATCCCTCTAGTGGTGTGGGGGCTGTGCTTTGGCAAAGTGGGTGGGGTTATATCCTTCCTGTTTGGCCCTGTTCGGGGGTGTCCTCGGATGGGGCCACAGTGTCTCCTAACCCCTCCTGTCTCAGCCTCCAGTATTTATGCTGCAGTAGTTTGTGTCGGGGGGCTAGGGTCAGTTTGTTATATCTGGAGTACTTCCCCTGTCCTATTCGGTGTCCTGTGTGAATCTAAGTGTGCGTTCTCTAATTCTCTCCTTCTTTCTTTCTCTCTCTCGGAGGACCTGAGCCCTCGGACCATGCCCCAGGACTACCTGACATGATGACTCCTTGCTGTCCCCAGTCCACCTGGCCATGCTGCTGCTCCAGTTTCAACTGTTCTGCCTTACTATTATTCGACCATGCTGGTCATTTATGAACATTTGAACATCTTGGCCATGTTCTGTTATAATCTCCACCCGGCACAGCCAGAAGATGACTGGCCACCCCACATATGCTCTCTCTAATTCTCTCTTTCTTTCTCTCTCTCGGAGGACCTGAGCCCTAGGACCATGCCCCAGGACTACCTGACATGATGACTCCTTGCTGTCCCCAGTCCACCTGGCCATGCTGCTGCTCCAGTTTCAACTGTTCTGCCTTATTATTATTCGACCATGCTGGTCATTTATGAACATTTGAACATCTTGGCCATGTTCTGTTATAATCTCCACCCGGCACAGCCAGAAGAGGACTGGCCACCCCACATAGCCTGGTTCCTCTCTAGGTTTCTTCCTAGGTTTTGGCCTTTCTAGGGAGTTTTTCCTAGCCACCGTGCTTCTACACCTGCATTGTTTGGGGTTTTAGGCTGGGTTTCTGTACAGCACTTTGAGATATCAGCTGATGTACGAAGGACTATATAAATAAAATTGGATTTGATATGAATGTAACAATGAATAAAATATGGCACCATATCAAATAAATAAATAACGATGTGCAAAACTGCAGCATCCCACTTAAAACATTAAACTGGTCCCTCTGTTCTCCTTAATTGCCATGTTATAACCAGCAGCACACAGCAATGCTGATCATATTTAGCTTTTGTGAGATTTGCATTCAGAAATGCAAGCTGCCTCACTTTCGCGAGGTTTATGTGGGTACTTCTCTCAGTAATTATTTGTCCCGTTTTCGAGAAGGCCCTCTCAGAGGGAACGGATGTGGCCATTCATTTGCACCTTTAATTTTGGTTTGCGGACAGCCACTGTCATGGAGGTAGAAGAAGCTCAGACCAGAGTTGTGGCTCGCTCATGCGGTGTTTTGGCTATACTATTGGGGGGCATTTCCAATTAACGGTGTTGCAACTTAATAATAAAACATAGAAAAAAACATTCTCATTTGTAGTACGTAAATACATTGTGGTCCTTCCTTGGCTACTTACAGTTCTCAGGCTCACTCAGAACACCTCTGTCCCTTAACATTGTAGGCTTTTTGAATATAATTTGTAGTTTTACCGTTAAAATGCTGAAACACATCCATGTGAAAAAACATGGCCGAACGTAGCGGATGTTGAATGCGATCCCATTTGTGGCTGTGGTAACGAGTGACAACCAGCAAAGTCAAAATGGGCTATATTGTAAAAATGAATGAACATAAAATGTAGCTTTTTGGTCTTCATTTCAGGTTAGTGGTGTAGTTAGGGTTGTTTAAAATCGGGGTGTAAGAACATAACTTGTATAAATATGAGGGGTTTAGCCATTTATTATGCCGCGTTCATCTGTTATTCGGAACTAAGAAACTCGGAAATGCCCGATTTGTTGGTTCGTTGAACACTGCACGTGTATAACTAACACCAGTTAGCAAATCGGAAATATCCGCGTTTCATAGTTGCGGCTAGAATATACCTGGTGACGACCTGCAGATTTTCTTTTGCTGTCGCATAATGATTACGTAGAAGGAAATAGTTGACTTGGACTGTTTACGTCTTTTCGTTCCTAAATTATAAACTAGGTATCTAAATGTTTATTTGAAGTTAAAATGAAAGCAACATACGCAACATATTTCGTATATTATGTGTTGATATCGAGTGGTTTTGTGAATGCGTTCGAACCAATCTCAACCACATTTGTGGTCGGTGTGGGAGTAGGCCTAGCAGCAGTGGGGCGGACAATTTACAATTATGTATATGAAAGTTGCGATTCAAAATGGATTGCTTTTAATTCAACAGGTATGTGTACAACTACATATTAAATGGTTGTGTTAACGTGGTTTACTTGACCATGTAGACACAGTCAGCCCTTTTGCGTTTTAATCTTGAAATTGCTTATCGATCTCCAATATACCGTTGGCCTACTTTAGGGTCGTTACATATTGTGTTGGTGTGCGGCTTGAGAAAATGATACCTTACATTTATGGATTTCAGTCTTGTGCAGTTTATATATATATATTAGGCTGCATGAAAGTTTCATTCATTTGGCATTGGAGCATAAACCTAAGCTTTAAGACCTAATTGTACCCGCGCCAAATAGCCTACACCCTACTCGCCAAATGGGAACGGGCAGGAAAATCGATAGACGGAGGCAAATGTGTTTGATCTGTGCATGTACCCGCACTGTTAGCGCAAGCCTACTAGTTTGGCACGAGTGAATTGTGTGTATAATTTTTCCCCTTTTTAAATAACTGGGCAAGTCAGTTAAGAACATTCTTACTTACAATGATGGCCAAACTCGGACAATGCTGGGCCAATTGTGCGCCGCACTATGGGACTCCGGAACACAGCCGGTTGTGTAACAGCCTGGACATGCTTCTTAGAACTAGTTCACATCAGGGGCGCAGAAGTGAGGGTGAAATAAACTGGCACGGGTTCCTCTATCAGTTTTTTTTTGTGGATCTAAAGCTCATTATACTAGGGCTGTCCTTGACCCAACAAAATATTGGTCAACCAAGAGTAGCCTTTTTTTTTTTTGACCAATCGATTAATCCAAGTGTTATGTTTTTTCATAATCAACTGTATGTACTCAACTAGTCAGATGCTTTAAACACACTTTTTGATTTAAAAAAAAGAGGTCAATTTAGCCTAACCAGAATAAATAAAACATGTTCCCGACCCTCCTGCTGCTGCTGGCCTTCACAGATTCTGCAGGTATGCTCCTGAAGTTGCTGGTAATAGGCTACACCAGTGGTAGGAAACCTTCTCCATTTGGAGTGCCAATTTCTTACCATTTCTAACAATTTGCGTGCCACTTATGATTTCCATATGCACATTTTTGTGGAACAGTTAATTGATGATAGTCTTTGTCTCAATCATTGTCTGTGGTTAATCAACATTCTATCTAATAACATTTATACAAATCTAAAAGTTACTTTTATTGCCATTTGCCAACTATGTAATAATGACCTCCATAAAGCCAACACAACAATGCAGGTAGAAAATAAAAAATCATATAAATTACATTGGCTACTCATGGCATGTTTGCATCGATCTTGAAACATTGTATCAACTATCAACTGGGTCACCCCAAAACTCATGCTAGCGAACTTGAGTCATTGTATAAAATATTCTGGGCCCTATGTTTCCAGTGCCAGTGATCTTGGGACAGACATAGCTGTAGGCTTTCTGTGCAAGGGATAAGAAGTAATCAGGTATTTTATGACGTTTCCACTGGATCAGAGCATTACATTTTCCGCTTTGGTTATCGAAAGGGGAGAGCTGAAAATAATGTTTAAATTCTGAGGACCTGTTGTCATTCACAATTGTTTGTCAAACTACTCTGTTTACTTGCTGTTTGAAGGTGAAGAAAAATTACTTTGAGAAGCTCCACAGCTCATTAGTTGGGGTGAGTTAAGACAATCAGAGATACTATCAGACATCCCCCAAATGGGCTCATAACAAACAAGACGATTAATAAATTGACAGCTCGTAAGTGTAATGAAATAAAACAAACTTGTTTCTCACAAGTGTAACATAGGTTGTGATTTCTGCAAAACTCATGTCCACTCCGACAATGAGAACTAATGGTAAATGACTAATACAAATATATGGAATGCATTAACAGAAATGACCATAAACAAACAAACATTGCAGATTAGAAAATGTGGGAATCAATGGTAAATGTAAGTTACATCACCAGTAGTATGTAATGGGGAATTGATAGACACAGTAAACAATTCACACAATGAATACCCACGAAATGGCAGAAGAGAGCATTCTGGAGAGAGAGATGTGCATCTGAGCCACAATCCCCATATTCTTGAGCTGTGGCATCCCGCGGCCTCTTCAATGGATTAGTCCACTTAGAAGGGCACAAATCACGTCTCTTGCGCCATGAAATAATAATAATATATTTGTGACTGCTCGACTAAATTTTTAAAAATTCAATACAGACCCCTTTTGTCATACAGTAGACTAAACCAAAAACGCACCTCTCCCAAGTGGGTGTTGCACCCCTGTTTCACATTCAAACATATGTCCAAACTCAATCCAATATGCTTCCAACAAATAACATGGTAGAATATTTATTTTGACAATTTTCTGTATGAGTGTGCTATCAGGTAGCCAAATTTCAGATGCTGCCGTAAAACAGGATTATTAGGGAAATCGTTCTTCTTGCAAAGCATTTAAACTTTTCAATCAAACTATTATATTAACATTAACTATCCACAATCACATTCTATGCATGTAACTGTACAATTGTCTGAGTTTAATTCGATAAGAGAAAAGCTGCGAAATAATAAGGGAGTGCCTGAAAGGTAATGTTTGGGAAAGATTTGGGGAATTGGTAAAAAAAAAAAAAAAGGATGATTGTTCTGTGTGATTGTGAGGCACTATACACATTTGACAGACTTCAAATAGGCCTATGCACGTCAAGGGAACTAGCCTAGCCTACTGTTCAGATGGGTAGAATGGAAACTGAAATCTGGACACTAAGTATATAACCTCTCACATAGCCTTTACAGTAACTCCTACAGAATTAAGCTTTTCTTGCAGTAAAATGATACACCAAATGTAGGCACAATTTTGACTCGGGAACAGGAGTGGAGAAATATGATTTCTTTCATTCAGCATCTTGAGAGAATGCGCAGTTAGCACCTTCACTTTATCAGCATCAGAAAAGCTAAACGTATTTTAACCACAAAATATGCATCCAAGCCAAACTGAATTTATCAGAAACATGTTGGGTCGTTTTCACAGCTTTCTATTTATCACATTTATTTATTTATTTTTTCACCTTTATTAGGCTCGTAGGCTAGTTGAGAACAAGTTCTCATTTGCAACTGCGACCTGGCCAAGATAAAGCATAGCAATTCGACACACAACAACAGAGTTACACATGGAATAAACAAAACATACAGTCAATAATACAGTAGAACAAAAGAAAACAAAAAGTCTATATACAGTGAGTGCAAATTTACATTTAAGTCAATGAGGTAAGTTAAGGAAATAAATAGGCCATGGTGGCGAAGTAATTACAATATAGCAATTAAACACTGGAATGGTAGATCGACAGAAGATGAATATGCAGGTAGAGATACTGGGGTGCAAAGGAGCAAGATAAATAAATACCAGTATGGGAATGAGGTAGGTAGATAGATGGGCTGTTTACATATGGGCTATGTACAGGTGCAGTGATCTGTAAGCTGATCTGACAGCTGGTGCTTAAAGCTAGTGAGGGAGACGTGAGTCTCCAGGTTCAGAGAAGTTTGCAATTCCTTCCAGTCATGGGCAGCAGAGAACTGGAAGGAAAGACGACCAAAGGAGGAATTGGCTTTGGGGGTGGCTGGTGAGATATACCTGCTGGAGCGCGTGCTACGAGTGGGTGCTGCTATGGTGACCAGTGAGCTGAGATGGCGGGGCTTTACCTAGCAGAGACTTGTAGATAACCTGTAGCCAGTGTGTTTGGCGACGAGTATGAAGCGAGGGCCAACCAACGAGAGCGTACAGGTCGCAATGGTGGGTAGTGTATGGGGCTTTGGTGACAAAACGGATGGCACTGTGATAGACTACATCCAGTTTGTTGAGTAGAGTGTTGGAGGCTATTTTATAGATGACATCACCGAAGTCGAGGATCGGTAGGATGGTCAGTTTTACGAGGGTATGTTTGGCAGCATGAGTGAAGGATGCTTTGTTGCGATATAGGAAGCAGATTCTAGATTTAATTTTCGACTGGAGATGCACATATAGTCGGGTGGTTGTGGAAAGGTTATTAGCAATTGAAGCCGGGTACGAGTGAACGAGCGGCTGACCCGTGCACCACTAGCCTACTCAGCAGCTGTGTCCTACATGTGTAACTAATCATGTTGTTAAGATAACCGCCTATAATGTGTATAGAAATAATGGTGTATTCGTAGCACATCCCATTCATTGACACTTAAATAATCAACTCCTGCCCTGTCATCAGGTTTGGAAGTGGCCCTAGATCAGAAGCTGTTTGGTCAACATGTTGCCTCCAGAGTCATCCAGAAAGCTGTAACAGGTTTCATGAACAATAAAAACCCTATAAAGCCCCTGGTTCTCTCTCTACATGGCTGGACTGGCACAGGGAAGAACTTCGTCAGCCAGTTGATAGCTGAAAACATCTACAAGGAGGGCATGGCCAGCAGTTTCGTCCATCAGTTTGTGACTACTCACTTCCTTAATTGGAGTCAGCTTGAGAACTACAAGGTAAAACATATATTTTGTTATATTATAATCCCAAGTAACTGGCAGTGAAATATCAATGGAGAATTAGGCTGTAAAAAACAACAACACTCTTGTTGATGTTCATTATCAGTGATATTCAAATCTTACCCTACGAGGTCTGGAATAATACTGGTTTTCTGTTCTACCTGAGAATTAATTCACCCACCTGGTGTCCCAGGTCTAAATCGATCCCTGGTTGGATGGGAAGAATGACGAACAAAAAAGCAGTGGAACTGGCTTCCAGGTCAAAGATTTGACTTTGAGGGTTCTATATGATACAGGATGTGCATCAGATTTTTTTTTTTCAAATGTGTTTTGCGTCTATGCTGTGTGCGATCTTCACTGCTGTAGATAAGTCTGTGTTTTTACTGCTGTGACCTTCCCTCAGTCTCAGCTGCAGCAGTGGATCAAAGGCAACGTCACCAACTGCCCACGTTCCATGTTCATCTTTGACAAGATGGACAAGATGCATCCTGGCCTGATCGACTGTATAAAGCCCTACCTGGGTTACTCTGAATATCTGGACGGGGTCTCGTACCGTCAAGCCATCTTCATCTTCCTCAGGTAGGGCAGACAGACTAGCAGTGTGTGATAAGAATTCATGTGCTGTTTTTGGAGACTTTTGAAAGAAAAAAAATAGGCAAATATATTAGACATACATCATCCTATTTCCCCACAATTTAACGACTCGTTGTAGTAACCATGGTTTTACTTACCTAAACGTCTGCTGTCAATCAGATATGGCCCCCAAAACGTAACTTCAGTTAGTTCTGAATTTTTATTTTGCAAATAAAATAACTACACATGAACCTAATGCATTTATAAACTACCCCATGTCCGGACCAGTGAGGAAGAAAAAGAAAGTTGAACCCAGCTTAAAATGGCAATATGCAACTTTTATTTTACCTTTATTTAACTAGGCAAGTCAGTTAAGAACAAATTCTTATTTTCAATGACGACCTAGGAACAGTGGGTTAACTGCCTGTTCAGGGGCAGAACGACAGATTTGTACCTTGTTAGCTCGGGGATTCGACCTTGCAACCTTGCGGTTACTATTCCAACGCTCTAACCACTAGGCTACCCTGCCGGGCGACCTGACCAAACTCACATAGAAATGTGAGTAATAGATCCATTCTACTTGAAAGCAAGTCTAAGTTATGTGCTCAATTTCTATGCTTCCCATTAAGCTTTTTATTTATTTTTTACACCAGCTTCAAACAGCTGAAACAATATTATTAGATGTAGAAAATATATTTCACAGTGGTTTAGATGGTACAGTGATTCTCTACAAGCTTATTTTGTCACATAAACTGAAATTGGGCGAACTATTCGAGTTTTAGCAACCAGGAAATTTCTGCATAGTGCAAATTTAATATCTACTAGTTTGTTTTGCTCATCTCCATAGCAATGCTGGAGTACAGCACATAACACAGGAGGCCCTGGACTTCTGGAAAGCAGGTCGAGACCGAGAGGAAATAAAATTGCATGACTTAGAACCAGCTCTCTCCCTGACCTTGTTCAACAACAAGAAGAGTAAGCCACCTATTTGCTGTCCTTCTTTAGGGCTGAAGTCTACCTTATGTACCGTGGTAACTATTTGTATATTTAACAAATCATGCACATGTTTCTCTAAGGTCAGGATTCTCTCCTTTATGTTACTACGCCTGGGGTTAGAAGAATGGGGATGTTATTGGAGTCTTTTCAGACTTTCAATACAAAGAAAACTTGTAAGATCTATATTCTGTCCATCTGCCTTTCTTGCACCTGCCCATCTTATGACTATCCTTACCCCCTAGGCACTTGTGTACATCTGAGAGGATTGGGTAAGCAATTGGTGGTAGCTTCTTCTTGTCCATCTCATGACTGTGTCCCTCCCTTTCTCTGTGTAGGTGGGTTGTGGCCCTCGAGTCTGATGGACAGGAACCTAGTTGACGTCGTTGTCCCCTTCCTGCCTCTGGAGTACAGACACGTGCTGCTGTGTGTCAAGGCAGAGATGTCCGCCAGGGGCCTGGAGCCCAACCAGGACGTGGTCGACCAGATGGCCAGAGAGATGGTCTATTTCCCCAAGAGCGAGAAGATCTTCTCTGCCAAGGGCTGCAAGACCATCAACAGAAGGCTAGATTACTTCACATAATGCATGTTTGAGGCCAACTACGTTGATTCCGGCGGCTGCAGACTGACTGATCTAATCATAATGAGCAGTAATTTAGGATGAAAGGTGGTTTGTCGGTCTGATCAGTCTGTCTGAAGTTGCTGACGGTAATGTAGAAGATCTCAGAGAGAACAGCTACTGTATCTATCTACCTCCTACTCTACTGTGTGCTCTTTCGACCCGCCCCTCAGGCCTCCCAGCGTCAACACAACCATGTGGAGGACATCAACGTTCTTGTTCTGATGGTCTCTTCTCCCTGAAGATGGATTACTGAGAGGGAGGAGGGCGGAATTAAGAAGAGATACAAAAATATAATTAAAACACAGAGGGGAAACTCTATTCTATTTAACCAATCAAGGTGCTTGTTCCTGATTTGTATATTCTGTAAATGATTATCTCCAAATAATTTCCTTTTTCATGGAATTCTGCTGTACATGAACTGTGGCAAGTGAAAATTAGTTGTGCATTAGAAACAAATGTGGTTTAAAGTTACAATCTATAGTACTGTAGAAAAGGCCCATGGAGTTGGTGGAAGAATCCTTTAATTCATGGCCACTTACTCAGCTGGGCCAGGGGCGCTTTAATTCGGTCAGGTGGAAATGTCCGACAGATCTCAACTCCATAAAAGGAGGAAATCGCCATCGCCCGATCTCGCTGCTTTCTCGTCCTTAACTTCGTCTAATCTAGAAGTTCTGTGTGTCCATAAATCCATGTAAGTCCACGGAAATCTGTTACCTTTCAACTGAACAATCTGTTGCGATCGGGAGAGTGGGCCATCAGTTATTGTTTATAGTTATTACAGCGGAGCGCACGCTTCAAACCTATTGTGTAATGTGAATGGTCAATGATCACAGCCCTACGGATCGTCACAGGTCAATTATGCGAAACGATATATGGTTAATATGTAATGAAGACACTTGAAAGGGTGAAATATGAAACGTCATCGTTTGCTGAACTGATCGATTCTGATATCAAACTAATGAGGATTATAGATTGAATAACCAATCACTGTTTGTATTCTTCTCATGATTATGATAAATGGTTATGAGCATAAATGACTAATGAATGATTCCTATTGACTTCTTAATGAACTGATTTGTTGAATTCCCTAATTATGTTAATAATGAATGATTATGATTTGATATTTCTGATTATCAATTTGATTGTATACATGTTATGAATTTGATTGGATACATGTTATTCAGTTTCCTTTGTTATGCAGCACATACTACCCAGTAAATATACCACTTTATGGTTAAAGGAATTCCTGCGTCAGTCTCATCCATTCCTCCCCACACAGATTCCACTGATCTTTCAATGGTCCTTCGAGCAGGATCATGACTGAGCTAAAACAGGTGAAAAATAAATGGAGGGGGAGAAGGAAGAATTGTCTCCACTGGAAGGAGAGAGGAAGAAAGAGCAGCTGAGGGAAAGGTCTTGGAACAAATAAAAGATCCAGGAGCTAAGCCTAAAGCAACAAGGAAGGCTTCATCCTCAGCCACCAGCAGCACCAGAAGAACCAGACAAGCACCGGGTTATCTTGAGGATTATGTGGTCGAGTATCCCACATCAAAGGGCAAGCCCACCAGAACTCAAAGTGGTGATGGATCAACTGTACGTTTCAGCCATCAACCATCCCCTCTGAGCCAAGGACGGGAAAGTGGTCTACAGGAAGACCCTATGGAGGAGGTAACTCCCACCGCACAGGTCGACTAGCTTCCTGAGGCAGGCTCCGCTCACCCCTTAACTAATGGGAAATCGTTGAGGCACTCTAGACGGAGTGACAGTTGGATACCCCTTTGGAAGTGGCCATGGCAGCCGCCATTCAATAGCCCTCAGCGATTCACAGACCGCTGTCCTACTAGCGTTGGAGGAAATTGAGCTTCAGATTGAGGAGGAACGACAGGCTGACGAACGATGTCACCTATTGGATGTGCAGGCCCGTAGAGCTCTACAGGAATGGGAAATCATTGCCAAGGACCTGGCACAGCAGCGATGGCACCGTCAAGCAAGAAGGGAATTGGAGGAGGCACGAATGGTCTCATCCTTCCTGGAGAGGAACACACTGAGTTGACCTGACCACCCCTCCACATGGACCTGACCTGTCTGCCTTTCTTTCCCAATCTGCCCCTCTGGCACAGCATGGCACACAGTCCCCGGAGGCTCCGAGGCCAGCACGGGGGACATGCCGCTCCGCCAACGCCCTCTATGCAAGTGACACAAGTTAGCATTACTCCTTCATCTAGGCTGAGGGATACTGGGGCCGGACAAATGCCAACACTCTCTAAACGACAGAGGACTCGCAGTCCATGAGATCAATGTGATGGTTATATTCTTCAAGAATCAATGGGTACATATTGTTAATTGAAAAAGATTTGGACAGCTGTAAGTATTGCAGGTTGCCCCTTTAATTGTCATTGAAAATGTACCACCTGAAATATTGTCCACTGGATACCCATTGTGTATTTTATAACTGTTGTCAATACCCAGTTTACCAATACCTAAACATGGATACATCTGCCTTTACTTGCATCTATTTTGCATTTGTTTTTAATCCTTTCATTCACCAGAAGCATTGTGTACAGTTTTCAAAATCTGCTGTAAGTTTATCTTTGGGGGTAGTCATGACATGCCTGTGAGGATCAGGTGGTGGTGGTGGTGGTGGTGGTGGTGGTGGTGGTGGTGGTGGGGGGGGGGTACATTGATTATATTATAATGCAGCAGACCAACTCCGTTCTGGTCTCTGAGATATCGTAATGTCTTTGTCCCTTATGGAGTATCTACCTCAGAACTATCAAATGCAATAAATGGACTTTGGGACATTCTATTTCATCAACCAAAATGAGGACAGTTGGCCTATGAAAATGAATGTTAATTTTGTGATGTCATTAAAAGTTAAATGAGGATGTTATGACAAACATTGTAACTTTAAATAATATGTACATTATGTTTACATACTGTGTGTTGTGTTGGAAATATCCAGATCAAAATGAATGTTTGTGTGAAGATGAACTGTGAATTTAGTTGTCTGACACCTTGCCTTGTAACTAGCTACACCTCAGGGAACCAAGGGAGCGTGCCACAATGATGTAAATGCCCTCTGTCCCCCAGGGTATAAAGCATTTGTGTTAAGAGTTAACACATCAGACTAGAGATCACGTGCTGCAGCCTAGGTCTACTATTATTCGACCGCAAAACGCAACACGAGGTTGAAGAAGACAAAGGAACCTCTTAACAATCAATGCTACGGTTGAGTATCTGTATCTAAGAAGGAGAATTCAAGCAGGACCACCTGGTTATTCTCTCCAAGCAATTGTGTGTCTACACTGCTTTTCTTCCCACTATGGGAATATCTAAATGGCTAATTAGCCATCCTCAGAAGACCAATCTTCCAGAACGAGTACAAGGAGTCGGACAACTAAGGGAAAGGACATTGTGACACCTTGTGGACAATCAGAGACGTGCACCTGGCCAATCGAAGTACAAGAACCACAAAGCAGAACGCGGCCCACGAAGGCCTGGGCCCATCAGGAACTCGGCCCACGAAGAGATACCCAACGGAGACCTTCAAGTAAATACATTCATTATAATTCTGACCAATAAGAGCGGGCAAGGTGTTAGGGCTAAACTAAGCATAGTTTACAAATGTATCCAAGTGCTTTTCTCCCGTGCACTTTCTTTCTCAATCTCCATCTTGTGTAACGTGTCATATTGTGTTGGCCCGCTAGGGACCTGTGTAACTGAATTAAGTTCTAATCAATAATCCTTAACCTAGACTGTATGTGTATCTTATATTATCATTTAGCTTGTTAGTAAAAAAAAATATTTAATTCAATTGGTGTGGTACAGAATGATTTAGTGAGACCCGGGTTTGTGCAGATTTATGAATTATGCAATGTTCAGAATGAGACTTATGAGGAAATGAATTTAATTGGGGACTGCTATGAAATCGATATTTTGATATTCTTTGTGTTAATTTGGGAAATGACAACTCGTTTATTTTTCCCATGGTGCCCCAGGTTACTGAGTTAATGGTTACCTGATTAATTTAATCACGTAATTATAAACAAATCGATTCGATGAATAGCATGTCATAACATTAATGATGATAAACGTAACGACATATTTGGAGCCCCGTGCGAGAAATCTAAGATAAAACTAGGTCTCACTGTTTAAGGCCATAGGAATTGTGTAGCAAGATACTTATGGACCAATAGCGCTGTAGCAAGCATTATTGTTGAGTGGGGTGTGTGTTGTTTTGTTTCACCCAGATACGAACAGGGAGAGATTGACTCCGGTTGTATATCTGACAGAAGTCAGTGTGTATAGGGGAATTGCCAAATGCCTACGAGTCAGGACATAGGGGCTGGCCGTTTTAAGCATTTTAAGCGATAGCAGCGTTGGGCCTAAACAAATGCTATTTCTGTCTCTCACCCTCGGCGTGGGTAGACTTGGTCATTAATAATTTCAACGAGTCTATGTACCGGCTGTTTCAGAAATTTTTGTAGATATATTTGATTGAATGAAGCGAAGTCATTATCTCTCACGTTTGGTAATGTGAGGAGATCAAGGCGGGTGTTTATTTATGTTTCCGCATATTCCGGAAACATTGCTAGAATAGATATCCAAACTACGCCGAAAGGGTGAATGTCAAAGTTAACAAAGTGAGAGCAGACATTTTTGTTTTTCCTTTGTTCCCTGTTTGATTTTAGCTTTTTGCTATCAGTGACCCCTGGTGATGAAGAATCACTAGTATTTTTTTTTTTCTTCCTAAAAAAAATTCAGGTGGCATACGTTTCTCACACCTATTACAATGGGGCACACTGTCTGGTATCCAATCAACTGATTTGATATCATTGTCTCGTTCAATTTAGTAAATAAGTTAAATTGCTATACTACCTGTTCAGGTCGTTCATTGGGATAATACACAATTTGTGCCAACCGATGAGACATTGTTAAACTTTTCCACATTAACTTAAGTACATCACCACTTTCAGGTTAATCAAAGTTTAAATCCCAAATAACCTAGGTATGAGGTATGATTCATCAATAATTATTTCTAAGTAATTCAGGCTACACTGTATATCATTTTTACCTGATTTGATATCATTGTCTTATTCGATTTAACCGGGAAGTTGAATCGCCCAACAAACCTTTTTCAGGGTTCTTCTTTTGGATGACGTCCAAATGTATTTGTTCTAACCAATGAGACATTTTAAACTTTCCCCCATTTAACTTAGAAACAGCAACGGGTTCAGGTGAATTAAAAGTTTAATTCTCAAAGAGCAATCAATTAAGAATTACTTTTGCAAGTTCATTAAAAGCCCAACTTCCACATTACTGTAATTGATGATTCATTGACGTCTATAAACTGATTTAAATCGTGTTTGCAGCTTCCAACTCAACCCAAACTTGACATAAATTGAAATAACTGATAATCATAATAATGAGCAAGCTATTAGGTGGGTTGCCATCCCTTCCTCCACTAATAAGTGAACCCTCACCCACCAAAAGATTGATCGCTGACCTCAGCAGCTATGCAAATCCTAACTATGGCGAGGGGCTGAAAATTAGATTTCGATGCCATAAGTGAAAAAATAATAGAAATAGTGCAAGACGCTCTCCAAAATAGACCATCAGACTCTGAAACAGATGTTGCGACATACCAGGTAAGCAGCATTGAAACAGCTGATTCCTCTCCCATTCCGATCGAGGACCCGCTGGGTCACGAGCTACTGACGTACACCCGGTGAACTTGGTCAGGAGTCCAGCATTTGTGGCAGATGACGTAATGACAAGTTCAACTCGGAAACTTACCAAACATGAGGTTTTCCTGTGTGGCTTGGGAGAATCACCAAATAATACATACTGCCCTCCATTGGCAGGCAGCATGTGCCTAAACGGCACAATTGTGCATCCTGGTTCAACAACATTTCAAAAGTGACTGACTGCCAACCCCTGGTGCCGAAATGTTCAGATTCCCACTTGGTACCCCAGACGATACTCACCACTTTAGGGATATGTGCGCTATCACTCCGAGGTGGAAGCAAGGAGGTATCTCACTACCTACTAACTGGTTGTCAAGAACCTTCCATATTAAATCTAAACTCAGCAAAAAAAAGAAACTGCCCTTTTTTCAGGACCCTGTCTTTCAAAGATAATTTGTAAAAATCCAAATAACTTCACAGATCTTCATTGGAAAGGGTTGTAACAATGTTTCCCATACTTGTTCAATGAACCATAAACAATTAATGAACATGCACCTGTGGAACAGTCGTTAAGACACTAACAGCTTACATAAGGTAGGCAATTAAGGTCACAGTTATGAAAACTTAGGACACTAAAGAGGCCTTTCTACTGACTCTGAAAAACACCAAAAGAAAGATGCCCAGGGTCCCTGCTCACCTGTGTGAACGTGCCTTAGACATGCTGCAAGGAAGCATGAGGACGGCAGATGTGGCCAGGGCAATTCATTGCAATGTCCGTGCTGTTAGACGCCTAAGACAGCGCTACAGGGAGACAGGACGGACAGTGGCAGACCACGTGTAACAACACCTGCACAGGATCGGTACATCACACCTGCTGGACAGGTACAGGATGGCAACAACTGCCTGAGTTGCACCAGGAACGCACAATCCCTCCATCTGTGCTCAGACTGTCCGCAATAGGCTGAGAGGGGATGGACTGAGGGCTTGTAGGCCTGTTGTAAGGCAGGTCCTCACCAGACATCACCGGCAACAACGTCGCCTATGGGCAAAACAAACCCACCGTCGCTGGACCAGACAGGACTGGCAAAAAGTGCTCTTCTCTGACAAGTTGCGGTTTTGTCTCCCCAGGGGTGATGGTCGGATTCGTGTTTGTCGTCGATGGATAGATTGTTACACCAAGGCTTGTACTATGGAGCAGGATCGATTTGCATGTGGAGGGTCCGTCATGGTCTGGGGCGGTGTGTCACATCATCATCGGACTGAGCTTGTCATTGCAAGCAATCTCAACTCTGTCTGTGCGTTACAGGGAAGAGATCCTCCTCTCTCATGTGGTACCCTTTCCTGCAGATTCATCCTGACATGACCCTCCAGCATGACAATGACACCAGCCATACTGCTTGTTCTGTGTATGATTTCCTGCAAGACAGGGATGTCAGTGTTCTGCCATGGCCAGCGAAGAGCATGGATCTCAATCCCATTGAGCACGTCTGGGACCTGTTGGATCGGAGGGTGAGGGCTAGGGCCATTCCCCCCAGAAATGTCTTGGAACTTGCAGGTGCCTTGGTGGAAGAGTGGGGTAATATCTCACATTATCTGTTCAGGGACACATTATTCCACTTCTGTTAGTCACATGTCTGTGGAACTTGTTCAGATTATGTCTCAGTTATTGAATCTTGTTATGTTCATACAAATAGTTACACATGTTAAGTTTGCTGAAAATAAACGCAGTTGACAGTGAGAGAACGTTTTTTTTTTTGCTGAGTTTATGTGGGAGCGGACATTTTGGTTAGGTTGGGGTTTAAAATTGATACCGTATACCAACTTCTTTGGTCACTGGCGCAACCAGCCCAAAACGCCTTGACTTTCGACCCTGTGCAAATGGCTTCCGGACAGACTATTCCTGGAGCTTGCAAGGTGATAACTGAGTCCGCCGTGGTGATACCTGCGAGAACCACAGAGGTTTTGGGGAGACTGAGCCTGGCGCCCGGATACCGGATGGAAGGCAACACTGCGTTCCTCCAACCCTCTCCGCGACTATTCGACTTTGGCTATCAATGGGAAACCGTTAGTGGAATTAAACGCTAGATCAACTTACCTTTGAGTGCAGAATCTGACTCAAGCGGATATTTCCATTCTTCTGTACACTCAGCTAGGAACATTGATTGACTACTCCTTCCATGATTTTGAACTTGTTGTTTCTGTGATTGGGCCTCTTCCTTCCTCCCTAGACCTATGTGTTGAGGAAGGGACACTTCCGTAAAAAGCATTCACAATAACTCCCGTATTGCCACTTGACTACGCATCGACATTCAGGCTGGATGTCGATTCTGAAAACGAGCTGCTGATCTACTCCATCGTCACGGAGGATGATATCACATCTCCTTCTGCATGTGAAGTACACACTGCTTAGATAACAGCTAATGATTCCCCCACCATTGACACACCTTCTCCACTTGATGAAGACCTTTACAATATCGCTGAACCATATCCTGGGTTCCATGCGCAGGTACTACAACTACTATCTGAGGCAGACGCACTTGTCAATGACATTGAACAACAGCAGTTGCGGGACTTGTTTGTCAAAATCAGAGAGATGTGGTCAACAGACTCGCTGGATTGCGGGGTAACAGGTATTCATGTGGTGCGTATTCCTACGCCACCAAGAGCAGCTCCTACATTTGTGAGACAATGCAAAATTCTATGCGGTACAAGAGATTATCGATTCCCTATTAGCTAAACAGATCATCAGGGAATGTAACACTATGTACAGTGCCCCCGTGTGGTCTGTTCTGAAACCAACAGGTAAGTGGCGTCTTACCGTCGACTATAGACAACTCAACAAGCTGGTTCCGTTGTCTCGTTGGCCAATGACACAGTTTGACCAAGATTTGCCTAAAGTGGCTAATGCAAAGTACTTCTCTAATGTCAATGTGGCCAATGGTTTCTGGACCATGACAGTTGACCCTCGTGACCAACAGATGTTGGCCTTCTCTTTCTCGAACAAGCTCTTCACATTCAATCGTTGCCGGTTCGGGTATGTAAACTCCCCCACAGAGTTCAACATCTTCCTACACAAGGTAAAGCCAGATGCAGACTACAGGGGCACGATAATCTAGTTGGACGATGTTCTCATGAGGAGCGAGACTTGGTCACATCACCTCAATGAGATGGACTATGTTTATACCCAACTCAGGGTGACAGGGGCTAAGTTTGTTAATATGAAAAGACAATGATGCAGGACCAAGGTAAACTTCGTGGGACTTCTGGTGGGTGCTGAAGGCATCCTGCCACAATCTAGCAGAATCCAAGCGTTCCGCAACATCAAAATGTCAACAAACATTCATGAACTGCGTAGCTTCTTGGGAGTTTGTAATTACTCCCGTCAGTTCATCGAACATTATGCAGACTTGTCAAAGCCTTTGACCCACCTTCTTCAGAAAAACCTGCTTTGTGAGGCACCCTGCCTGGTATTCCCCAACAAACAAAGACAAGCCGTTCTGTTTGGAAGTCGGTTTCTCAGAGCACTGTCTTAGTGCTGGGTTGTGCCAAAAATACAACCAAGACAGACATGTGGTTGCTTAGGTGAGCAAAACACTCAACCCTGCTGAACACAAGTACTCAGACTGCGAAAAAGCGCTGCTGTCAACAGTCTGGGTGTTCAAACACTTCACCAGTTATGTCGGCGGACAAAATGTGATAATTGAAACTTGTCACCAGCCAGTGACTTTTCTGAAAAGCCAGCGAATCCGTGAGGGAACTCGACACAACAGCAGGATAGCGGCTTGGCTCATGACACTGCAGGGCCATGAAGTGGTAGTTAACTTCTTTGGGCTCATTGGGACGCTAGCGTCCCACCTCGACAACATCCAGTGAAATTGCAGAGCGCCAAATTCAAAAGACAAAAATAGTAATAATAAACATTCATGGAAATACAAGTGTTATACATCGATTAAAAGATTAACTTCTTGTTAATCCAGCCGCTTTGTCAGATTTCAAAAAGGCTTTATGGCGAAAGCATACCATGCGATTAACTGAGAACAGCACCATGCATACAAAAGCATACAAACATTTTCCAACCAATCAAAGGCATCACGAAAGTCAGAAATAGTGATAAAATAAATCACTTACCTTTGAAGATCTTTCTCTGTTGGCAATCCAAAGTGTCCCAGCTTGGGTTGTGTATCGGAGGAGGCATGACTTTCAACCTTCGTCTCTCCCGATCCTGTACGGGGGTTGTAGCGATGAGACAAGATAGTAGCTACTACAACAATTGGATACCATGAAATTGGGGAGAAAAAGGGGTCAAATTCAAAAAAATAAAAAAATAAAGGCGGAGGTGGTCGCAGGCACGCGCATCGACGAGATGCCGCACCCGACGGGATAAGAAAAAACGACTATCGCTCACACGGTCCCAGAACCCACGGGACTGAGTGTATTTAATTTATCAAGCAAGATATTGATCCCTGCCCATGTCTCCTTGCTTAATAAAGGGTTATCTTTTGTGCATACAACCCAGTGCAACGATTTCGATGTTAAGTTGTTTAACATGTTTAAGTTTTTTAGAAACATCCGTTTAAGGGAATTCTTTAGCTCCCTTAATCCTGATATTTCTATTGAACCAGTAGGTTACTCACCTGCACATACTCCGACTCCTTTTAGAAGCAAGAGTTATTTTATACCTCCAGCCAATCGCAATCACTCTATCGAGATATATTGCAGGCTTGTTGAAACAGATGTTGCTTATCTCCTTAAGAACAAACAGGAGTCCAAATCTTTCCATAATTTACCTTAGGATGAAAAACAAGCTTTGCTTGATTTACAATCCGATACGTCAGTCATTACTCGCCCTGCTGATAAGGGTGGGTCGGTGGTACTCATGGATAGGACAGCTTTTGTAAATGAGTGTCATAGACAACACCTTTACCAAGAAACTCAGAAGTGACCCCACTTCCCAATTTCAGAATACTATCTTTACTGTCCTAGATGGGTATTTAAGTTCTGGTCAGATAACTGAAAAAGAACAGAACGTTTTGGCTATTCAACACCCTAAAATTGCCACTTTCTATACTTTGCTGAAATTACACAAGAATGTTTACAAAACCTCCAGGGTGCCCTATTGTAGCGGGCATTGATGCAGTAGCAGCCCCTCTATCGACTTTTGTTGACTTTTTAATTAGACCACTCGCAGAACAGCTCCCCGCCTTTGTAAAGGACACCAGCAGTATGATCTCTATCATTGAATCTCTTGATCCTCTCCCTGAGAATAGTTTGTTAGTTACTTTTGATGTTGAGTCGTTATATACAAATATTCCACGCGGGGGCGGTATGGAAGCTATGGAACATTTTGTTCTGCAACATGACCCTAATGAACTACCTTCCAGTGCCTGCATTATAACATTGGCTGAAATAGCACTCACACATAACTATTTCATGTTTCTAAATTATTTCTTAATTCAGACGAAGGGTACTGCTATGGGATCCCCCATGGCTCCTAACTATGCTAATTTGTATGTGGGTTACATAGAGAAACAGTCTATTTTTAATCCTCTCAAAAATGTTTTCTTGCCTAATATCATTATTTGGAAACGGTATATTAATGATATTTTTGTTCTATGGAGGGGTGATGCAAAACAGCTCCAGGCACTCCATGCTTTTCTTAACTCCTGTTCTGAACATTTGAGATTTACTATGCAATCTGATACACGTCAAATCAGTTTTATTGATCTTCTGATCTCGTGTGAAAACAATGTTCTATACACTGATCTTTACAGGAAACCTACTGATCATAACAGTTTGTTGAGGGCTGACAGTTGTCACCCACTTCCCTTGAAAAATAGTTTTCCTTACAGCCAATTCTGTCTAATAAAAATAATTTGCAAAAAACAATCAGATTTAGACAGAAATATGGCTGAGACGCAAATAAAATTCAAGGAGAGGGGGTACAAAAACGATCAGATTAAAATTGCCATTGAGAAAATTCAAAACAAAACGAGACATGATCTTTTTCAAGGTCAGTCTCGCAAAAAGATGAATTCTTGCGTTCTAACTACCCGCTATTCAAAGTGTTCTGAACAAATTAAGGGAATCGTTCACAAACATTGGCACATTCTAAGATCCGATGACAGTCTCGGTAATGTGTTTTCGGACCTTCCATTGCTCGTATTCTCGCGGGGCAGAAATCTCAGAGACAAATTGGTACACTCTGATTTACCACCCCAAGATATCCCTGCACAATGTCTATTTGCACCCCTACTGGATGGAAATTACAAGTGTAATGGTTGTGCTCAATGCAATGACACTTGTAGATCCTTCAAACACCCACAAACAGGGAAATTGATCCCGATCAAAGGTGTTATTAAGTGTTCGAATTATGCGTTTTTGAAGGATGGAGTTCCTTTGGCTGATCCTGATACTCTGCACCCTGGTCAAAACCAACCCAGCCGATGTAATCACGAGCGGACCCCTGACGAGAATCGTTCTCCATGATGATCCAGAACTCCTTATAACCAACTGCAGAGTACACACGCAGGGGGTGTATATACGCCTAGATGCAGAGAACGTCTACTTCCAACATATTCCACCAGCGGCACATTTGAGTTGGGCCGGGGCTGACTGGACCACCCAGGTACGCTCAGCTAGACACTGCTCATATGTTGGCCCAACTCCAAAAGTTCAGTCACCCAGTCAGAATTATCAGAGGCCAGGCGAGAAAAACAATTTGTCGGGGCGCTACTCTTGATTAGGTGCAACCGTACGGTCCCTATTTGCTCTAGGTACCACTGCTGTCAATGCAGTCAGTCTAGCCACAGTCAAGAGAAATGTTAGGGAGATTACTGAAGAGATGCCACTAATCCAGCAACAGATGAAAGCACAGGCACTCAGGTTGCAGCATGTGGGAAAGTCTCTCCGGGATACTATTTTGCTGGTAAACACACGCTACTCTCTTGAACAAACCCCTATCTGTAGGAAAGCTAGTAGAGGTCATGAACCATGACTATTCCCATGTTCAATTGGTTCGATTGTTATTGGATAATTGTCTCCGTGAAGTTAGCTCTTCTATGGACCTCTTGGCTATGAATAGTATCTACTCATATCTAGTGCCCCTTTCAGTGGTGCACGACATACTGACCTCAGCTACCACAACCACGATAAGGCCATTACAGTCACATTTGGCCTATAGTCTGGGTTCGGCAATCCCAATACACATTGATGTTGATTGTAATGAAGTGAGATTTTTACTGTCGCTGCCGGTTGTTGAACTGGAGAATATCTCTAGATTGAAAATGGTTCTAAATGTAGGATTTTGGCGCGACAGTACCCATGTAAAAATTGCCACACTCCCAGTCATAGCTTATCAGGAACACAATCCAGATTTCTATCTCACCCCTAACCTGTTAATGTGTACTCTAACTAAAGACGTCCACTAGCTCTGTCCTAGCAAACCATTCGTCAGGGATAACACTGAGCGCCTTTGTGGTCTCAAGCCTATCACCAGCGAAGAACGCTGTAGAGCCAAACTAACAGCAAGGGATGGGGTCACCACCACACAAGTTGAGGTGGTAGGGAATCGATGGCTGGTAAACACCCTGTTCACGTCCGCCACTATGACTTACAAACGCCATGACTCAACCACCCAATTGAACCTCCCCAACCAGTCTGTTTTTGTTAAGGTCCCACAGGGGGCGATTATCCACATAGACGACCTAGCTTTATACCAACTTCCTGACGACAGGATAGACACAGATAATGAAATGCCTGACGCTTTCGCTAATCGTTCCCTTGAATTACCAATAACCATTCAAAACCAAATTCAGTACGAGGGACCGATGAGTGTAGATCTTAGCGTACTCGATGAGGCACTTTTATGGATGAGGCACCCAACTGAATATAAACCAAAATACTGGTCGGTCACCCGCTCTTGGACGGTGCTGGACAGTATCCTGATGGTGACCATGATCCTTGGTCATTGGCGTGTGCACCTACTATGTACACAGGCACACACGTGCAATGGAAGGCCTAATGAGGTCTTATACTAAGATCACCAGTGGGACGGAAGTGATCACGATTTTCGGAAAGTTGGCAATAGATCCTGAAACCCCATCAGGGGGTCCCATCCACAGCAGCCCCAGCCTCCTGTCCCGAATTCACTAGGTCAGCACCGTAGGTCCCCAATATAAACTTTGTCAGTCAGGGTGCCATTTTTCCAAGTGCCTTTATTAACCCACCTTCAAGTAGGATCGTCTAAGACATGACGTTAGAGACAATAGCATGATAGAGTCATTTATTATATAGAACATAGTCCAAATTAGATGATAAAGGTGTGGTAGCTATCTTTTGTTTGTTTTTAATTTTTGTTTAATTTTCTTTTACACTTAGGAAGTGATAGAGCCATAAACAAGTTCCCCATACAACCACCAGTTAGTGCCACAACGCCGCTCATTTGGGGAAGAAATGTAATGATATATTGCCAGAGTGTTGTGCGTTATTAACGTCTGCCTAAGTCAACCGGACGATGGGATGGAACACAGAAACCACAGCCGGTCCTCCCCTGTCAATTCTGGTGATGGTCTGCAGCTTGCAGAAATCCTATGGAATGTGTTGGAAGAAAGTGGGGAGTCGGTGAGAGTCACAAGAAGTGGTCTTATTTTTTTGTGTGTCTGAGGAGCCGAAGAAGCATATTTTAAGACTCAAAAAATATATCGGAGTGGAATGTTTCCCGCATGAATTTTCGCAACAGGGCAGCTATCAAGGGGGTTATTTCTGGGGAGGCAAAAGAAATAAAGACAGAATATGTAACTGAAGACATCGATGGAGTGGTTGGTATATGTCGATTGGCCTGTATGGTGGACAGAGAAAAGATGTTCACTTCACCCATGCTACTGTTCTTTGAAGAGTCTCTCTCTTCTCCTATAAAGTTAGGATTCATGAGGTGCCCTGTAAGAGCTGTTGTGCACAAGCCCCTTCAGTGTCACTGTGGGGACGATGTCATCGATGCACTTTTTGATCAAGCCAGTGACTGATGTGGTGTACTCCTCAATGCCATCGGAAGAATCCCAGAACATATTCCAGTCTGTGCTAGCAAAACAGTCCAGTAGCTTAGCATCGTTCTTTAAAAGTAATTTAAATTAGCATTCCCCTTTCAAAAAATGTGGAACTAAGAACAGATATAGCCCTGACTGCCTTCGACCAGCACAAAAACATCCTGTGGCGGACTGCACTAGCATCGAATAGTCTCCGCGACATGCAACTTTTCAGGGAAGTCAGGAACCAATACACGCAGTCAGTCAGGAAAGCTAAGACAAATTTTTTCAAACAGAAATTTGCATCCTGTAGCTCCAAAACGATTTGGGACACTGTAAAGTCCATGGAGAATAAGAGCACCTCCTCCCAGCTGTCCACAGCACTTAGGCTAGGTAACACTGTCACCACCGATAAATCCACGATAATCGAGAATTTCAATAAGCATTTTTCTGCGACTGGCCATGCCTTCCTCCTGGCTACCCCAACCCCGGCCAACAGCTCCGCTCCCCCCCGCAGCTACTTGCCCAAGTCTCCCCAGCTTCTCCTTCACCCAAATCCAGATAGCAGATGTTCTGAAAGAGCTGCTAAACCTGGACCCGTACAAATCAGCTGTGCTAGACAATCCGGACCCTTTGTCCGCCGCCATTGTTGCAACCCCTAATACCAGTCTGTTCAACCTCTCTTTCGTATCTTCAAAATCCACAAAGATTGGAAAGCTGCCACGGTCATCCCCCTCTTCAAAGCAGGTGACACTCTAGACCCAAACTGTTATAGACCTATATCCGTTATACCCTGCCTTTCTAAAGTCTTCGAAAGCCAAGTTAATAAACAGATCACTGACCATTTTGAATCCCACTCTACCTTCTCCGCTGTACAATCCGGTTTCCGAGCTGGTCATCGGTGCACCTCAGCCACGCTCAAGGTACTAAACAATATCATAACCGCCATCGATAAAAGACAGTACTGTGCAGCTGTCTTCATCGACCTAGCCAAGGCTTTCGACTCTGTCAATCACCGTATTCTTATTGGCAGACTCAACAGCCTTAGTTTCTCAAATGACTGCCTCGCCTGGTTCACCAACTACTTCTCAGATAGAGTTCATTGTGTCAAATCAGAGTGCCTGTTGTCCGGACCTCTGACAGTTTCTATGGGGATACAACAGGGTTCAATTCTCGGGCCGACTCTTTTCTCTGTATACATTAACGATGTCGCTCTTGCTGCAGGTGATTCCCTGATCAACCTCTACGCAGACGACACCATTCTGTATACATCTGGCCCTTCTTTGGACACTTTGTTAACTAACCTCCAAACGAGCTTCAATGCCATACAACACTCCTGTGGCCTCCAACTGCTCTTAAACACTAGTAAAACCAAATGCATGCTTTTCAACCATTCGCTGCCCACACCCGCCCGCCCGACTAGCATCACTACTCTGGACAATTCTGGATAACTAAAAATACTTAGGTGTCTGGCTAGACCGTAAACTTTCCTTCCAGACTCATATTAAACATCTCCAATCTTAAATTAAATCTAGAATCGGCTTCCTATTTCGCAACACAGCCTCCTTCACTCATGCTGCTAAACTTACCCTAGAAAAACTGACTATCCTACTGATCCTCGACTTCGGCGATAGCTTCCAATACTCTACTCAGCAAACTGGATGCAGTCTATCATAGTGCCATCCGTTTTGTCACCAAAGCCCCTTACACCACCCACCACTGCAACCTGTATGCTCTAGTCGGCTGGCCCTCGCTACATATTCGTCGCCAGACCCACTGGCTCCAGGTCATCTATAAGTCTATGCTCGGGAAAGCTCCGCCTTATCTCAGCTCACTGGTCACGATAACAACACCCACCCGTAGCAAGTGCTCCAGCAGGTATACAGTGGGGCAAAAAAGTATTTAGTCAGCCACCAATTGTGCAAGTTCTCCCACTTAAAAGGATGAGAGAGGCCTGTAATTTTCATCATAGGTACACTTAAACTATGACAGACAAAATTAGAAAAGAAATTCCAGAAAATCACATTGTAGGATTTTTTATGAATTTATTTGCAAATTATGGTGGAAAATAAGTATTTGGTCACCTACAAACAAGCAAGATGTCTGGCTCTCACAGACCTGTAACTTCTTATTTGAGAGGCTCCTCTGTCCTCCACTCATTACCTGTATTAATGGCACCTGTTTGAACTTGTTATCAGTATAAAAGACACCTGTCCACAACCTCAAACAGTCACACTCCAAACTCCACTATGGCCAAGACCAAAGAGCTGTCAAAGGACACCAGAAACAAAATTGTAGACCTGCACCAGGTTGGGAAGACTGAATCTGCAATAGGTAAGCAGCTTGGTTTGAAGAAATCAACTGTGGGAGCAATTATTAGGAAATGGAAGACATACAAGACCACTGATAATCTCCCTCGATCTGGGGCTCCACGCAAGATCCCACCCTGTGGGGTCAAAATGATCACATGAATGGTGAGCAAAAACCACACGGCGGGACCTAGTGAACGACCTGCAGAGAGCTGGGACCAAAGTAACAAAGCCTACCATCAGTAACACACTACGCCGCCAGGGACTCAAATCCTGCAGTGCCCAGACGGGTCCCCCTGCTTAAGCCAGTACATGTCCAGGCCCGTCTGAAGTTTGCTAGAGAGCATTTGGATGATCCAGAAGAAGATTGGGAGAATGTCATATGGTCAGATGAAACCAAAATATAACTTTTTGGTAAAAACTCAACTCGTCGTGTTTGGAGGACAAAGAATGCTGAGTTGCATCCAAAGAACACCATACCTACTGTGAAGCATGGGGTTGGAAACATCATGCTTTGGGCTGTTTTTCTGCAAAGGGACCAGGACGACTGATCCGTGTAAAGGAAAGAATGAATGGGGCCATGTATCGTGAGATTTTGAGTGAAAACCTCCTTCCATCAGCAAGGGCATTGAAGATGAAATGTGGCTGGGTCTTTCAGCGTGACAATGATCCCAAACACACCGCCCGGGCAACGAAGGAGTGGCTTCGTAAGAAGCATTTCAATGTCCTGGAGTGGCCTAGCCAGTCTCCAGATCTCAACCCCATAGAAAATCTTTGGAGGGAGTTGAAAGTCTGTGTTGCCCAGCAACAGCCCCAAAACATCACTGCTCTAGAGGAGATCTGCATGGAGGAATGGGCCAAAATACCAGCAACAGTGTATGAAAACCTTGTGAAGACTTACAGAAAATGTTTGACCTCTGTCATTGCCAACAAAGGGTATATAACAAAGTATTGAGAAACTTTTGTTATTGACCAAATACTTATTTTCCACCATAATTTGCAAATAAATTCATTAAAAATCCTACAATGTGATTTTCTGGATTTTTTTTTTTCTCATTTTGTCTGTCATAGTTGAAGTGTACCTATGATGAAAATTACAGGCCTCTCATATTTTTAAGTGGGAGAACTTGCACAATTGGTGGCTGACTAAATACTTTTTGCCCCACTGTATCTCACTGGTCATTCCCAAAGCCAACACCTCCTTTGGCCGCCTTATTTGTGTGAATGTAATGAATTATTCTACTGTTGGAAGCGATCATTTCCAGATTTGGTGTACCATAATCTTTGATGTTACTATTCCAGATAGGGTACCATTCAGAAGATGGGGCTTTCATGAAGCAGACTGGGAAAAGTTTGGAGATCATTGCTTAAAGTTTATTGGACCATTGTCTTTAGAGAGGCCGATTGATGTATGTGCTCCCTCTGTGACTTCTGATGTTGAGTGCTGCGAATCAATATGTACCAATTAGTGAAGTGGGTGAGAAAAGGAAGGTGGTTCCTTGGTGGACTGAAGAGTGCACTGCGGCTATTCAAGAAAAAAATAGGACTTACAGAGTGTTGCGTAGGAATATGACTCCTGAGAATCTAGTTGATTTCCAGAGGAAGACAGCTTTACGTAGGGTCATTAAGACTGTCAAGAGAAATGCATTTAGACAGTTCTGCTCTATAATTGGCAGGGGTCCTGAGCTGTCAGATGTATGGTCTATATTGAATAAGATGACTGGAAGAAGCAAGTGATCTCGAATTCCAGTTTTGGTTGTGGGTCAAAAAATGTCTGTAACTGATTTTAAAAAAGGCTGACTTGTTGGGGAACACATTTTCTAGGGTACATAGTGGGGTTGCTTTGGATGAAGTATATAAGCAACACAGGTGTGAGATTTTAAATGATCGTGTTAATGTGTATAAGAAAAGAGATACTGTTGACTCTTCTTTAGATGCTGTCTTTACCATACATGTGATGGGTTTAAGGCTGTGGTTTGGAGTGAGGGGTTATACCTTCTGGTTGGAAACATGCCTGGTAAGGACCTTTCATGTGCTGATAGTTATAGACCAATATCACTGACCTCTAACTTGTGTAAACTGATGGAAAAGATAGTCATATTTCCAGGAACATAGAGGTTTATTGAGTCAATGTCAAAGTGGATTCCGTAAAGGTAGATCTACTTTGGATGCATTAGTAAAGGTGAAAAACTGGTAATGAATTTTTATTTAATTTAATGTATTTTTATTTCACCTTTATTTAACCAGGTAGGCAAGTTGAGAACAAGTTCTCATTTACAATTGTGACCTGGCCAAGATAAAGCAAAGCAGTTCAACACATACAACAACACAGAGTAACACATGGAGTAAAACAAACATACAGTCAATAATACAGTAGAAACAAGTCTATATACGATGTGAGCAAATGAGGTGAGATAAGGGAGGTAAAGGCAACAACAACAAAAAAGGCCATGGTGGCAAAGTAAATACAATATAGCAAGTAAAACACTGGAATGGTAGATTTGCAGTGGAAGAATGTGCAAAGTAGAAATAAAAATAAAAGAAGTAGTGGCTGTTTTTTTCTTTTTTTTTTACATTGAAAAGGCTTATGTGGAGAGAAGGCATACTGAATAAGATGGAAAGACTTGGTATTGGTGGGAGATTATATAACTGGGTTACGGCCTTCTTATTTAATCACTCTTTACGAGTTAATTGGATCCATTTTATTTGATGCCTATGGAGTTGTCAATTAGTGACTGCTGTTCAATGAGCGATTTAAATGGAAAGATCATGTCATAAACAAAGTGTAAGAAGGTGGTGAATCTTATGCGCTCGGTCTCTGGTTATCGGGGTTCTGACAAACAATTGTTGATGGATATTTATAGAGCTCTGATCAGGACGACAAGTGATTACAGGTGTATAGTTTATGAAATAGCGCCGAAGATTTGACTTCAGGAGTTGGACAGAATCCAGTATATAGCTTTAAGGATATGTATTGGTGCATTTAAATCAACACCTGTATGTGCCTTACTAGTGGAAGCAGGTGAGATACCTTTGGATATATGGCGTACAAAATTGTCATTAGCTTATTGGGTTAAATGAGGTTGAGCATCCCACTGCTACTGTTTTAGATGATTTTTGTGAATATACTAGTAGACAAGGTAGTGGTTTTGGTTGGAAAGCTTGCTCATGAGTGGTTTGAGGGAGTTGGAGGTTGGCCCTTCTGTGGTGATAGGGGATGTTCCTCCATGGTTACTCCCAGATCCTGTTGTTGATCTAACCATGGTAGAGAAAAGGAAGGATTGGTCAGAAGTCAGTGATACAGGGAAACTGGTTGACAATTACATTGGCAGAAGTTCTTGGTTTTTTTTACTGCTTTTCACAGATGGATCCAAGGACCCAGATAGTGGGCAGGCATTTACATTCCTGAATTTGATGTGCAGATACGTAGAAGACTAACAGATTAACTTTCAGTGTACTCATTTGAACTGTAGCCAATAATAGTTGCCCTCCAGTGGGTGGAGAACATAGTATGCTTATATTCTGTCTGTGTTGAATAGTTTATCATCAGGTAAATTTAATAGGAGTTGGAGATATTAATATTATTATGGATAATTGAGAGAATGGGTGTATTAGTGAGATTCTGCTGGGTCCCAGCACATTCGGGTTTGGAAGGGAATCAAATTGAAGACCAATTAGCCAGTAGAGCTTTGAAACAAGATATATTTTTTATTAATTTTCCACTGGGTAGAGGTGAGGCCAAATGTAAAATCAGAGCCATTTTGACAGATGTGTGGCAGAAGAGATGGAACTCTGAGCCCAAGGGCTGTCATTTATATGCTGAGTTAGAAAGGGGGATTTAGAAATGTTGTAACCCGTGATTGACCACACACTAAAGCACAGTAGGTGGCAGCATGCACCTTTAATGTTGGGTTGCGGACCGACATTCTGTATTAGAAGAGGAAGAAGCTCAACTCAGTTGGGGCTCGCGCAGGCTATACTCTATAATACCATTTTGTATCTCATGTTATTTAACAGTCTGTAATCAAGTTTGTTTAGGTAAATATACACCGCTAGCTAGCTAGTAAACACTGTCAAAGATGCGACCGTTTTTTCTGTTGGGGTTTCTGTTGTCGAACATCACTGCGACGGCGGCGATTGAGCCTATCAGTACCAGCATAGCGGTTGGTATGGCTGCGGCTCTCACCGGCTTCCTCGCAACCTACCAGAACGTGTTTTACTATTTTCACGAATGTTGTAGACCAGAGTGGATCTCCTTCAACAGAACAGGTACGTTTAACATTTAGTACCGGCGTGCTAACACTTATTTTGGGGGGCCTTTCCAATTAATGGCGTTGCAACTAGGTTTTTTGAACATACCCTAATTTGTAGTAAGTAAAGTTATTCTTGTCTTAACTTGGCTACTTGCATTTCTTTGGCTCACTCAGAACACCTCTGTCCCTTAAAATTGTTGGCTTTCTGAATATAATTAGCAGTTTTAACTTAAAAATTCTGAAATGCTGAATGACATCCATGTGGCAAACCATGGCCGAAAGTAGCCGATGTTGAATGCGATCCCTTTTGTGGCTGTGGTAACGAGTGACACCCAGCAAAGTCAAAATGGGCTATATTGTAAAAATTAATGAACATAAAACGTAGCTTTTCTTTATTTTAAGTTAGGGTTGTTTAATATCCGATTGTAAGAACATAAATTGTATAAATATGCGGAGTTTAGTCATTTATTATGCTGCGTTCATTTGCTCGTCGGAACTAGGAAACTCGGTAATGCCCGATTTGTTGTTTCGTTGAACACTGCTCGTGAAAACGAATAGCAGTTAGTAAATCGGAAATATCCGAGGTTCATAGTTGCGACTAGTATTCCTGGTGACGACCATTTTGTTTCTGATGTGTTGGTGTCGCATAATGATTACGTATGAGGAAATGGTTGACTTGGACTCAACGTCTTTTCGTTCCTAAATTATAAACTTGGTAGCTAAACGTTTATTTGAAGTTAAAATGAAAGCAACATACAAAGCCTATTTCGTATATTATGTATTGATATCGAGTGCTTTTGTCAATGCGTTCGAACCAATCTCAACCACATTTGTGGTCGGTTTGGGAGTTGCAGCAATGGGGCGGAAAATTTACAATTATGTATATGAAAGTTGCGATTCAAAATGGATTGCTTTTAATTCAACAGGTATGTGTACAGCTAAATATTAAATGTTTGGTGTGTTAACGCTTAGGCCAGTTGATCATGTAGACACAGCCAGTCATTTTGCGTTTTAATATTTCAATTGCTTATCGATCTCCACCAGTATACGGTTGGCCTACTTTAGAAAACGAGGGTTGACTTAAGGGTCGTTAAATATTGGGTGGATGAAGTGCGGGTGGCTTGAGAAAACGATACCTTAAATCCATGAATGTAGAAGTATTGTACTGTTTATATTTACAGGCTACATAGAAGTTTGTAATTTATTTGAGCCTATTTGGCGTTGGTGCATAAACCTAAGCGTTAAGGCCTAATTGTACCCGCGCCAAATTGCCTACATCCTAATCGCCAAATGGGAACGGGCAAAAAAGGGATCGACGTAGCCAATAAGAACTAGTAGGATAGTTCTAGTAGGCTAGGCAGTAATCCGGTGATGCAATAGTCATGTAAACACCATACTCTGCTTATCTTAATAGTCGTAAAATCGAAATAAACACATAATTTTCTGAGGAATCTTTAGAATTATAAGGACATCTAAACGCCTTAATTGGCGTTCCAAATGTGTTTGATCTGCGCATGTATCCGCATCGTTAGCACAAGCCTACCAGTTTGGCACGAGTGAAGTGAGTAATTGTATATATATGTTTTCCTTTATTTAACTAGGCAAGTCAGTTAAGAACTAATTCTTATTTAAAATGACGGCCTACACCGGCCAATCCCGGACAACGCTGGGCCAATTGTGCGCCGCCCTATGGGACCGCGGCAGGCTTGTGTAACAGCCTGGCCAGTTATCTAAATGCCTCTTAGAAGTCAAATCAAATTTTATTTGTCACATACACATGGTTAGCAGATGTTAATGCGAGTGTAGCGAAATGCTTGTGCTTCTAGTTCCGACAATGCAGTGATAGGTCCTTCTGTAGCTCAGTTGGTAGAGCATGGCGCTTGTAACGCCAGAGTAGTGGGTTCAATCCCCGGGACCACCCATACGTAGAATGTATGCACACATGACTGTAAGTCGCTTTGGATAAAAGCGTCTGCTAATATGGCATATATTATATATTATATAACCAACAAGTAATTTAACTAACAATTCCAAAACTACTCTCTTATACACAGTGTAAGGGGATAAAGAATATGTACATAAGGATATATGAATGAGTGACAGGGCAGCATACAGTAGATGGTATCGAGTACAGTATATACATATGAGATGAGTATGTAGACAAAGTAAACAAAGTGGCATAGTTAAAGTGGCTAGTGATACATGTATTACATAAGGATGCAGTCGATGATATAGAGTACAGTATGCATATGAGATGAATAATGTAGGGTAAGTAACATTATTTAAGGTAGCATTGTTTAAAGTGGCTAGTGATGTATTTACATCATTTCCCATCAATTCCCATTATTAAAGTGGCTGGAGTTGGGTCAGTGTCAATGACAGTGTGTTGGCAGCAGCCACTCAATGTTAGTGGTGGCAGTTTAACAGTCTGATGGCCTTGAGATAGAAGCTGTTTTTCAGTCTCTCGGTCCCAGCTTTGATGCAGTTCACATCAGGGGCGCAGAAGTGAGGGGGGCATAACCTGGCAGGGGGTCCTCCCTCATTTTTTGGGGGGCATCTAAAGGTAATTCTACTATGGCTGTCCCTGACCAAGAGTTGTCTTTTTTTCCCCCCGACCAATCGATTAATCGACATTTCTACAACTTTTTCCATGATCAACTATATTTTCTGAACTAGTCAGATGCTTTAAGCACGCTATTTGATTAAAAAAAAAACACACACAAATGACTCAAAGGGAGCCGGAGATCAATGTGCCAATTTCTTACCATTTCTACCAATTTGAGTGCCAGTTGTGATTTCCATATGCACATTTTCGTGGGACAGTTGCATGTATAATAGTCTTTGTCTGAATCATTGTCTGTGGTTAATCTACATTCGATCTAATAAAAATTATACAAATCTAAAAGTTACTTTTAATGCCATTTGCCAACTATGTAATAATAACCTACATAAAGCCAACAACATTTCAGCCTTGCAGGTAGAAAATAAAAATACATATCATATAAATTACATTGGCTAGGCCTGTCATTGGCTAGGCCTGTCTGCAACGATCTTGAGACATTGTATCAACTGGGTCGCTCAAACTCCTGCTAGCTATTTGAGACATTGTATAAAATATTCTGGGCCCTCAGTTTCCAGTGCCAGTGATCTCGGGACAGACACAGCTGTAGGCTTCTTGTGCAAGGGATAAGAAGTAAGCAGGTGTTTTATACCGTTTCCACCGGATCAGAGCATTACATTTTTTGTTTTGGTTATCGAAAGGGAGAGAGCTGGAAATATTGTAAAAATTCTTTGAGGGCCTATTGTCATTCACAATTGATATTCAAACTTCTTTGTTTACTTGCTGTTTTAAGGTGAAGAAAAATTACTTTGAGAAGCTCCACAGCTCATTAGTGGGGCTGAGTTAAGACAATCAGAGATACTATCAGATATCCCCAAATGGGCACGTTACAAACAAATGGGCGCGTTACAAACAGACGGGCCCGTTACAAACAAAAGACGATTAATTAATTGACAAAATTGATTTCTGATTTTCCTGTATTTATCATGTACCCCGATTTCAGATGTCCATGTAAACAGGATTATTAGGGAAATCCTTCTTGCAAATCATGTAAACTTTTCAATCAAACTATTATATTAATCTAACTATCCACAATAATCACATTATTGTATGTATGTAACTGTACAATTGTCTGAGTTTAATTCAATAAGAGAAAAGTTGTTAAATAATAAGGGAGGGTCTGAAAAGTAGTGTTTGCTAAAGATTTGAATTGGTAAAAGAGGATGATAGATTGCTATTTTATGTGTTATGATTGTGAGGCACTATACACATTCAAATAGGCGTATGCACGTCAAGGGAACTGTAGTCTAGGCTACTGTTCAGATGGGTAGAATGGAAACTAAAATCTGGACACTTAAATGTGTAACCTCTCACAGCCTTAAAAGTAACTCCTGCAGAATTTAAGCATGTGTTGCAGTAAAATGATACACCAAATGTAGGCACAATTTTGACTCGGGAACAGGAGTGGAAAAATATGATTTCTTTCATTCAGCATCTTGAGAGAATGCGCAGTTAACACCTTCACAGACGGTATCTATATTTATCAGCATCAGAAAGCTAAACGTATTTCATCCACATAAAAGATGCATCCAAGCCAAACTGAAATCTTATCAGAAACATATTGGGTCATTTTCACAGCTTTCTATTTCCTTATAACCGGTCAAACTGAAATTTAAACATAGTCTTACACGTTTAATTTTTTTGTTATTGCATTTTCTTCCCGATCCCTAAACATATTTGCTCCAAGAAAGAAGCAGAGATGACCGAGAACTTTACTGCTGTCAAATAAATGAATGCATTAATTCTGTCGATTTATGACCTCACTGGTGAGCAAGGGTTTGTTTAGTCTTTCAGGGCAACATATAATGGCAGAAGAGAAGAAGCTGCAAGTAGTATCTAATTATAGGCCCAGAAGTTGACTAACAAATCACCTACCAAAATGTTGGGAATCATAAGCAGAAACAGCTAACATCTAAATCAGGCTAAAAAATATCCTTCAACCCCTGACAAAAACCGTTCCACCATCTGACTAGCCTATTTTCTATATTAGCAGGTTAGGGTCAAGTGCGGGCCTCAGATTTTCAATTTATCACATATAGTCGGGTGGTGGTGGAAGGGTAATTTGCAATTGCGGGTGGGTGGGTACGAGTGGACAAGCACCACTAGCCTACTTAGCAGTTGTGTCCTACATGCGTAACTAATCACGTTAAGATAACCACCTATGATTAGTATAGAAATAATGGTGGTGTATTCGTAGCATATCCCATTCATTGACACTTAATAATCATCTCCTTTCCTGTCATCAGGTTTGGAAGTGGCCCTAGATCGGAAGCTGTTTGGTCAACATGTTGCCTCCAGAGTCATCCAGAAAGCTGTAACGGGATTCATGAACAATAAAAATCCTAAAAAGCCCCTGGTGCTCTCTCTACATGGCTGGACTGGCACAGGGAAGAACTTTGTCAGCCAGTTGATAGCTGAAAACCTCTACAAGGAGGGCATGGCCAGCAGTTTCATCCATCAGTTTGTTTCTACAGCTCACTTCCCTCATCTGAGTCAGATTGAGGACTACAAGGTAAAGCAAGTATTTTGTTATATTGTAATGTAATCCCCAGTAACCGTGGCAGGGAAATTCTCTATGGAGAATTAGGCTGTAAAAAAAAAAAAAAAATGAAAACACTCTTATGCATATTCTATATCAGTGGTATTCAAATCTTACCCTACGAGGTCTGGAATACTACTGGTTTTCTGTTCTACCTGATAATGAATTGCACCCACCTGGTGTCCCAGGTCTAAATCGGTCCCTGGTTAGATGGGAAGAATGAAGGAGGGTTCTATATGATACAGGATGTACATTATTCAAAAGTTTGGCTACCTACTCATTCAAGGGTTTACTTAATTGTTTTACTATTTTCTATATTGTAAAATAATAGTGAAGACATAACTATGAAATAACATATGGAATCATGTAGTAACCAAGAAAGTGTTAAGAAAATCCAAATATATTTTAGGTTCTTCAAAGTAGCCACCATTTGCATTTGACAGCTTTCCACACTTGGCATTCTCTCAACCAGCTTCACCTGAAATGATTTTCCAATAGTCTTGAAGGAGTTCCCACACATCCTGAGCACTTGTTAGCTGTTTTTTCTTCACTCTGCGGTCCAACTCATCCCAAACTATCTCATTTGGGTTGAGGTCGGATTATTGTGGAGGCCGGGTCATCTAATGCATAATTTCATCACTCTCCTTGGTCAAATAGCCCTCACTGACAGTGTCACCAGAAAAGCACCACCACCTCCATGCTTCACGGTGGGATACGCACATGCGGAGATCATCTGTTCACCTACTGTGTCTCACAAAGACACGGCGGTTGGACTCAGCAGAGCAAAGGACAGATTTCCACCGGCCTAATGTCTATTGCTCGTGTTTCTTGGACCAAGCAAGTCTCTTCTTATTATTGGTGTTCTTTAGTAGTGGTTTCTTTGCAGCAAATCGACCATGAAGGCCTGATTCACGAAGTCTCCTCTGAACATTTATTTGGGCTGCAATTTCTGAGGCTGTTAACTATAATGAAATTATATCCTCTGCAGCAGAGGTAACTATGGGTTTTCCTGTCCTGTGGCGGTCTTAATGAGAGCCAGTTTCATCATAGCGCTTGATGGGTTTTGCAACCGCACTTGAAGAAACTTTCAAATAATATGGACTTAGCCCAATTTGGTACCATCTTCTGTATGCCACCCCTACCAAGTCACAACACAACTGATTGGGTCAAACATATTAAGAAGGAAAGACATTTACTTGTAACAAGGCACACCTGTTAATTGAAATGCATTCCAGGTGACTGCTGGGGTGGCAGGGTAGCCTAGTGGTTAGAGCTAGTAACCGAAAGGTTGCAAGTTCAAATCCCCGAGCTGACAAGGTACAAATCTGTTGTTCTGCCCCTGAACAAGGCAGTTAACCCACTGTTCCTAGGCCGTCATTGAAAATAAGAATTTGTTCTTAACTGACTTGCCTAGTTAAATAAAGGTAAAATAAAAATAAATTTAAAAAGGCTGGTGGTGAGAATTCCAAGAGTGTGCAAAGCTGTCATCAAGGCTACTTTGAAGAATCTCAAATATATACAGATATTTAGACACTTTTTGGTTACTGCATGATTCCATGTGTGTTCATTCATAGTTTTGATATCTTCACTATTCTACAATGTAGGAAATAGTAAAAATAAAGAAGAGCCTTGAATGAGTAGGTGTGAACAAACTTTTGACTGGTACTGCATATCTGCGTTTAAAAATATATATATCTTACAGCATATCCGCAAAATATATCTTCACTGCTGTAGATAAGTCTGTGTTTTTACTGCTGTGACCATCCCTCAGTCTCAGCTGCAGCAGTGGGTCAAAGGCAACGTCACCAACTGCCCACGTTCCATGTTTATCTTTGACGAGATGGACAAGATGCACCCTGGCCTGATCGACTGTATAAAGCCCTACTTGGATTACTACGAAAATCTGGACGGGGTCTCCTACCGGCAAGCCATCTTCATCTTCCTCAGGTAGGGCAGACAGAATAGCAGTGTGTGATTTTTTTTTTTTAAAGAATTCATGTGGTGTTTTTGGATACTTTTGTATTTTTTTAAACTGGATTTACAGTCCAAATATATTAGACATCCATGATCCTATCTTTCCCACAACTTAACGACTCGTTGTAGCAACCATGTTTTTACTTACCTAAGCGTCAGCTGTGAATCAGATACGGCTCCCAAAACTAAAGTTCAGTTACTTCAGCTTTTTCTATTTAGCAAATAAAATCACCACACATGAACGTAATGCATTTATAAACTTCCCCTTGTCCAGACCAGTGAGGAAGAAAAAGATCATTGGAGCCAGCTTAAAGTGGCAATATGCAACTTTTATGGGTGAACTGACCAAATTCACATAGAAATGTGAGTTATAGACCTATAATTCTACTTGAAAGCATGTCTAAGAAGCGGTAGATCTGTTATGTGATTACTTTCTATGCTTCCAATTCACAAGTTTTGTTTTTGTTTCTTACTTTCAGTTTTGTACACCAGCTTCGAACAGCTGAAACTACAATATTATTAGTTGTAGAAAATATATTTCACAGTGGTTTAGATGGTACAATGATTGTGACGATATAAGCTAGTATAGTGTAGACCAACTGAAATTAGGCAAACTATTAGTTTTAGCAACCAGGAAATGGTAACTTTAATATCTACTAGTTTGTTTTGCTCATCTCCTTAGCAACGCTGGAGGAGAGCACATCACGCAGGTGGCCCTGGACTTCTGGAAAGAAGGTCGAGACCGAGAGGAGATACAATTGCAAGACTTAGAACCAGCTCTCTCCCTGTCCGTGTTCAACAACAAGAAGAGTAAGCCACCTCTTTGCTGTCCTTCTTTAGGGCTGAAGCCTAACTTATGCACTTTGGTAACTCTATTCATAGTGTTTTTTTTTACATTGAAAGCAGAGACACAGAGCTACAAAATTGTATATCATACACTGCATTTGAGGAATAATGGGAAAGTAGCTCTGCTTTGAAATTTGATAAACTTGTAACCTCACTTTTGAGAAAATGGCCTTGGAATGTTTTGGTACATACTGGAGAGTTCTTTGTCTACAACCATTCCCATTGTTCACACCCTCTTAAGCTTTAGCTTTAGCCTCACCAATCTCTTTAAGGTTTGATCTGAGCATTCTGTCCTAACAGCGGTCAAACATCCAAGCTAACTGGCTAACAGTTGTGGCAGGGACATTTTTATTAAAATGGGCACTTGCATATTGGAGTATTTTGTTTGGACATGTAGCTAGCTAGCTAAACAATTAACTATAATCCCAACTCATGACGTTACTACCCTGAATGAATCTGCAGGCAGCTAACCAACCAGGTTCAATGTTAGCTAGCTAACATTGGGCAATAACTAACCAAGCAAATGGCTCTGAAATACAAAATAATAAGATCATACATGTTAGCTAGTGAGCCAGCCAGCTAGCGAGCCAGCCAACTAGCTAACAGTACACTTTAACTTGAAATGAAAACGACTTTGTCAAAATTAGAAACGTGCAATGTCTGAAAATGTAGCTAGCTGGACTATCTTACCTTTATACATCATGGTTGGACACTTCTCCCTGTCACGGATGCCATGGTTGCCCTTAGTTCGAAGATGTAATCCGGAGACCGGGGTTTTCTGCATCTCCTTAGCTATCATAATTTAATTCCACTGATTTCAAAACTCTGTCCTCCAGAGTGGAGAGCAACACAATCGTGGCTAGTGGGAAGGTTGCTGCTTTTTCTGTGGCCAAACCAACTAGACTCGTAATTTAACAATTGTATTCATATTTACAGATGGCATAACATTTTTATTAAGGCACATGAAAGTTCACATGTTCCAGAAGGCATTTCTGCCCAAAAAATAATAATATATATATATTACTTTCAAATGGCTCTCATGTGAAGTAGTGACCCGCGACATACGCCTAGTTTCCTGAAACAGATCACATGTCTGAGGTCAGGATGTTCTACTTTTGTTACTACAGCTGGGGTTTGAAGACGGGATGTTATTGGAGACTTTTCATACCTTCAATACAAAGATTACCTGTGATGTCTATTCTGTCCATCTGCCTTTCTTGCCCCTGCCCATTTTGACTTTCCTTGCCCCCTAGGCACTTTTGTACATCTGAGAGGATTGGGTAAGCAATTGGTGGTAGCTTCTTCTTTCCCATCTTATGACTGTGTCCCCCCCTTCCTCCCTTTCCCTGTGTAGGTGGGTTGTGGCACACCAGTCTGATAGACAAGAACCTAGTTGACTTCTTTGTCCCCTTCCTGCCTCTGGAGTACAGACACGTGCTGCTGTGTGGCATGGCAGAGATGTCCGCCAAGGGCCTGAAGCCTGACCAGGACGTGGTTGACCAGATGGCCAGAGACTTGGTCTATTTCCCCAAGAGTGAGAAGATCTTCTCTGGCAAGGGCTGCAAGACCATCGGTGGCAAGCTAGATTACTACACGTAGTGCGTGTTTGAGATCGACTACGTTGCTGCCGGCGGCTGCGGACTGACTGATCTAAACATAATGAGTAGTAATTAGGATGGTTTGTAGGTCTGATCAGTTTGTCTGCAGTTGTTGACCGCAATGTAGACGATCTCAGAGGGAACAGCTACTTCGTCTGTCTACCATCTACTCTACTGTGTGCACTTTCTTAATGAGAACATCTCCGCCAGTCGGAGTGAGGAAGTCAGTGACTGAACTCAGAGGATGATGACCTGCCCATCAGGTCTCCCAACTTCAACACAACCATGTGGAGGACATAATTGGTCTCTTTCTAATGTCATTTCTTCCTGAAGATGGACTACTGAGAGAGAGGAGGGCAAATTTTAAAAGGAGAGAGAAAAAACACTGAGGGGAAACGCAATTTTTAACCAATCAAGGTGCTTGATCCTGACATATTCTGTGAATGAATATCTCCAAATAATGATTTCCTTTTTCATGGAATTCTGCTGCACATGAACTATGGCAAGTGAAAATGAGTTGTGTATTAGAAACAAATGTGGTTTAAAGTTACAATCTCTAAATCAATTTTTTCAGCCAAATGGCATCCCTGACACGTGGTTTGTTTTCAATCTGAGGGGTGCTGGGGCCGGACAAATGTCACCACTCTCCAAACGACAGATGGATTCAAGGACTCGCAGTCTGAGATCAACGTGATGATTATATTCTTCAAGAAACAATGGGTACATATTGTTACTCTAAATAAGAATTGGACGGCTGTAACTATTTCCGCTTGCCCCTTTAATTGTCATTGAAAATGTAGCAACTGAAATATTGTGTATTTGTGGTTCACTGGATACCCATTGTTTATTTTATTTCTGTTGTTAGTACCCAGTTTACCAATACCTAAACATAGAACAATTTGCCTTAACTTGCAGAACTTTTGCCTACTCATTCACCAGAAGCATTGTGTACATTTCAAAATCTGCTGTAAGTTTATCTTTGTGGGTATACAAGTATTTTGTTCAGTTCACCAATTTTATGACACATTTTTCAAGGTTGATCCAGATTTGTCCTAAATCATTTAATTGAGTAGTCCAACATTCCATCTTGATTAAATGTCTCCAATGAAGTAAATCCAATTGTAATTTGTTTTAACTTGACCACAATGAAACAATTGTAGCTTTTATGTATAACTGTATACCATACCTTAGTTGGCATACTGTTCCCTGTCTAAACAATGCACAAAAGAATTACAGGAAAGAATGTTCACAATTCTTCATTAAAATGTTTTTACATGGGAAAAATCGGTTTTGTTTGAGTAAATGAAGTATCAAACCGTTTTGAAGGTAATGTAAGAACTACTACGTTTAAGTCAGGACATCAAAGGAGGCATATTTGTACATTTGACACTCAAAGCATTCTAGCTTGCTCATTTAAGTCTTTTTGGGTATTATATTCATGCGAGACCATAACTTAGCTGGGATTTTAGTCAATAGACAGGTTGTAGGCTTATCTGATCTTGTCCATAAGTGAAATATCTTTCATCTCTTCTCACCTCCCTGTATCCTGGCCTGCAGGGAGGTCAGCTCCACACTCTTTACCCCTTCTCTCTTCTGCCTCCTGGTGGTATTGAACAGATTGAGGGCCTTCATGGCGTTGGTCATCACAAACAGCAGTAGCACGACGACCAGTCTGATGGTGAAAGCTGTCAAGGTTGGTGCAATAGAAACACAACATGGGGGGATTGATTATCAGCAAATATGATCTAGGATCAGTTTAGCTTTTTTGACCATGTTGAATAAGATTACATGGACAGTGGGGATCTAATCTTAGATTAGCAGTCTCCTACTCTTAGACATGAAGAAAACAGCCCCAAATCTAAGCATCTGTGGAAATCTGTCAATATTGACAAAGTCAAAAGGTTAGTTCCATGTTCAGTTTACCTGTGACAATGAGGGAGTGGAACTCAGAAGTTATGACAAAAATACATTTTTGTGAACACAGGTGTAGTTCCTTTGGTGGAAGTAATCTGTAGCAAGGAAGAGGAAGGCAGCAGAGTGATTGACATCTGGCTGAGTCTAGGGTCTTGTGGAGCCAGTGAAAGTGAGAAGGAAGGAGCCTCCTGGGTACTGTGGTCGAGTGGAGCAGGTGAAGCTGTCGCCCCATAACACCTCTGTCGCCTAGAGACCCCTCCCATTGGGGCAGTCAGAGATATTAGGCTGGAGGAGATCTGAGCAGATCACCTCAACATAGGATGGTATTGAACCAAAATCAATTCAAATAAACTATCCTTTCTATTGAGAAAATACATTGAGCCATCACATTTAAAAGGTATCATCAGTATCTCTTCTGGAACAGAGTGGTTTAGCATTGAAGCAGGAAAGCCACAGCCCAGTTGTCTACATATTACTTCTGCAACACCCATTTCTTGAAAGAAGCCGCTCTGAGCTAAAGGCTAGATGGATGTTGCCTGTAATGCATGATTTATAGTTGGGATATGTACAGTGCATTCGGAAAGTTATCAGACCCCTTGACTTTTTCAACATTTTGTTACATTACAGCCTTATTCTAAAATTGATTAAATTAAAGATTGTACTCATCAATCTACACAATACCCCACAATGACAAATCGCAAACAGGTTTTTAGAAATTTGAACAAATCTATTAATATTAAAAAACAGATACCTTATTTACCTAAGTATTCAGACCCTTTGCTGTGAGACACGCAATTGAACTCGGGTGCATTCTGTTTCCATTGCTCATCCTTGATGTTTCTGTAACTTGATTGGAGTCCACCTGATGTAAATTCAATTGACTGGACATGATTTGGAAAGGCACACATCTGTCTGTATAAGGTCCCACAGTTGACAATGCATGTCAGAGCAAAAACCAAGCCATGAGGTCGAAGGAATTGTCCGTAGAGCTCCAAGACAGGATTGTGTCGGGCACAGATATGCAGAAGGGTACCAGAAAATGTCTGCAGCATTAAAGGTCCCCAAGAACAGTGGCCATCATTCTTAAATGGAAGACATTTGGAACCACCAAGACTCTTCCTAGAGCTGGCAGTCTGGTAAAACAGCAATTGGGGGAGAAGGGCCTTGGTCAGGGAAGTGACCAAGAACCCAATGAGCTCCTGAGTTCATCTGAGGAGATGGGAGAACCTTCCAGAATGACAACCATCTCTGCAGCACTCCACCAATCAGGCATTCATGGTAGAGTGGCCAGACTGAAGCCACTCCTCAGTAAAAGGCACAAGAAAGCCTGTTTGGAATTTAACAAAAGGCACCTAAAGGACTCAGACCATGAGAAACAATTTTCTCTGATCTGATGAAACCAAGATAGAATTTTCTTGGACCTGAATACCAAGCGTCACGTCTGGAAGAAACCTGGCACCAATACGGTTAAGCATTGTGGTGGCAGCATCATGCTGTGGGAATGTTTTTCAGCAGCAGGGACTAGGAGACTAGTCAGGATTGAGGGAAAGATGAACGGAGCAAATTACAGAGAGATCTTGGATGAAAACCTGCTTCAGAACACTCAGGACCTCGGACTGTGGCGAAGGTTCACCTTTCAACAGGACAACGACCCTAAGCACACAGCCAAGACAACACAGGAGTGGCTTCGGGACAAGTCTCTGTATGTCATTGAGTGGCCCAGCCAGAACCCAGACTTGAATCTGATCGAACATCTCTGGAGAGACCTGAAAATAGCTGTGCTGCGATGCTCCCCATCCAACCTGACAGAGCTTGAGAGGATCTGCAGAGAAGAATGGGAGAAACTCCCCAAGTACAGGTGTGCCAAGCTTGTAGCGTCATACCCAAGTAGACTCGAGGCTGCAATTGCCGCCAAAGGTGCTTCAACAAAGTACTGAGTAAAGGGTCTGAGTACTTATGTAAATTACATATTTCAGTTTTTAATTTAATATTTGCAAAAATGTCAAGAACACAACTTTTTTTTGCTTTGTCATTATGGTGTATTGTGTGTAGATTGATGAGAAAAAAAGAATTCAATACATTTTATATTAAGACTAATCTTAACAAAATGTGGAAAAGATCAAGGGGTCTGAATACTTTCCGAATGCACTGTATGTACGGTCACAATAAAGAAGTGGTCAGATGAGGTGGGAGCTAACCTACAGGACTGTTTTGCTAGCACATACTGGAATATGTTCCGGGACCCATCCTATGTCATTGAAGAGTCACCGGCTTCATCAATAAGTGCATTGACGACGTCGTCCCCACAGTGACCAACCAGAAGCCATGGATTACAGGCAACATCTGCACTGAGCTAAAGGCTAGAGCTGCCTCTTTCAAAGAGTGAGACACTTACTGGGACACTTACAACAAATCCCACTACGCCCTCCAACAAACCATCAAATAGGCAAAGTGACAATACAGGACTATCACAGATTACAAAGGGAAACCCAGTTACACGACAGAGTTTACCAGATGAGCGAAATGACTTCTATGCTCGCTTTGAGGCAAGCAACACTAAACCATGCTTGAGAGCAGCAGCTGTTGATCACGCTCTCTGTAGCCGATGTGAGTATGACTTTTAAACAGATAATGCATGTCATTACAACAAGATGCCCAGCGCTTCATGCCCACTCTCTCCTCACCCGCATCCTACACCACACTTGTCTGTCCAATGCATGTATGTATGTAGCTTGCCCGCTCCATCGCAAGCTGCTCTATCCATTGTTAATTTAATGTTGAGCTAAATAAAAACCATTTTAAAGTAGATTTAAAAAGGAACAATATAAACCATTACTTATTTTGGGTTCAAACCAGTACAGAACTTTGTTTTGCTGGTCAAACAGCGGAACGGAATGAAAAAAAGGGCAGGTACAGGTAACTGCATACTTGGAGTGTATCTGAAAGTGGGCGTTGCAAAAGAACTGGGTGGATCAACAGGGATGGGTGAAACATCAGTGCTTCATTATTAAACAGCCATAGCTGGGTGCACAGCGGTCAGCTTAATGTTTACATAGCAGGTTAAGAGAACTAACCTAGGAGAGAATTAACTTGGCAGGTTAAGAGAACTAACGTAGCAGGAGATTAGGAGAATGAGTTTAAGATTAGGAAAGGGGTTATGGGTTAGGTTTAGCTAAAATGCTATGGTTGTCAACAATGGCCTCATCGTGCAGCCCAATCGTCCACGCAAAACGATCATGAGTGGAAAAAAATCTGACCAATTAGCTGATTTGCTTTACATACACCCACTTCTGTTGACACAAACACTTTCAGACACACTCCATGTATGCAGTTACCTCAGAGTTTCTAAACCCAGAGGCGCAACATCGCAAATATTCCCAGGAACGCTTGCGAAACAGACCAAACAGACTAAGCCAGGGTTTGAGAGGTCATTGAGAGAAGTGAAGAATTCTTCCTTAGTTAATTTTCTCGAAATCTGAAGACACAACCTAGATTCGAGCCAATGTCTTCAGTAGTTCAACATGTTATTACTCCAACCTTGTGAAAGTGACAAGCTAACATGTTTTCATTTTTGTCAAAAACAACTTTATAACGAAGAGGTGCCTTTGATTTGATGGCCTGCAAATGTGCAGTTCAGTGCAAGACAACCGTCAGACCCGATTATGTGTTTATATACATGAGCTTAGCTAGCCAATGTCTCCATTACATCGCCTACAAGTGTGATCTGGGATTTCTATTGGAGAAGCATTCTTTTTATTTTTAAAAACTTTTTACCCCTTTTTCTCCACCATTTCGTGATATCCAATTGGTATACTGACTCAGGAGAGGCGAAGGTTGAGAGCCATGTGTCCTCCGAAACACGACCCTGCTTGGCAGAGTGATGAATCACACTTCACGATCTGGCGGTCCAACAGATGAATCTGAGTTTACAGAAATGGTTTGTCGAGATCGGTGTGGAAAAAGTTGACTTGCCTACACAGAGCCTTGACCTCAACCCCATCGAGCACCTTTGGGATGAAATGGAACGCCGACTGTGAGCCAGGCCTAATCGCTCAACATCAGTGCCGACCTCACTAATGCTCTTGTGGCTGAGGGGAAGCAAGTCCCAGAAGAGTGGAGGCTGTTATAGCAGCAAAGGGGGGACCAACTCCATTTTAATGCCCATGATTTTGGAATTAAAGCAGGTGTCCACATACCTTTGGTCATGTAGTGTAGTTTGTGCCTTTAGATTTTGAGAGAATGAACAATTAAGGAAGAATTTTTAACTTATTTCATTGACTTCTCAAACCCCGGCCTGGTCTGTTTGGTCCCTTTGGTAAGTGTTCCTTAAAATCTTGTGATGTTGCGCCTTTGGGTTTAGAAACTCTGTGGTTTTAGCCTAGTCTTGCTAACACCAGCCTCTCTAGTTTGCTGTGTAGTCACATGGGTCACGAGTCAGCCATGCTAGTTTTAGCCCATCTTGTGGTGCTTTCAAGACAACAGGGAACTCTGGGAAAGGAGAAAATGGCACTAGAAGATGTGAAGTTTGAATCAGATGGTGTGTCAAGTGGAGATGAGATTGTGAAGAATTGGAATACATTGGCGAATACAAAAGGAAATAAGAGAAGTAAAGTGGTAGTGGAATGTAGTAAATTCAAACCTAGTTCTGATTATTTTTTGGTCAGAGTAAGGGTTTTGGATAGATGTTAACTGGGAGATCCGATTGAAGTCTCTGTAAAAATTGAGGATTAGGTGGCGTCGATGAAAATAACGACAAATGGGCTGGATCAGTGGAACGGAAAGAGCGTGCTATGTACCAAAATAATATATCGGAATGGAATGTGTTGTGTGGATCTTCGATGCAGGGCAGATATCAAGGGTGTTATCTTTTGGGGTGTCGCTAGAAGTTAAAGCAAATTATTATTTTGACTATAACAAATGCTCCGATTAAACATATTGTGCTATTTATCAAAGACTACTTTCTCCTCTAATGCATCTTCACTGTCAGTTTCCTGGCCTCTCTCCTCCTCACCAGTGTCATAATCAAAGGTATGATCAAGAGCCTCACATACACTATATCGTTTGGTCATTGTGCTGCCACAGAATGAAAAAGCCTCAAAAAAGCTTTATATACCAGAGCTGCGAGATGTCAACAGGTGTGGTTCCTGTGGGGGAAAGATTCTATAGGGTTCTAAGGTTCCCGTGGGGTTTGCCATGGAAGCCAAGATGGGGAGTGAGGTGTGTGTGTGTGTGTGCGCACACTCAAACACACATGCATGTGGGGGTCTGGGAGAGGAAGTGTGTCCATCTGATGAATGTGCATGTGCCTGAACTCAATGTTATACACTAATTGTAGTCTCACCCATTCATTTATTTTGACTGGGAACACCACAGTTGTACAAAAGGTAAATATAACACCCAAAATGTAAAGAAAATCATCAAAATGTATTTTGTGTGTTCAGATGCCCTGTGTGGACAAAGTTATGGAACCTTATGACAATCAGATTAAATGAACTACATTTTTCAGAGAGAGAACTTGTAAATCAGTCCAATTCGACCGGAACACAACAGGAGTGTTAAAATGTACTTAAGTAGTGGTGGAAAAAGCCTTTGTGCAGTGTGATAAATGCTAAATATTTGGTCATATGTCAAGTGTATGACGGGAGGGGTATATATGCCAGCTGAGCCTAAATTCTGCAATTGTGGTGCAGCCGAACTTCTGAAGTGCCCTGTTTGGGCGAAGGAGACTGACGTAGTAAGAATAAGGGCTGTCCAGCACGTCTCCTATGCAGAGGCATTGAGAAGAGTGGAATAAAGGAGTGAAGTTGAAGAAATATTGGTAGTAGGAATAGAGACACATAGAGAAACCAGATAATATTCCTTGTGAACAGAGGGATCCTGACATGTTGCATGTCAAGAAGGTGAACTTTGTAGCGTTTATTGCATTGGTCATCAACTGCACTGCGCAAACAGAGGGGAACTCAGAGAAAATAGGCATCATTGTGAGTGCATTTGGGACTCAAGGATTTGAGTGCCCTGTCCTTACAGGCACCTGCGCCTGTTTAGGGATCGCACAATGGAACGTTCTCGCAATGGAATATTTTTGTTTCAATGCCCAATGCAGTAGGTGTACACCAATAGCTGTAGTTTGCCATAACACTTTAAAGAAGAAGAAGGGGGGGGGGGGAAACGACGTCAAATCATGACGTCATTGAGCTTCAGGTCGGGAAGTCGGTGCTTCAGAAAGGTGCTTGTTCAAAACAACTGGGAACTAGGGAAAATACGAGGTCAAATCATGACGGCACTGAGCTTCAGGTCGGTGCTTCAGAAAGGTGCTTGTTCAAAACAACTGGGAACTAGGAAAAATAAGAGGTCAAATCATGACGGCATTGATCTTCAGGTCGCAGCTCAAGAAAGAGTCCCGAATTCCGGAGTTGGAATTCCAAGTTGGATGACCGTCCTCGACTAACCTGTACCCCCTGTATATAGCCTCGTTATTGTTATTTCAATGTGTTTCTTTTAATGTAGTTTTTTTCTACTTTAATTAATTTAGTAAATGTTTTCTTAGCTCTATTTTTTGAACTGAATTGTTGGTTAAGTGCTTGTAAGTAAGCATTTCACGGTTAAGTCTACACCTGTTGTATTCGGCGCATGTGCATTTGATTTGACAAATATCGAGTTCCCAGTTATCTTGAACGTAATGAAGTCTCAAGTCGGAGATGTTCGAGTGTTTCTTGTGTTTTGCATGTTACTGTTTAATAAAAAAAGAATCATCAAAAAGGAAGTTGTGTGAACGCGACATTTGCTTTTACTGTCGCATAATGATTACGTACAAGGAAGGATCGTAGCTGATTTGCACTCCGTCGTTCCACTCCTAAATGATAAACTAGGTAGCTACATTTTCATTTTAAGAGAAAATGAGAGTAACATACATCTTGTATGTTTTGATATCGAGTGTACTTGTGAATGCGTTCGAACCAATCTCAACCACAATTGTCGGTGCGGGAGTAACATTAGGCCTAGCAGCAGTGGGGAAGAAAATGTACAATCATTTACATGAAAGTTGCGGGTCAAAATGGGTTGCTTTTAATTCAACAGGTATGTGTACCGCTAAACTATTAGATGGTTGAAGTGTTTGTTTACGTGGTTTACTTAGGCTATTTGATCATGTAGACACAGTCAATCCCTTTGCGTTTTAGTCATCCAATTGCATATTGATCTCCACCAATATACCATTGGCCTACTTTAGTGGGTCATGAAATATTGTGTGGTTGACGGGCAGCTTAAAAAAAGAGAAAACAATACCTAAAATCTATAAATGTATAATTCTTGTGAAATGTACAGTACCAGTCAAAGGTTTGGACACCTACTGATTCAAGGGTTTTTCTTTATTTTACTATTTTCTCAATTGTAGAATAATAGTGAAGACGTCAAAACCATGAAATAACGCATATGGAATCATGTAGTAACCGAAAAAAGTGTTAAACAAATAAAAATATATTTTATATTTGAGATTCTTCAAAGTAGCCACCCTTTGCCTTGTTGACAGCTTTGCACACTTGGCATTTTCTCAACCAGCTTCTTGAGGTAATCACCTAGAATGCATTTCAATGAACAGATATGCCTTGTTCAAAGTTCATTTGTAGAATTTCTTTCCTTGTGTTGTGTTGCGACAAGGTTGTGGTGGTATACAGAAGATAGCCCTATTTGGTAAAAGACCAAGTCCATATTATGGCAAGAACAGCTCAAATAAGCAAAGAGAAACGACAGTCCATCATTACTTTGACATTAAGTTCAGTCAATCCTTAAAATTTCAGTGCAGTCTAAAAAACCATCACTCACTATGATGAAACTGTCTCTCATAAGGACCGCCACAGGAAAGGAAGACCTAGTGTTACCTCTGCTGCAGAGGATAAGTTCATTAGAGTTACCAGCCTCAGAAATTGCAGGCCAAATAAATGCATCACAGAGTTCAAGTAACAGAGACATCTGAACAACTGTTCAGAGGGGACTGTGTGAATCAGGCCTTCAAATCAAATTGTACTTGTCACATGCGCCGAATACAACAGGCCTTACAGTGAAATGCTTACTTACAAGCCCTTAACCAACAATGCAGTTTTAAGAAAAGTACCTACAAAATATTTAAATTAAAGTAACAAAATAACAATAGTGAGGCTATATACAGGGGGTACCGGTACAGAGTCAATGTGCCGGTTATTCGAGGTAATTCAGGTAATAGGTACATGTAGGTAGAGTTATTAAAGTGACTATGCATAGATAATAAAAGAGTAGCAGCAGTGTAAAAGAGGGGGAGCAATGTAAATAGTCTGGGTAGCCATTTGATTAGATGTTCAGGAGTCTTATGGCTTGGTGGTAGAAGCTGTTTTAGAAGCCTCTTGGACCTAGATTTGGCGCCCCGGTACTGCGTGCTGTGCGGTAGCAGAGAGAACAGTATGACAAGGGTGGCTGGAGTCTTTGACATTTTTTAGGGCCTTCCTCTGACACCGCCTGATATAGAGGTCCAGGATGGCAGGAAGCTTGGCCCCAGTGATGTACTGGGCCGTACGTACTACCTTCTAGTGCCTTGCGGGCAGAGGCCGTGCAGTTGCCATACCAGGCAGTGATGCAACCAGTCAGGATGCTCTCGATGGTGCAGCTGTAGAACCTTTTGAGGATCTGAGGACACATGCCAAATCTTTGCCAAGTCTCCTGAAGGGGAATAGGTTTGGTCCTGCCCTCTTTACGACTGTCTTGGTGTACTTGGACCATGTTAGTTTGTTGGTAATGTGGACACCAATGAACTTGAAGCTCTCAACCTGCTCCACTACAGCCCCGTTGATGAGAATGGGGGTGTGCTCTGTCCTCCTTTTCCTGTAGTTCACTATCATCTTTGTCTTGATCATGTTGAGGGAGAGGTTGTTGTCCTGGCACCGCACTGCCAAGTCTCTGACCTCCCTATAGGCAGTCTCATCATTGTCGGTGATCAGGCCTACCACTGTTGTGTCATCGGTAAACTTAATTATCGTGTTTTTATTTATATTTATTTAGAGGGTGGATCAGCTTAATATTGCGGAAAGAATGTTGCTTCCAATGTAATTGTCTGCATCATTTCCAATCCCCCATATTTTTGGGGTAAATATATATATCCATACACGCATGCATATATATACATACACATACCTATATAGACATACATACTTTTTAAAAGAATATACCTTTATTATTATTCCCCGCAAACCCTACCACCGATCCCCCAATTGAAGTAAACTAATAAACACTTCTGCTTCTACTTTCAATCCATACACCTTATACACATTCTACAGACACAGTCTACTTTACAATAGTTGTCTCTTGTTTGTTCTTAGTCCTTCCTCTATTTCTGATGTCCATCCAGTTTGATTTCTATTTGTAATTACATATGGACAATACCAAAATAAATTATCTAATGACTCTGCCTCCTCACAGCAGAATCTGCAGAGCTGGGAAGATTGTATCCCCCCCATATGTATTATATCCTGATGAAGATAGCTTGGCTGTCGAAACGTTGGTATTACATTTTTGCATCTGAGCTCCTAGAGTGTGCGGCTCTCTTTTATTTGTATTTTCAAGTTTCTACTCCGCTAGCCAGCACCTCGTCTTTATAGGTGTGCGTTTCTTTTTCTTCTAGATCCCCCATATGTATAACATTCTATTAGTTGCAATAATTTTGTATAGTAATTTATATTGAAAAATGTGAAGTTTTGAATCTGGCGTTGTTTTGCGTATCAATTCATAAACCATGTGCCACGGAATGGGTACATCCAATATCTCTTCTCAACTATTTTGCAATTTATATGGCACAGCTGTCAGTTTTTTGGTCCTTAAATGAAGTTGGTATATGTTTTTATTTATCACACTCTTCTTTAACCATTTATGTTCTTTAATACAGGGCTGAGAATACAACTTTTTTCCCCTTCTACTTTCCTCTATCATTTTTGTGGTAATGCTGCAATTAATTGGTTGTAATTTTGGGTAGAGCAGACATTTCCATATGTCTACATGTTAGCTGCATGTGTGACAACTCCACCAGTCCTATTTATGATATAATTCACAAAAATTACACCTTTTTAAAAAAATTCTTCAATAAATAGTTTAAAAGAAAATCGATTAGTATATTTGAATTTAACCACAATATTTGTTGTACTATTTGTTCCGTCCTTTCAGGTGGATTAAACTGAAATTGCAACCAACTTTCTAAGGTTTGTTTAAAAAATAAAGATATTTTGGAGATTATTTCCTTTTCAAACAACCGAAAGTGAGCAGGTATAATCTGAATAAAGGAAAAGGCCCTTCCTGAATATAGGATGAGACATTCGTACCAATTGACTAGAGAACCAGTTTGGATTTAAGTATAACTTTTGTATCACTGATGCCTTTAGTGAGAGGTCTAATGCTTTAATATTTAATCATTTCTGCCCACCGAATTCATATTCGTTATATAAATAGGCCCTTTTAATTTTATCTGGTTTGCCGTTCTAAATAAAATTAGGATGTTATATGCCAGTTGGCAACTACAGTGGTAGTGGTAATGCACCTTAAAGTTGGTTGCCAACTGCCATTATAAAGAACAAAGAAGAGGCCTGAAGGAGGAGAGATTACTAGAAACAATTTTTTACCCTTTTATCTGTGGATTAATTGTCGGGGTAGAGGACCTTGTGCATTTCTGCTAAAATAACAACCCAATGTTTATATCCCAGGACAAATTAGCTAGCAGCCGCTAGCTAAATTGCCATTTAATGTTTTAATGCTTGGCAAAATCAACATGCGCACGAGCAGTCTGGTCAGCATGTAACTAACTGTACACGCGCCAAATAAGAGCCCCAAAGTGGAAGTGTCATAAAACCCATAAAACCTAGTGGTCAAACAGGGAAATGGTTCCAATCATTTTTCTACCATTTCTTCCCCGTAAGGTATTTTAGAAATCTGAAAATAAGGACTGTGTTTCGTGTAGGCTTACCCTGGCGTGACGTTTTGATAACCATGTAAATCTTTCGGACAAGGTGACTTATCAATATATTTGTCTCTATTTACTCACAGATTCAAAAGTGCTAATTAGCATCAAAGTACACAGGCAAAAAATCCCTGCAAGCTCCTGCACATTATCTCTAGCTGACACCGTTGCTTTCAGGTGTTGTGTCAATTTCAAACCCACACAAGACAGTTAACAGAATTGTCTACTTAAAGAAATGTTGCCAATTTATTCATTACTACATTTAGCTAACATTAGATTGTTAATCCAGGGATTCTTACTTTTGCCTCGATTTGGCAGACTTGGCCATATCATCATGGCATTTGTAGTTCTTTATGATATCCACATTAGCAGCAAATTAGCATTTCATTTGGGAGGGGGGAGGGGGGTAATACAGGTGAATATATTGATGAAAGTCACCTTGTCCTAGAGAGATTTACATGGTTATCAAAACGTCACGCCAGGGTAAGCCTTCACTGAAACACAGCCCTTATTTTACACCCTTATTCTACTATAGCCTACACGCCAATCGCCAAATGGGAACCGGCAGAAAAATCGATCCACTGAGGTAGGACAACTTCGAAGTTTAATTCACTTTGAGGAAAACTGCGAAATGGGAAGGGAGGGCCTAATAAGTAATATTTGGGAATTATTTGGTGAAGTGGTAGTGTTGTTATCACCGGCTATGTTATGTGTGATGATTGTGAGGCGCTATACAAATTTGACAGTTACAAGAAAGGGACTTCAAATAGGCCTATGCACGTGAAGGGAACTGTAACCTAGGCTACTGTTCAGATGGGTTGAATGGAAACTGAAATCTGGACACTGACTAGTCTATAACCACTGACATAGCCTTAGTAGTAACTCCTGCAGATTTAAGCATTGCTTGCAGTAAAATTATACACCAAATGTAGGCACAATTTTGACTCGGGAACAGGAGTGGAGAATTGTTTTTTATTTCAGAATCTTGAGAGAATGCGAATGCATAGTTAGCACCTCTACAGCCGGGTATTTATCTTTATCAGCATCATAAGCTATTTCAACCACATAAAAGATGCATCCAAGCCCAACTGAAGTCGCATCAGGAACATTTTGGGTCATTTTCACAGCTAAACGTCTTTCCTTCACGAAAGAGGCATAGATGACAGAGAGAACTTTACTGATGTCAATTAGGTTGAAACATTAATTCTGGTTAGCAAGAGTTTATTCCTCCAATGCAACATATGACAGAAGAGAAGCTGCGTGTATCTAATTGTAGCAGTTTACCAACAAATCGCCTACCAAAATGTCTGAAATTATAAGCAGAAACAAAGCCTAAATCAGTCCAAAAAAAAATATCCTTCCACCATCTCTGACAGTAGCCTACAGCGGATCTTCTATATTAGCAGGTTAGGGTCTAGTGCTGGCCACAGATTTTCACTTTATCACATATAGTCTGACGGTTGCGAGCAGGTGTGGGGGTGAACAAACAGCTGACCCGCGCACCACTAGCCTACTCAGCAGCTGGGTCCTACATGCTTAACTAATCACAAGTTATGAATATAACAACCTGTTATTTGTATAGAAATAATGGTGGTGTATTCGTAGCACGTCCCATTCATTAACACTTAATAATCATCTCCTTTCCTGTCATCAGGTTTGGAAGTGGCCCTAGATCAGAAGTTGTTTGGTCAACATGTTGCCTCCAGAGTCATCCAGAAAGCTGTAACGGGATTCATGAACAATAAAAACCCCAAAAAGTCCCTGGTTCTCTCTCTGCATGGCTGGACTGGCACAGGGAAGAACTTAGTCAGCCAGTTGATAGCTGAAAACATCTACAAGGAGGGCATGGCCAGCAGTTTCGTCCATCAGTTTGTGTCTACAGCTCACTTCCCTCATCTGAGTCAGATTGAGAACTACAAGGTAAAACAAGTATTTTGTAATATTGAAATACAATATACTATCTTGCAACCGTGGCAGGGAAATTCTCAATGGAGAATGTAAAAAAAAAAAAAAAAAATCACTATTATGCATATTCTATATCGGGGTATTCAAATCTTACCCTACAAGTTCCAGAGTACTTATGGTTTTCTGTTCTACCTGATTATTAATTGCACCCACCTGGTGTCCCAGGTCTAAATCAGTCCCTGGTTAAATGGGAAGAATGGAAAAAAGACATTTGAACTGGCTTCAAGGTCCAGATTTGAATTTGATGGTTCTATATGATACAGAATGTATAGCTGAAAATACATTTTAAATGTATTTTGCGGCTATGCTGTAAACTGTCTTCACTGCTGTAGATAAGTCTGTGTTTAAACTGTTGTGACCATCCCTCAGTCTCAGCTGCAGCAGTGGATCAAAGGCAACGTCACCAACTGCCCACATTCCATGTTCATCTTTGACGAGATGGACAAGATGCACCCTGGCCTGATCGACTGTATAAAGCCCTACTTGGATTACTACGAATATCTGGACGGGGTCTCCTACCGCCAAGCCATCTTCATCTTCCTCAGGTAGGCCAGACAGACCAGCAGTGTGTGATAAGAATTCATGTGTTGTTTTTGGAGACTTTAGAATTGTTTAAACTAGACTTACATTCAAATACAGTATAGTAGTCATCCATCATCCTATCTTTCCCACAACTTAACGACTCGTTGTAGTGACCATATTTTTACTTAGCTGAAAATCAGCTGTGAATCAGATACGGAACGACAAAATGAAAGTTGAGTTACTTCAAATTTTGCAAATAAAATCACCACGCGGACCGCCTATTGGGGAACCCTGACCTAGGCCCGACATGACCCTAATGCATTTATAAACTACCCAATAGGCGGTCCGCGGTCCGCGTGGTGAGGCCCTCCCTTCCCACTACCCAATGAAAATTCTGTTCTCGCTAGTAGATTTTTGGCCAACAGGTCCGACCTGGCCAGTGAGAAGAACAAAAAACCCCACTTTGGACCACTTTTAATATCTACTAGTTTGTTTTGCTCATCTCCATAGCAACGCTGGAGGAGAGCACATCACGCAGGTGGCTCTGGACTTCTGGAAAGCAGGTCGAGACCGAGAGGGGATCAAGCTGCAACACTTAGAACCAGCTCTCACCCTGTCCGTGTTCAACAGCAAGCAGAGTAAGCCACCTCTTTGCCGTCCTTTAGGGCTGAAGCCGAACTTATGCATTTTGGTAACCCTTTTCCATATTTAACAAATCATATACTCTATGTTCAAAAGTTTGTAGACACCCCTTCAAATTAGTGGATTTGGACATTTCAGCCACACCCGTTGCTGACCGGTATATACAATCGAGCACACCGCCATGCATTCTCCATAGACAAACATTGACAGGAAAATGGCCTTAATGAAGAGCTCAGTGACTTTCAACCTGGCACCGTCATAGGATGTTTGTCAAATTTCTGCCCTGCAAGAAATGCCCTGTTCAACTGTAAGTGCTGTTATTGTGAAGTGGAAATGCTTAGGCGCAAGAACGGCTCAGCCGCGAAGTGGTAGGCCACACAGGCTCACAGAACGGGACCGCTGAAGTGCGTAGGCCGTAAAAATAGTTTGTTCTCGGTTGCAACACTCACTACCGAGTTCCAAACTGCCTCTGGAGCAACGTCAGCACAAGAACACTTTGTCGGAAACTTCATGAAATGGGTTTCCATGGCCGAGCAGCCACACACAACCCTAAGATCACCATGCGCAATGCCAAGTGTCGGCTGGAGTGGTGTAAAGCTCACCGCCATTGGACACTGGAGCAGTGGAAACACGTTCTCTGGAGTGATGAATCACGCTTCAACATCTGGCAGTGCGACGGACGAATCTGGGTTTGGCGGATGCCAGGAGAAAGCTACCTGGCCGAATGCATAGTGGCAACTGTAAAGTTTTGTGGAGGAGGAATAATTGTCTGGGGCTGTTTTTAATGGTTCTGGCTAGGCCCCTTAGTTCCACTAAAGGGAAATCTTAACGTTACAGCATGCAATGACATTCTAGACGATTCTGTGCTTCCAACTTTGTGGGAACAGTTTGGGGAAGGCCCTTTCCTGTTTCAGCATGACAATGTCCCTGTGCACAAAGCGATGTCCATACAGAAATGGTTTGTCGAGATTGGTGTGGAAGAACTTGACTGGGCTGCACAGAGCCCTGACCTCAACTCCATCGAACACATTTGGGATGAATTGGAACACCGGTTGCGAGCCAGGCCTAATCTCCCAACATCAGTGCCTGACCTCACTAATGTACATGGCTGACTGGAAGCAAGTCCCCGCTGCAAGGTTCCAACATCTAGGTGAAAGCCTTCCCAGATGAGTGGAGGCTCTTATAGCAGCAAAGGGGGGATCAAATCCATATTAATGCCCATATGTTTGGAATGAGATGTTTGACGAGCAGGTGTCCACATACTTTTGGTCATGTAGTGTATGTTTCTCTTAGGTTAGGATTTTTCCATTTGTTACTAAGCCTGGGGTTAGAAGACTTGGGAGGTTATTGGAGACTTTTCAGTCCTTCAGTACAAAGATGACCTGTGTTGTATCTCTCTATTCTGTCCATCTGCCTTTCTTGCCCCTGCCTATCTTATGACTATCCTTACCCCCGAGGCACTTGTGTACATCTGAGAGGAATTGGTGGTAGCGTCTTCTTGCCCATCTTATGACTGTGTCCCCCCCTCCCTCCCTTTCTGTGTAGGTGGGTTGTGGCACACCAGTCTGATAGACAAGAACCTAGTTGACTTCTTCATCCCTTTCCTGCCTCTGGAGTACAGACATGTGCTGCTGTGTGGCATGGCAGAGATGTCCGCCAAGGGCTTGGTGCCCGACCAGGACGTGGTTGACCAGATGGCCAGAGAATTGGTCTATTTCCCCAAGAGTGATAAGATCTTCTCCGTCAATGGCTGCAAGACCATCAGCGGCAAGCTAGATTACTACACATAGTGTGTGTTTGAGATCGACTACGTTGCTGCCGGCGGCTGCAGACTGACCAATCTAATCATAATGAGTAGTAATTTAGGATGAAAGGTGGTTTGTCGGTCTGATCAGTCTGTCTGCAGTTGCTGACTGTAATGTAGACGATCTCAGAGGGAACAGCTACTTGTATCTATCTACCTCCTACTCTACTGTGAGCTCTTTCTTAATGAGAACATCTCCGCCAGTCGGGGTGAGGAAGTCAGTGACTGAACCCAGAAAGGGAATGATGACCTGCCCCTCAGGTTCTCCCAATGTCAACACAACCATGTGGAGGACATCAACGGTCTCTCTCTGATGGCACTCCCTGAAGATGAACCAATGGACTACTGAGAGAGAGGAGATTGAATTGAAGGAGATAAAAAAAGAGAAAAATCACACAGGGAAGTGTTTAAAGTTATAATTTTTATCCAATCAACATGCTTGCTCCTAATTCATATATTCTGTAAACGAGAATCTCCAAAAACTATATATTTTTTTCAGGGAATTCTGCTGCACATGAACTCGGTGGCAATTGAAAACTAGTTGTATATTAGAAACAAATGTGGTTTAAAGCTACAATCTGTAATAATTTGTGAAATCAAACGGCAGATCTGCAACTTGGTTTGCTGTTAATCTTAGGGATGCCAGGGCCAGAGAAGTGTAACCACTCTCTCCAAATGAGAGGGTGCTATGGATGCAAGAGCTCACACAGTCCATGAGATCAACGTGATAGTTAAATTCTTCAAGAATCAATGTGTAAATATTGTTAATTGAAATAACAATTGAACAGCTGTAACTTGCAGATTGCACCTTTTTTAATTGTCATTAATAATGAAATATTGTGCATTTATGGTGCACGGGATACCCATAAATTGTGTATTTTATATCTGTCGTCAATACAGACATGGAAATATCCACCTTAAAACGTACATCTATTTTGCCTTTGTTTTTTATCCTTACTCATTCACCAGAAGCATTGTGTACATTTCAACATCTGTTGTCAGTTTACCTTTGTGGGTATACAAGTATTTAGTGTGCAGTCCACACATTTTTTCATTTTTCACTTATTTCAAGATTGATCCAGATTTGTCCTAAATCGTTTAATTGAGTAGCCCAACAGCCCTGTGTCTGTAAATGTAATGTATTTAAAAAAAAAAATATATATATATATAGCTTAATTACAATGAAACAATTATGTTTTTTTTGTACAATTGTATACTGTGCCTTACAGTTGGCATGCAGTTACTGTTCTCGATCTAAACAATGCACAAGAAAGTATTACAGGAAGGAAGGTTCACTATTTTTCAGTCAAATGTTATGTAGTGAAAATGTGTTTTTGTTTTACTTTTGTTTGAGTACATGCAGTGGTGTAAAGTACTTAAGTAAAAATACTTCAGAGTACTACCTAAGACGTTTTCTTTGGTATCTGTTCTTTACTATTTGTATCTTTGTCATTTTTTACTTCACTACATTCCTAATGAAAATTATGTCTGAGTATTGGAGTCTGCCCCTGGCTATCAGTACATTTTTCAAACAAGAAAATGATGCCATCTGCTTTGCTTAATATAAGGAATTTGAAATGATTTTGACTCTTCATACTTACGTATATTTATAACCAAATAATTTTAGACTTTTACTCAAGTAGTGTTTTACTGGATGACTTTCACTTTTACTTGAGTAACTTTCTATTAAGGTATCTATACTTTTACTCAAGTATGACAAATGGGTACTTTTTTTCTTCTTTTTTTTACCACCGATTACATGACATATCAAAAAGGTTAAAGGAAATGTAAGAACTCCTACTCTCTTCTTCCACCTGGTGGTCTTGAAGAACGGGACCGTAAGCACTACTACCAGTCTGATGGTAAAAGATGTCAGAGGATTGGTTGCAATAGAAACACAAAATGAGGGGATTGATCATCAGCAAAACTGATCCTAGGTCAGCACTCATTACCAGCAAAACATCCTATTTCAGAATTAAAGCGTCTCTGATTAGGAGTGCATATTGAATAAGATTACATGGGTCGTGGGGGACCTAATCTTAGATAAGTCTCCTACTCTTAGACTATGAAAATGGGCCCAGATCTAAGCGTCTGTGGAAATCTGGCAATGTTGACAAAGTCAAGTTCGTTCCATGTTCAGTTTACCTGTGACAATGAGGGAGTGGAGCTCACTGTCAGAGAAGTTATGACAGAAAACGTCATTCTTATTAACACAGATGTAGTGCCCTTGGTGGAAGTAATCTGCAGCAGGGAAGAGGAAGGCAGCAGAGTGATTGACAGCTAGCTGGGTCTGGGTTCTGTTGTCGTTGGGGAACATGAGGAGGAAGGCGACTCCTGGCTAATGTGGAGCAGGTGATGTTGAAGCTGTGGCCCAATAACACCTTTGGCCCCTGGAGCCCCCTCCCACTGGGGCAGTCAGGGCATTATTAGGCTGTAGCAGTAGATCTGAGCAGATCACCTCAGCATAGGATGCTACTGAACCAAAATCAATTACCTGGCATCCTTTCTACATATGTGGACATAACTCTATTGCCAATTTAGAGGGTGCTGAGGAATATTTTTTGCTCTGCTCAGCCTAGGAGTTATTTTCTCCACTCATACAGAAGTAATAACGGCATAGTTCACATGAGAGAGAGATTTATCGGGGTTCTGCAACACCCTCAGCACCCGAATTCCAGAGGCTATGTGCTTGTGTAAAGTATAAAACAATTAAAAAACTGGTTTTGTCACATACACATTATAGGTGCAGTAAAATGTGTTGTTTTACAGGGTCAGCCATAGAAGTACAGCGCCCCTAGAGCAAATTATGGTTAAGCACCTTGCCCAAAGGCACATTGACAGATGTTTCACCTTGTCAGCTCGGGTATTTGAACCAGCAACCTTTCGTTTACTGTCAGAACACTCATCCCTGGCCCAACGCTCCTTTAACTGTTAGCTCCGAGGGTATTGTCTGTAATAATCATATACACATAGAATTATAATTCCATTGTTTGCACTGAAACTGTCTGCCTTAGAAAGAAGCCCACTGTGGGCAGCCCACTCAGTACCATTGACTCAAATGTAAATGGTTATAGAATATATACATCAAATCAAACTTTGTCACATGAGCCGAATACAACCGTGAAATGCTTACTTAGGAAAGATTTAAATGCAAATGGGGGAGTTGTTGCCATGTATGTCCAGAGTCATATTGCTGTTAGGCTGAGAGAGGATCTCATGTCAGATGATGTTGAAGTAATATGGATACAGGTTAATCTTCCTCACCTAAAGCCTATTCTCGTATGAAGTTGCTATATACCACCAAGTGCTAAAAGTCAGTATTTGGACTATATGTGTGAAATGTTGGATATTATACAACAGGTGGGTCTAATGCGGCAGGGTAGCCTAGTAACTGGAAGGTTGCAAGTACAAATCTGTCGTTCTGCCCCCGAACAGGCAGTTAACCCACTGTTCCTAGGCCGTCATTGAAAATAAGAATTTGTTCTTAACTGACTTTCCTAGTTAAATAAAGGTTTTAAAAAAATGTCCTGAGTGCTGGTTGGTTAAAATCGCCTTCCAGCCGGTGTCTATTCCACAAGTTACCTCCACAAGTTACCACCGGCTAAATCTATGACGGTATAATGTCTATTCACTCTATTCCATCTGACTGTGCAATCCACTGTCAACCCAGCCAGGAAAGTTATAAACTTGATCTACACTATAAAAAGCGTCTAGACATTCTCACATTTCTTTTAGACTAACATTTCGTTTTCAACAGCAGAGATTTGTATAAACCTCAATCTCCAACTGTCCCATAGTAGTGAACGTGTAGGGGTCGGGACGGAGGTTCACCTTCCAACAGGACAATGACCCTAAGCATACTACGGTTTAAGGGGAAACATTTTAATGTCTTGGAATGGCCTAGTCAAAGCCCAGACCTCAATCTAATTGAGAATCTGTGGTATGACTTAACAGCAGAACCCATCCAACTTGAAGGAGCTGGAGTAGTTTTGCCTTGAAGAATGGGCAGAAATCCCAGTGACTAGATGTGCCAAGCTTATAGAGACATACCCCAAGAGACTTGCAGCTGTAATTGCTGCAAAAGGTGGCTCTACAAAGTATTGACTTTGTGGGGGGTGAATAGTTATGCATGTGCAAGTTCTCAGTTTTTTTTGTCTTATTTCTTGTTTGTTTCACAATAAAAAATATTTTGCATCTTCAAAGTGGTAGGCATGTTGTGTAAATCAAATGATACAAACCCCCCAAAAATCCATTTTAATTCCAGATTGTAAAGGCACAAAAATAGGAAAAATGTCAAGGGGGATGAATACTTTCATAAGCCACTGTAGGCCACTCAGGAACATTCAATGTCGTCTTGGTAAGCAACTCCAGTGTATATGTGGCCTTGTGTTTTCAGTTATTGATCTGCTGAAAGATGAATTTGTCTCCCAGTGTCTGAAGTCTAAACCATGTTTTCCTCTAGGATTTTGCCTGTGCTTAGCTCTATTCTATTTCCCTAGTCCTCGCCCATGACTAGCATACACATAACGTGATGTAGCCAGCACCATGCTTGAAAATATGAAAAGTGGTACTTGGTGATGTGTTTTATTGGATTTGCCCCAAACATAACACTTTGTATTCAGGACATAAAGTTAATTTCTTTGCCACATTTTCAGTTTTACTTTAGTGCCTTATTGCAAACAGGATGCATGTTTTGTCATGTTTTAATTCTGTACGGGATTTATTTTTACTGTTATTTAGGTTAGTATTGTGGAGTAACTACAATGTTGTTTCATCATCAGTTTTCTATCACAGCCATTAAACTAATTGTTTTAAACTCACCATAGGCCTCATGGTTAAATCCATGAGCTGTTTCCTTCCTCTCCAACAACTGAGTTAGGAAGAAAGGCTGCATCTTTGTAGTGACTGGGTGTATTGATACACCAGCTATGTGTCATTTCACCATGGGATATTCAATGTCTGCTTTTTTTTTTTTTACCCAACTACCAATAGGTGTGCTTCTTGGCAAGGCATTGGAAAACCTCCCTGGTCTTTGTGGTTGAATCAGTATTTTAAATTCACTGCTTGACTGAGGGACCTTACAGATCATTTTATTTGTGGGGTACAGCGATGAGGTAGTCATTCTAAAAATCATGTCAAAGACTATTATTGCACACATACAGAGTCCATGAAACTTGTGACTTGAGCACATTTTTACTCCTGAACTAATTTAGGCTTGCCGTAACAAAGGGTTTGAAAACTTGACTCACGACATTTCAGCTTTTCATTTTTTATTAATTTGTTTAAAAAAATCTAAAAACACAATTACACTTTGACGTTATGGGGTATTGTGTGTAGGCCTGTGACTTCTCAATTTAAAATTCAGGCTGTAACAAAATGTGGAAAGAGTATCTGGGTAAGGGTACAAAACCATTTCTAGTGTGCAGTGTCCAAGAGCACAGCTGTCTCCTTCATTGGGATATTGAAAAAGCACTTCACCAATATGGGCTTTATGGGAGAGTGGCCAGATGGAAGCCACTCCTGAGAAACATGACAGAAAACCGGAAATTTGCAAAAAAAAAAAAGCATGTGAAAGATGGAGAAAAAAAGCGAAAGATTCTGTTGTCTGATGAGACAAAAATTGAACTCTTTGGCCTGAATGCAAATCACTATGGTGGTGACAACAAAGCTGTAATCGCCGCCAAAGGTGCTTCTACAAAGTATTGACAGCATGCCTGTGAATAATTATGTAAATGAGATATTTCTGTATATCATTTTCAATAAATTTGCAAAAATATTTATGGGCTAGTGTGTGTAGATGGGCCTGGGGGGAAAAAATAATGTAGGCTGCAAGAAAATGTGGAATAAGTCAAGGGGTATGAATACTTTCTGAAGGCACCAACACAGCCCTACATGCAGTAACACAGTTGTATATCAGTTTAACACTGTACAATTTCAGCACAAACACATGCGTGTATAAGTGTAAGAGAGCCCTACATGCACTAAAAACAGCTGTATTACATAAGTAATTTAGCAGACGCTCTTATGGTAAAGTGCCTTGCTCAACAGCAGATACCTAGTTGGCTAGGGGAATTGAACCAGCAACCTCTTGGTAACTGGCCCAAAGCTCTTAACCGCTCGGCTTACCTGCCACCCTGTATATTAGTGTAGCACAGCCCTACATACAATACAGGTGTATCACTATAAGACTACCTGTACTCCAGTAGATGAGCACCAGTATCACTGCAGGTATGACATCCGTCTCAAACTGTGGCTCCACTGTGTTGGCCTGCTGAGTTGTGGAGGGGACTAGTATATCTTGTTACATTATCCCTTTCTCACGCTAATAGCACCATCCTTTTTCAAGTTTACTGCTCTTTCAAGTAATCTGATAGGTTTTGACCCCCCCCCCCAAATAAAAACACTGGAAACTACTCAGAGCAGTCAAAAACAATTTATATAACAAATTTAGGACAAAAACCCACAACCCCTTATATTTAGTCACACATACCTTTGAGCATGTTTTAGTATTTAGTTACAAGACACCTTGTAGCAAAATACTGCATCTGATCTTTTCTGTGTTTTCTTGATTTTCTCCACGGCTGAACACACATGGTTTATTCCCAGATGTTTCAGTGTTCCTGGTCTGGTATTCCATGCCAGCTGGCGGTATGTTACAGGCACAGTCTCTATTGATGGGGTTGTTTCCCAGACACAGATTAAGTCTAGTCCTGGACTATAAAAAACACTGGAAAATCTCCATTCAATTATTTTTAGTCCAGGACTTGGTTTAATCTGTGTCCAGGGGACCGTCCCATCGAGTTCTTAATTTACACCAGCAGTACAGCATTAATGCAGCCATCGTTCTCTGGGTTATTCGTCACCTGGGCGTATTTACCTGAAGAGAAGAGAAATAAATTAGATATTTTAATCACTACACTTCAGAAGTTGAATAAGGTTGTGTCTACACGTGATACTTACATGTGACTTCTGCTATCAGGATACAAAGATCACATTGAAAAGACATGTCTAGACACACAAAAGTCACTTTGTGGTCTGACTGTGTTCAGATCTAGCTGACCACTTCAGAAGGTAGTCAGAGATGCATTGTGTTTGGATTTCTCCTCAGTCTGGATGCAATCAGGCGTCCGAAAAAGCATACAGTGGGCAATGTCATCAGTACTCCTCTCACAAGTCTCCAGAAAACGTGTGTTTTGGGACCGAGAGGCACCCTTTCAATATAACGTTGGAGGAAATATGTTCCTATCGTGTAAGGAACGTGTTTGCTGGCCTCATAAATGCTAGGAAAAGCAGCCAAAAAATGCTCAACATATGGGAACTCCTTCAAGCCAGTTGGAAAATCATTCCTCATGAAGCTGGTTAAGAGAATGCCAAGAGTGTGCAAAGCTGTCATCAAGGCAAAGGGTGTCTACTTTGAAGAATCTCAAATATAATATATTTTGGTTAGTACATGATTTTGGTTACTACACTTTTTTGGTTACTACATGATTCCATGTGTTCTTTCATTGTTTTCACTATTATTCTACAATGTAGAAAATAGTCAAAAATAAAGAAAAACCCTGGAACGAGTAGCTGTGTCCAAACTTTTGACTGGTACTGTGTACACAGATGTAGCCTAGTGGTGTACTAATTTGTAATTAACCTTTATTTAACTACGCAAGTCAGTTAAGAACAAATTCTTATTTACAATGACATCCTACTAAGAAGCATGTTTAATGGAGAATCTCCATAGAAAGTGCTTTTTAGTCTAGAACTAGGCTTAATCTGTGGCCGGGAAACTGTCCCATACTGATCCAGATGAATATCAATAGACATTTGAGAGGATAGGAGATATCTCACCCCAGATGACCTTTCCCCCCTGCGTGACCAGGCCCAGCTCGCTGACGTTGACCTCTACCACTGTTCCCTTGGTGATGACCCCCAGAGTGGTGTAAAGGGGTGACGAGGGATTCTTCTTCACCCCCAAAATAGGCAGACAGAACGTGGCCTTCAGCTCCGGGTGGGTCACATGGGCCTTCTTGAACCGTAGACCCTGGAGAGAGGGAAGGGCAGACGATGGTGGGACAGTTATTTCAGGTCATTTAGGTTGTTTACCTCTTCAAACCCGCAGGAGGAAGTTTGTGAATGACCGATGCTACCCAAAGAGCAAGTAAGTAAATTTAGTTTTTTAACCTAATCTGGTTGATTGCACTGGTTGTAACTAAGTCTCTACATAGTCTGCTAAATGTCAAAAATGTAGTCAAAGTTACTCTAATAACGAGGGTGTTTACATATCAGAGTTTCAATCCAACACTGCTATATACACTGTATGCTAGTGAGTAGTGTTTCTTTCCTCCTTACCATGGGTCTGATGAAGCGTTCATATTTGGGAGGCTTGCGGGTGAAGTTGTCGCCTACGAAGCACACTTTGGTGACCATCCTCTTCCAGGCCTTCTTCTGCCTCTTGCCCGTACGGATGACTTTGAGCACCTCCGTCTCCCCTTGGGCTCGAACCTTGGGCAGGGGCACCTCCCATTTACCCTACAGGAAGAAACACAAGATTAAATCAGAGAATATATCAGGACACCAGTTTTTAACTAAACTGGCTTGGGCTTTGCACACTTAGGGACAATTTTATTGAAAGTGCATGTTAATCCAGGACTAGGTTTAATGGGATTGCGGGAAAACAGTCAACAGTATTACATTGACACTTGAAACAATTAATCTGACAACAGCAGACATGCCATCCTTTAATCATTTTTATGAGTACCATTTCAACGCCGCGGCACCAATCCCTGTCCTGCGGACCTCACGACGGCACGCGTGCAACACCCACACTGCTCAAATCATAGGCAAATGCACTTTTTTTTTTGCCTAATAATGATGTTGGCAGAAGACTGGCTCAGTAGGAATGGCAGGCTATAGACTGTTATAGGTCCAGGTGGGGTCAGTCAACTCCCTCCTCAGGAAGTTGGAGCAATTGGCTGTATTTTTTAAATTTTAAATGTATTTTTTAAATTTTAACTGTAACTGCCATTTCCTGAAACCTAGAGATCATGAACGGATTAATTAACATAGGTCTACTAATCTTTAACAGTCTAACATAACTCAGTGAAAGACGGTATTAGCGGAACAGATCTCTCTGCCATGTCTGTTTCCATCCACGCAGCGACGCGCACTGAACTACCGCAACACCGCACATTTCTTTGCAAGTCAATGCGCTCGCACCTACTACCGTTGCGGAGATCATAGCATGTGCAGGCAAGAAAGTGTTCTTGCTTAGTTGACTAAATGCTGTAGCTAACTACCTTAATCGCAATGATGCCTTAGCTAAGGAGCTAACTACGAAATAATAGTGCTCGACTAATACACCATTTCCCCCCTCCATTTTCCTCACACATCAACGGAAAAAATCTGCCATCCAGCCCGAGGGAGGAAAATAGCACTACGACTACAGGGGACGGGCTGGAGCAGAAAACTAGAGATTTTTCCCTCCTAGCCCAAGTTCTCTTGATTGGCCAAGTTTTTTGTACCGGAGTATTTTGACCTCAAATTGTTTGCATGGTATGCAAAATGCATGCCGGTTGGCAATAGATAGGGTTAACCTAGGTGATGTTCCCTTCTATATGAGATCATATGGCCAGGCACTATTACCTGTCTTCAGTGGGACATGGTGGCGAAAACACAAACAAGTAAAAGAAAGGCATTGAATACTCACAGCCTTCTCTTTCCTCTTCTGTTTGATCATGTTGGAGAGGATCTTGGCGCGGGACTGTCCCTCTCTGTCGAGCAGGTAGGCTGGTACTGCTCCCTCAGGAGTCTTGTCATCGTTCTTCTGCTTGGTCTTCCTCTGCTCGTGCATCTTGAGGCTGTGGTAAGACAAGTGGTGTTGGCACCAATAGGTCAACAAACGTTTTGGATTGGTGGCAATGGCATATGCCGTTTCAATCAACATTTTGACAATAGCAGTTAGTGGAGGATGTCTTAATTACTATGTCATAACCAAGGAATTTGTTTAAAAATAGGACATTAAACCTGTTAAATCTATCATGTCCCTGAACCTAAATCCTAAGAGTCAACTCTTCACTCTATAAAGGAGCCCATTGGTTGATCTACTGTAGTGTACCCTATCTTCCAGGCCGGCTCGGTCCTCCCCTCCCGCTCCGTGGCTCGACGACTCATTGCGAGCACACAGAACAGGGCTCCGGGCAGCCGAGCGGAAATGGAGGAAAACTCGCCTCCCTGCGGACCTGGCATCCTTTCACTCCCTCCTCTCTACATTTTCCTCCTCCGTCTCTGCTGCTAAAGCCACTTTCTACCACTCTAAATTCCAAGCATCTGCCTCTAACCCTAGGAAGCTCTTTGCCACCTTCTCCTCCCTCCTGAATCCCCCCCCTCTCTGCAGATGACTTCGTCAACCATTTTGAAAAGAAGGTCGACGACATCCGATTCTCGTTTGCTAAGTCAAACGACACCGCTGGTTCTGCTCACACTGCCCTACCCTGTGCTCTGACCTCTTTCTCCCCTCTCTCTCCAGATGAAATCTCGCGTCTTGTGACGGCCGGCCGCCCAACAACCTGCCCGCTCGACCCTATCCCCTCCTCTCTTCTCCAGACCATTTCCGGAGACCTTCTCCCTTACCTCACCCCGCTCATCAACTCATCCCTGACCGCTGGCTACGTCCCTTCCGTCTTCAAGAGAGCGAGAGTTGCACCCCCTTCTGAAAAAAACACTCGATCCCTCCGATGTCCCTCCAGACCAGTATCCCTTCTTTCTTTTCTCTCCAAAACTCTTGAACGTGCCGTCCTTGGCCAGCTCTCCCGCTATCTCTCTCAGAATGACCTTCTTGATCCAAATCAGTCAGGTTTCAAGACTAGTCATTCAACTGAGACTGCTCTTCTCTGTATCACGGAGGCGCTCCGCACTGCTAAAGCTAACTCTCTCTCCTCTGCTCTCATCCTTCTAGACCTATCGGCTGCCTTCGATACTGTGAACCATCAGATCCTCCTCTCCACCCTCTCCGAGTTGGGCATCTCCGGCGCGGCCCACGCTTGGATTGCGTCCTACCTGTCAGGTCGCTCCTACCAGGTGGCGTGGCGAGAATCTGTCTCCTCACCACGCGCTCTCACCACTGGTGTCCCCCAGGGCTCTGTTCTAGGCCCTCTCCTATTCTCGCTATACACCAAGTCACTTGGCTCTGTCATAACCTCACATGGTCTCTCCTATCATTGCTATGCAGACGACACACAATTAATCTTCTCCTTTCCCCCTTCTGATGACCAGGTGGCGAATCGCATCTCTGCATGTCTGGCAGACATATCAGTGTGGATGACGGATCACCACCTCAAGCTGAACCTCGGCAAGACGGAGCTGCTCTTCCTCCCGGGAAGGACTGCCCGTTCCATGATCTCGCCATCACGGTTGACAACTCCATTGTGTCCTCCTCCCAGAGCGCTAAGAACCTTGGCGTGATCCTGGACAAACACCCTGTCGTTCTCAACTAACATCAAGGCGGTGGCCCGTTCCTGTAGGTTCATGCTCTACAACATCCGCAGAGTACGACCCTGCCTCACACAGGAAGCGGCGCAGGTCCTAATCCAGGCACTTGTCATCTCCCGTCTGGATTACTGCAACTCGCTGTTGGCTGGGCTCCCTGCCTGTGCCATTAAACCCCTACAACTCATCCAGAACGCCGCAGCCCGTCTGGTGTTCAACCTTCCCAAGTTCTCTCACGTCACCCCGCTCCTCCGCTCTCTCCACTGGCTTCCAGTTGAAGCTCGCATCCGCTACAAGACCATGGTGCTTGCCTACGGAGCTGTGAGGGGAACGGCACCTCAGTACCTCCAGGCTCTGATCAGGCCCTACACCCAAACAAGGGCACTGCGTTCATCCACCTCTGGCCTGCTCGCCTCCCTACCACTGAGGAAGTACAGTTCCCGCTCAGCCCAGTCAAAACTGTTCGCTGCTCTGGCTCCCCAATGGTGGAACACACTCCCTCACGACGCCAGGACAGCGGAGTCAATCACCACCTTCCGGAGACACCTGAAACCCCACCTCTTTAAGGAATACCTAGGATAGGATAAAGTAATCCTTCTCACCCCCCTTAAAAGATTTAGATGCACTATTGTAAAGTGGCTGTTCCACTGGATGTCATAAGGTGAATGCACCAATTTGTAAGTCGCTCTGGATAAGAGCGTCTGCTAAATGACTTAAATGTAAATGTAAATGTAGTGTACTACACTACTGTACTACTGTAGTGTGTACTACTCATCTATGGTTATACTGTGCTTACGTCTTTTTCATCTGGATCTTCTCAGAGTGCCTCTGTTTGTGGTAGAGTTTGGCCTTCAGACCAATCATCTTCCTGGCTTTGTGTGATCGTTCGTGGGCCTCACGGCTCTCCTTCTTCCTCTTCCTCTCCTGGTGGTCCAGGCGTTGGCCATGGCGCTTGCGATGTAACTCAATGTGCTCGTTCTGGGGCTGAGGTAGGAGGCACATTTTAATAGTTTATTTAAGGCTTTCTGAATGTATTAAGTCAACAAACATCAGAATAAAATTAATGATTTTTGTACATTAATTTCCAAGGTGGGCTTAATCTAATTGATCAAACATCCTTAAAATATGTTTGGCATGACAGCGCGAACATATGTGGGACCAGTCAAGTATATAGCTGGCAGATTAGTTAGCTGGCTACCTAGGCTAAGGCAATGTCAAAACAATTCAGACCAGCGGGTGTATTCATAATAATTTCGTTCAAATAAATGAACTATAACGTTCATTTATTGGCCAGAGCAGTTTGACCAACATAACGATTGCAATTCAACCAAGACCAATGTCTCCCACCAATGTCAAATGACAATTCTTGGTTGAATTGCAGCTAGGAGTCGGATGTCTGCCACATGTTGCTAGCCAACTTCGTATGCTAGAAGATTTTCATATCAAATTATGTATCATAAAGAACGTGAAATATGTGTATAGCTTACCATTTTGTGTATTGAAAGTTACGTATTCAGATACGATACTTATTTGATGGAATTTATTGTCTCAAATTTGGATTTTTTTCGTAGTTTTTGCTAGAGGCTTGGGTCGTTGGTGTTGTTTTCCGAAGCCAATATTTTAGAGGAAGTATGTGATGGGAGTGTCCGCTTAAAACACATTCCGGAATGAAACCATGTACGAGAGTTCCTGAGCAGTCCCGTTACATATTTATTAGTAATTCGTAGTAAGTTGAGCAAATCATTATCAAAACAATTCAGCACAGTTTTACTATTTATTAAAATAGTCAGAACGATTAAACTATAAATACACATTTATTTTAAAAGTCAAAGCCGGAACTTTAATTCAGATAGGACTGCTGCTTGGGGTGTATTTTGAAGATGCACTTTATAAGGAAAGCGTGAATCGACGTCGATTCATATTATTATATTTTTTTGTTGATAATTTGAGATAATTAATACATTATACTGATTTTGATTATTGTTCTCGGGAGGCACGGCATTTAGAGAATGTGTTTACCTTATTTGACAGCCAGTTCAATGCCAACAGGGTTTATGGTTGATGAATGACATTCACACAGAGCAGTCGACATTGCCCTGTCCATGTCAAGACTGTCTACAATCTTTTCACTGGAATACGTTTGTAAGCCCGAAGCAGGTTGAAGATGCGACTTCGGACTGTCCTGGGAATAGGCATTGGGACGTTCAGTGTCCTGGTTGGGGGGGTAAGACTTACATTTCAGGGACAAACATGGTTAAAAGGCTGTAGACTGTTGGCTATTTGTCACTAGTCGCTACTGTTTTCTATGGATAATGTGTATTGCCCTGTGTTGGGTTGCGTAGGGTAAAGGTCTACTGAAGAATGGACCACAGACGTGCAGGTGGAGACTACAAGGAAGAAGACAGTACAGCTTTTTGCCAGGTATATGACATGTCCCATTTCCATATTAGACTGAACTTTGATGATCTCTCAGTGCTTTTGTAATACAAATTCGTAAGTGCTTATTTTATATCCTATAGATGATGTCAAATCCCCACGAGCTGTCGTCAATCCAGATATATCGAAGTAAGTAGTAAAACTAGCTCCAGCCTATGTTTATTTCTACTCTATAGCCTACTTCATGGTCCTTGGTAGCCCCTTAATATCAGATGTAATACTCACTATTGTTTGTCCCCAGAATCCGGAACATTGGCATCATGGCACACATAGATGCAGGGAAGACCACCACCACAGAGAGAATGCTGTATTACTCTGGATACACCAGGGCTTTGGGAGGTGTGTGGGAGGGGATTGGGATAGACATGTGTAGGGGGATGCGCAGGTTGAGGTCAGTAATTTAATTTCAATTCCACGTCCTCTGCTGGCTTTTTCCTGCATTGTTTAACAGAGTCCCAAGCTAGCAACTCAATTTCTCTCTCTTTTCTTGTTTCCCAGATGTTGATGACGGGGACACTGTGACAGACTTCATGGTTCAGGAGAGGGAGCGGGGAATCACCATACAGTCTGCTGCAGTCACCTTCGACTGGAAAAAGCACAGGATTAACCTCATAGATACGCCAGGTACAGAGCCAGTCCCATTCAATAAATCGTGCAAAAACACAAACACGAATCCTATAGACAGGCAACCCTGGCACAAAATCAACCCATAGACCCTCCATAGTACAACACTGTGTGTGTGGGTGGGTGTTTCAGGACATGTTGACTTTACTCTGGAGGTGGAGCGAGCCCTGCGTGTGTTGGATGGGGCGGTGGCAGTGTTTGATGCCTCTGCTGGCGTTGAGGTGAGTCAAGCCCTGATACGATGCCATGTTCCCACCCTGTACTGAAATAGGCCTATGCATCTCTGTTTACCTGACTGTATTGTCTGTAAAAAATAAAATAAAAAATACAGTAATTGAACTGACCTAGAATTGAGGTGTTGATTGTATTGTAAGTGTGTGTGTGTGTTAGTGACTCGGTATGGCTGTGTGTTGTGTCTTGTGATATCACCAGGCTCAGACTCTGACAGTGTGGCGGCAGGCTGAGAAACATCATGTACCTTGTATCTGTTTCCTGAACAAGATGGACAAGCCTGGGGCCAGGTAAAACAACCAGTATCACATAGTGACTCCCTTCTGTTCTAACCAGACGTATATCTTCATGCTTGCTGTTAAGATTTGGGACTACAGTGTTAATTTTGATAAAATGTTATTTTTTTTGTTCTATATAGTTTACACTTTTCCATTGAGAGCATAAAGAAGAAACTAAAAGCCAATCCTGTGCTCCTCCAGGTAGACAACATTCTCAATAGGCCGTCTATGTATTTTACATTGTTCAGCTTCCCTGCTGTGGTAATGCCTCCATATCAAATGACATACATTACAGTATAAATGAGAAACAACTGGTTACACAGATTCCAATTGGCAGCGGGAAGAGCTTCACAGGATTGATTGACTTGATTACCAACCAGCAAATGACGTGGCGGGTGAAATCCAGAGCAGAGGATGGCCGTGTCTTTGAGACCAAATCTCTCAGCCAATCAGATGACCCGGAACTTCTTCAGGATGCTATGGAGGCCAGAGCAGCTCTGATAGAACAGGTACAGGAAATGACATCATCATGCCAACTGTCATCGAGTGCTTATTTGTATGCTATTGCTGATAGCTTAGATCGCTATAAAAACACAAGTATAGTAAAAACATGTGTAAATGCTATGTGTCAAAGTTGGCATTTGCATTTGCATTTGCATTTGCATTTTCATACACAGGTTGCTGATCTGGATGATGAGTTTGCGGAGCTGTTACTTGGAGTTTACGGTGAAAATTTTGATGCGGTACCTCCTGCCAAAGTAAGCAATATTTATCTCAGGTAAAATATCAGTAGGACTGAGTTCTGCATGTGGTATTGTGTGTGTATCTGGTGTATTGTGTATTCTCCAGCTCCAGGAGGCAGTGCGGAGGGTGACTCTGGCACGTAAAGGAGTCCCTGTGCTCTGTGGGAGCTCTCTGAGGAACAAAGGTGTTCAGCCTCTCCTGGACGCCATCACAGCCTACCTCCCTGCCCCAAACGAGAGGCACCATGACCTAGTGTGAGTACATCCTCCACCCCTAACCAGAACTCCATCACAGCCTATCTCCTCGCCCCCAACAGGAGGCACCATGGTGTGAGTAACATTTATCCTTTACCTTGTAGAGTCAACAAAGTGTGTTATCCATAATAGCCCACTCAGCTCTAACCCCCAATAGGACTTTTCTATAAAATTATTTTGTGGGATACCTAACCAAAATGTAATTCAATCTGATCCATATCATTGGGCTGAAGCCACTACTCTTCTCTACCACATATATCAGTCAGGGATTTATTCTTGAGTCAGACCCAGTTTGATTCGGCTTGGTCTATTCCCTTCACACAGGCGTTGGTACCAGGATGACCTGTGTGCCCTGGCCTTCAAGGTGGTGCATGACAAGCAGCGAGGTCCTCTGGTGTTTGTGAGGATCTACTCTGGGACCATGAAGCCCCAGTCTGCTGTCCTCAACATCAACAGGAACAACACGTACGTAGGTCCATCACCATCTCACTACTACCCAATACCTGCTTACTGCTACAGCAGCTTGCTGAATGGGATTCAATTCATGCTAATCAATGAATTAACTCTGTATCTCTTAAGGTTTTGTTGCATTGGGTATAACTGAGTAGGAGCCCTCTAAAATGGTGAACCTTACAAATTCTCAGGCTGTTCCAATAAACTCAAGTACTGTTAGTTCTCTAATTACTGTGCTTGCCATTTTTAATTCCACTGGTCTCCACTGTAGAGAGAGGATGAGTCGGCTGCTGCTGCCATTTGCTGACCAGCATGTGGAGATACCTTCTCTGACTGCAGGAAACATTGCACTCTGTGTGGGCCTCAAGCAGGTAGGACTCCTTGAGAGAATACCTGTTTGGGATTTTTTTAAACCTTTATTTAACTAGGCAAGTCAGTTAAGAACAAATTCTTATTTACAATAACGGCCTAGGAAGTGGGTTAACTGCCTTGTTCAGGGGCAGAATGACAGATTTTTACCTTGTCAGCTCGGGGATTCAATCTAGCAACCTTCCGGTTACAATGTTCAACGCTCTAACCATTAGGCTACCTGCCGCCCCATAAATTGGAATTGAAACCACATCCATTCTAAGTAAAGAGCAATATGTTTTTGAAACTGAAACATTGTTTTGAATCTGTTGGGTGACAGTGGCTTGACAATTAAACCAAACACTTTCACTTCCAAGCAATCTTTCATTATGTTTACAAAAAACTCCTCTCTCTCTCTCTCTCTCTCTCACTCTCTCACTCCCTCTCTCTCAGACAGTGACAGGGGACACTATTGTGTCCTCCAAGGCCTCGGCAGTGGCTGCGGTCCGGCGGGCCCAGAAGGAGAAGGAGGGGGAGAGGAAGAGGGGTGGAGAGCAGGCCAGTCTGGTGCTGGCTGGAGTGGAGGTCCCCGAGCCTGTCTTCTTCTGCTCCATAGAACCCCCCACTATGTCTAGACAGGCAGGTCAGTGTCCCTGCAGCCATTACTAAGCATGGGATCCCTGCTCAAATCCCCTCATAACATGCACTGTTCTACAGGCTTGTTTGAGCCACCTGACCTAAAACTCTTGTTATTATCCTCTGTTTTCTATTAGATCTGGAGAATGCCCTGACCTGCCTCCAGAGAGAAGACCCTAGCCTGAAGGTCAGGGTAGATTCAGACTCTGGACAGGTAATACCACCTGTACACAAGGAACATGTATGATTGATTAATTGCTTGGTTGAAAGTGATTGATTGAATGAATGTTAGCTAGCTTCAATATAATATTAGACTAATAAAATATGCAATATCTGTTTTAATGGTCTTTGTACCGTCTCCTCCGCCAGACCATTCTGTGTGGAATGGGAGAGCTGCACATTGAGATCCTCCATGATCGGATCAGGAGAGAGTACGGCATCGAGACCCACCTGGGACCTCTACAGGTGGCCTACAGGGAGACCATCCTCCAATCAATGGCCACCACAGGTATAGTATGCCAATCAGTATGGAGGAGGAAACCATATTTTCCAATCAGTGTAGATCGTACTGATTCTTCTTATTCTGATTCCTGATTGTGCTTCCTACTTGTGTGTGTTTCAGACACGCTGGACCGTACAGTTGGGGAGAGGAGACACATGGTGACTGTGAGTGTGGCGGTCTGCCCCATCATGGACTCCTCCTCCTCCTCGCTCACTTCCTGTGAAATTACCTACGATGAGGAAGTGGAGGAGCAGCTGTCCCCTGACGTCAGGGACGCCGTGGAGAACGGCGTAAACAGCTCTTATCTCCAAGGTAACGACATCACACCAAACAGATTATGGAAGAAGGAACTCGACCAGATTATGGAAGAAGACCCCCATTTTCGATGAGTCTTGTACTGTTGTAGCCCCTATTCTGATACTCAATAAGTGCATCATGTGCTCACTCTCCCAGGTCCGTTGCTTGGTTACCCGGTCCAGGGCGTGTCCACTATGATCCAGAGTGTGAGCATGGAGCCGGGGACGTCTCTAGCTATGTTGTCTGCCTGCGTGTCCCGCTGTATGCTCAAGGTACATTAACACCTGCACATGATAGTGTTGTGTACACAATGTGAGATGATCTCTGCCTATGTACTGTAGTCTTGTGATGGCTCTGAGTGTCGATAGAAGGAGAAAGGCATTTACAATATGGGTTTCTTTACGCTGCTGCTACTAGCTCTATGCATCGTCTCTTTACCCCTACTTACATGTACATATTAACTCTACTAACCTGTACCATTACACCCTGTATATAGCCTCGTTATTGTTATTTTATTGTTACTCTTTTATTTTTTGTATTTGTTATTTATTAAGTATTTTCTTAACTCTTATTTTAATATTGCACTGTTGGTTAAGGACTTTTAAGTAAGCATTTCACGGTAAGTTCTACACCAGTTGTATTTGGCGGATGTGACAAATAACATTTAATTTTATAGTAATACTGCACTAGTAACAGTGACCCTATTACTCATACCATTACTAATACTATGCTAGTAACAGTGTCCTTATTACTCATACTATTACTAATACTACGCTTGTAAGTGTCCCTATTACTCATACTATTACTAATACTACGCTAGTAAGTGTCATTATTACTCATACTATTACTAATACTACATTAGTAACAGTGACCCTATTACTCATACTATTACTATTACACACATACTATTACTAATACTACACTAGTAACAGTGACCCTATTACTCATACTATTACTAATACTATGCGAGTAACAGTGACCCTATTTCTCATACTAATACTACGCTAGTAACAGTGACCCTATTACTCATACTATTACTATGTTAGTAAGTGTCCCTATTACTCATACTATTACTAATACTATGCTAGTAACAGTGACCCTATTTCTCATACTAATACTATGGTAGTAACAGTGACCCTATTACTCATACCATTACTAATACTACGTTAGTAACAATGTCCCTATTACTCATACGATTACTAATAATACATTAGTAACGGTGACCCTATTACTAATACTACGCTAGTAACAGTGACCCTATTACTCATACTATTACTAATACTATGCTAGTAACAGTGACCCTATTACTCATACTACGCTAGTAACAGTGACTCTATTACCCATACCATTACTAATACTATGCTAGTAACGGTGACCCTATTGCTCATACTCATACTACGCTAGTAACAGTGTTGTCTCTGTCCCCTGTAGGCTCTGAGGCAGGCAGGGGGGCAGGTGCTGGAGCCTGTGATGTCACTGGAGGTGACAGTGGGGGAGGAGCACCTGAGCTCTGTGCTGGGTGACCTGGCTCAGAGACGAGGGGCCATCCGGGACATCCAGAGTCGCCATGACAGCAAGGTGCTGCTTGCCACCGCACCCCTGGCTGAGATGATGGTAGGTTGGTTCAATGTTGCCGTGGAAACCTCCTGTAGTGACAGGGCAGACAACACCACCAATATAGTATAAAAGTGCAATTTTTTTATTAGTTTTGCTATTTCTGTTTTGTACATCTCTCATCGTCTTGTTGCTACCGAATCAAGTCCAATGCTTGTGAATGACTCATCATGTTCAGCATATTCTAAATGCATCTTAGCTGAATAATATACTGTATCAGAGTCAAAAAGTGACACTGCAGTATCCCTCCTTGGATCTAATCTTTCCTCTGTTTCAGGGCTACTCCACCGCCCTGCGAACTCTGACCTCTGGCAACGCCACCTTCTCCCTCCAGCTGGACATCTATGAGGCCATGAACCCCCAACACCAGAATGCCCTGCTCAACAAGATGGCCGGCCTCGCCTGATGACATCACGCAGAGATGGAAGAGTAATTCTGGGAAATGTAAGCCAGCAGGAATGTCCATTTACAGTGCCTTCAGAAAGTATTCATGTTGTGTTGCAGACTAAATTCAAAATGGATTAAATATATTTTTCTCTCCCCCATCTACATACAATATACCATAATAACAAAGTGAAAACATGTTTTTAAAAAATTCAGCTAATTTATTGAAAATTAAATGCAGGAATATCTGATTTACATGTAAGTCAATACTTTGTAGAAGTACCTTTTTGGCAGTGTTTACAGCTGTGAGTCTCTTAAGAGCTTTCCACAGCTGGATTGTGCAACATTTGCTCATTATTCTTTTTAAAATTATTCAAGCTCTGTCAAATTGGTTGTTCATCATTGCTAGACAACCATTTTCAGGTATTGCCATAGATTTTCAAGTAGATTTAAGTCAAACCCGAAACTCGGACACTCAGGAACATTCACTGTCTTCTTGGTAAGCAAACTCCAGTGTAGATTTGGCCTTGTTTTAGGTTATTGTCCTGCTGAAAGGTGAATTCATCTCCCAGTGTCTGCTGGAAAGCAGACGGAACCAAGTTTTCCTCTATGCTTGAAAAAAATGGAGTGGTACTCAGTATGTGTTGTATTGGATTTGCCTCAAACATAACTTTGTATTCAGGACAAAAGTCAAAAGCCTTGCCACATTTTTTGCAGTATTACTTTAGTGAGGGTTTCTTAAAAATATATATATATAATGTACACCCAGGGGGGGCACGAGGACCGAGTTTGGGAAACCCTGCTTTAGTGCCTTGTTGCAAATGTTTCCTTTTCACTTTTGTCAATTAGGTTAGTATTGTGGTTTAACTACAATGATGTTGAGCCGTCCTCAGTTTTCTCCCATCAAACTCTTAACTGTTTTTGTCACCATTGGCCTTCATGGTGAAATGAGCGGTTTCCTTCTTCTCCGGCAACCGAGATAGGAAGGACGCCTGTATCTTTGGTGACTGGGTGTATTGATAACTTCACCATGCTCAAAGGGATATTTGTCTGCTTTTGAAAAAAATACATGCCCTACTTTGCAAGGCATTGGAAAACCTCCCTGGTCTTTGTGGTTAAATCTGTTTGAAATTCACTGCTTGACTGAGGAATTACAGATAATTGTATGTGTGGGGTATAGAGATGAGGTAGTCATTCAAAAACTGTTAAACAGGGGCTCCAGAGTAACTCAGTGCAAGAGGCGTCACTACAGTCCCTGGTTTAAACCCAGGCTGTATCACATCCGGCCATGATTGGGAGTTCCGTAGTGTGGTGCACAATTCTCCCAGCATCATATGGGTTTGGCAATCATTGTAAATAAGAATTTGTTCTTAACTGACTTGCCTACTTCAAGGTTAAATAAAAACACTATTGCACACAGAGTCCATGCAACGTAAGAACATCTTTGCTCCTGAACTTTAGGCTTGCCATAACAAATGGGGTTGAATCAAGACATTTCATTTTTTTAAAATCATTCCACTTTGACAATATGGGCCAGTGGCATTTTAAATGCAGGCTATGATAAAACAATGTGGAAAAAGTCTGATTAATTTCTGATGGCACTGTAAATACTCCTGTGAGGGTGTTTGCTGCGCAAACATGAAAATCGGGTCAAGAACATGCATGTGGGCATTCAGTACTTCTGTTGAACATATTGTAGAAGTGGCGGTATCAGTCATTAAATGTATATCAATTGTATAAAAGATGTGCTCCAATGTGTAATTTCCATGAATCTGTAAACTGCATCGCACTTCAGGTGTCTATCACTGTAGTGTTTACACACAGACAAACTTTGCAAAAGTTTTTTAATTCATCAACATTAATATAAAAAAGGTGTTCCTACACACACACCAATCAATTTTTGACATTGCAATGAGGATTGTTCTGAAAAAAAATTTAAAAGGCAGAATTTGGCTCATATCAGTGCATCAATGAAGACAATCAAGTTTGATTTGTGAGATTATTTCCTCTCATTGCAGTTAACACTGCTTCTCAGGTTGTAGCACCACAGTGGCTGTCAGCTCATACCCCTTTGTACTCATGTGCACAGTAACCTGTAAACAGAGGCTCAGCTGGTATACCACGCCTAGTAGAGCAAGAGAAGACAGAAGGGGGGGGGAAGAGAAAAGACAGGAAGAAAGAGAGGGTGTTACCACATTGTACAGTCATGGCCAAAAGCTTTGAGAATGACAAATGTACATTTTCAAAGTCTGCTGCCTCAGTTTGTATATACTCCAGAATGTTATGAAGAGTGATCATATTAATTGCAAAGTCCCTCGTTGCCATGCAAATGAACTGAATCCCCCCAAAAACATTTCCACTGCATTTCAGCCCTGCCACAAAAGGACCAGCTGACATGTGTTAACGAGAGAATCACTGACAAGTGTGAGTGTTGAGGAGGACAAGGCTGGAGATCACTCTGTAATGCTGATTGAGTTCAAATAACAGATGAAGCTTCAAAAGGAGGGTGGTGCTTGGAATCATTGTTTTTCCTCTGTCAAATATGGTTACCTACAAGGAAACATGTGCCGTCATCATTGCTTTGCACAAAAAGAGCTTCACAGGCAAGGATATTTCTGCGAGTAAGATTGCACCTAAATCAACCATTTATCGGATCATCAAAAACTTCAATGAGAGAGGTTGTGAAGAAGTCTTCAGGGCACCCAAGAAAGTCCAGCAAACGCCAGGACCATCTCCTAAAGTTGATTCAGCTGCAGGATCGGGGCACCACCAGTACAGAGCTTGCTCAGGAATGGCAGCAGGCAGGTGTGAGTGCATCTGCACACACAGTGAGGCAGACTTTTGGAGGATGGCCTGGTGTCAAGGGCAGCAAAGAAGCCACTTCTCTCCAGGAAAAACATCAGGGACAAACTGATATTCTGCAAAAGGTTAATTTCTCTGAATCCCCTTTCAGGTTTTTTTGGGCATCCTTCAAAAAGCTTTTCCAGAGAAGACAAGGTGAGAGCTACCATCAGTCCTGTGTCATGCCAACAGTAAAGCATCCTGAGACCATTCATGTGTGGGGTTGCTTCTCAGCCAAGGGAGTGGGCTCACTCACAATTTTGCCTAAGTCAACAGCCACGAATAAAGAATGGTACCAACATCCTTCGAGAGCAACTTCTTCCAACCATCCAGGAACAGTTTGGTGATGAACAACGCGTTTTCCAGCATGACGGAGCACCTTGCCATAAGGCAAAAGTGATAACTAAGCGACTCAGGGAACAAAATATTAATATTTTGGGTCCATGGCCAGGAAACTCCACAGACCTTAATCCCATTGAGGACTTGTGGTCAATCCTCAAGATGTGGGTGGACAAACAAAACCCCACAAATTCTGACAAACTCCAAGCATTGATTATGCAAGAATGGGCTGCCATCAGTCAGGATGTGGCCACGAAGTTATATGACAGCATGCCGGGGCAGATTGCAGAGGTTTTGAAAAAGGGTCAACACTACAAATATTGACTCTGCATCAACTTCATGTAATTGCCAATAAAAGCCTTGACACTTATGAAATGCTTGTAATTATACTTCAGTATTCCATAGTAACATCTGACAAAAATATCTAAAGACAATGAAGCAGCAAACTTTGTGGAAATTCATGTGTCATTCAAAACTTTTGGCCACAACTGTATACTTGAGTCAAGAGTTTTTTTGCCCCAATTCTTATAAGGGGGGTGCACCACATAATTAAATAGAACAGTACGTTTCTCTATGGGGGCGACTTACTGGACCATGCGACAGCGGTGCTGGATCAGACGACTATAAGCATCGTTTGTGTCTTTCACATCCTTGTCACTCCACAACCGCTCCCCCACAGCACTGGCACGGGGCCTGGGGATAGGAGAGAAACATCTTCACAGACTAACATTACAGACAGTGGATGGAGAGAAAAGGTATCCTCTAAGATCTTTTTTGAAACATTTGAGTTTGTCTGCAGCGTACCAGAGTCTGGGGGTCAGGTTGGTAGCGTCCACGTATTCCCCCCACAGACAGGCCTCTCCGCCGACTACCAGCTTCTTCTGAGCATCTGTGCCTGGGTTCACAGGGTCAAATGTAATTCAGGGGTCAGGAGGGAATCACATGGAAAAGTTTCCGTATGCCCATTTCTGCATTTAATCTTTAAATGATGTGAATGGAGTTATTCATTCTACTACTTCAGTCAACAGGGTTGCACAGAAATAAAAACGCATGACCATCGGATCACAAGACAGAAGTGGATGGCTTTTGGCACGGAAGGCGTTTTCCCTGTTCAGGCTCAGAGCAGGTGGGTTTGACCTTAGCGGACTCGTATGACACAGGTCTTAATTAATTAATTTAGAACAGCATGGTTAGGGCAAAGTCTTCCTTTATCACAAACAATAAAAGTCAATGTATTGGTCCTTGCTGCCCTAATGTAAATACAGTGAGGTATCGCGATAAGCGTCGCGACCTGTCGATGTAAAATATAAAACTCCAACCGTCATTTATTATTTTTTAAATCACACAGCAAAGAGTAGTATTTTTTTCAGAAATAAAGCATCTGCCTAAAGTGTCCAGATAGACACACACACACCATTAAAGTCCTGTGGGTCTGCCTTGTAAGCGGCCTGCCAGTCTTGGCCGTAGGAGATGCGGTTCAGGTACCAGGGTGTGGAGAGCAGGGCCTGGTAGCCTGATGCTGTGACCCTTGCCATCTCAGCCTGGTACTGCTGCTGGTTGCCTTTCCACACGTGGATTAGCGTGTCTGCCTTCAGCTACATACAGTAGACACACATCACATACTGTAGATACACATGCAACGTTTGATTGAGGAGTATCCTTAGTATTTAGGTGTAGTATTAGTACTACTAAGTGTAGAGTAGGGGGTGAAGAAACTTAAGAAAGAATATGCCACAGGAGAGCCCTCCATGGAGAAGCGTGCCTCGGTACATTCAAGACGCAAAACAACGTTGTAGAGAAGTGACAAATTGAAGCTGTCCCCTTGCAAGATGCTTCCAGTGAGGTGGTTTTCAACACATGGGTGTCTCTCTTTTCATGGTAGGGCATCGCAAAACAAAGTTTGAAGTTGTCTGGATTTGTAAGGTTTCACGTCAACTTCTTGCTTATAATGTTCAACATGTTACAGTGTTGCTGATCTTGAATGTACCCCGAAATAAGAGCAGCGCTGTGAAGCCATGAATCATGTACGCCAAGTGAACATGCAAGAGTTGTCAGGGCTAGTATCTGGAAAGCCAAACGCGCTGCAGCAAGCAACAATGGTCAAATCAAGACGTTCAATGTCCCAGTACAAACCACAAACAAGACAGCCATAGGCCTCAACCTAGACCAGAACCAAAATGAATACCAAGCAAAGGCAATGCACAGCCCTAACTGGTTTATCCAACAACAATCTCCATCTCTACCATGAACCAAAGCTGGATACAAAAAGTGTATGTCAGGTTTACCGTGCTGGTCTAAAATACAAACAAAAAAAACCTTCCAACAAGAACCATGTCACTGATACGCTCCGACTTTGGTCCAGAGAGCAGATGTTTCAATATGATACAGCAGTGCAATATTCAAGTGCAGACCTGTTGAATGAAGTCATTCAAATTTGAAGAATATTTTTGCATTTTAGTCCAAAACTCAGAGCTATTCCAGATCTCCTAGAACCCGGTCCTCTTCTTTTATGTTGTTAAACACTGATGAAGATTACATATTTTTTTATTAGGATCCCCATTAGCTGACGCCATAACGTCAGCTAATCTTACTGGGGTCCAACAAAAGGGAGGTGTCTGATGAAGATAAGATAACTGACCATTGAAGCTGAGTGGTTCGACCTTGTAGTACTTCTGCCAGTCCTGTCCGTAGCTAATGTAATCTAGGTACCAGGGGGCGGAGAGGATGGTGGTGAAGCCCGCCTCCGTCACCTTCTGAAGCTCCTCTTCAAACTTGTTCCCCATCCACACATGCACTACTGTGTTTGACTTCAGCTGCAAGTATTACACTGATATGTTACTCAGAAAGCATGTTTATTATTTGCAGCTGTGGTGGTCAGACATTGGTTTGAAATAATTTATTCTAATACTTTGAGCGCTAGCTTGAGTCTGCCTGGAGTGCCAGATGGGCGGGATTTGCAGTTCTGGGACTTTTCTATTGGCTTATTAAGCCAGGCAAGCTCAAACAGGCACAGAAATACATTTTTTCAGTATTTGAAACACAGGTCTGGTGGTGGTTAGGAGATCGTATTAGCTTTTACTTTGTTACTCTAACAGGGGAAAAATATATATATATGAGCCAAGCCATGAAGCCACATGCACTACTACGTATGTAAATACCAGGTAAGAAGTGAATAAGGTACAGTTAAAGTCGGAAGATTACATACACCTTAGCCAAATACATTTAAACTCTGTTTTTCACAATACCTGACATTTAATCCTAGTACAAATGCCCCGTCTTAGGTCAGTTAGGATCACCACTTTATTTTAAGAATGTGAAATGTCAGAATAATAGAGAGAATGATTTCATTCTTTCATCACATTCCCAGTGGGTCAGAAGTTTACATTTACTCAATTAGTATTTGGTAGCATTGCCTTTAAAATTGTTTAGCTTCCCACGATAAGTTGGCTGAATTTTGGCCCATTCTTCTTGACAGAGTTGGTGTAACTGAGCCAGGTTTGTAGGCCTCCTTGCTCACACACGCCTTTTCAGTTCTGCCCACAAATGTTCTATAGGATTGAGGTCAGGGCATTGTGATGACCACTCCAGTACCTTGACTTTGTTGTCCTTAAGCCATTTTGCCACAACTTTGGAAGCATGCTTGGGGTCATTGTCCATTTGGAAGACCCATTTGCAACCAAGCTTTAACTTCCTGACTGATGTCTTGAGATGTTGCTTCAATATATCCACATAATTTTACCTCTTCATGATGCCATCTATTTTATGAAGTGCACCAGTCCCTCCTGCAGCAAAGAACCCCCACAACATGATGCTGCCACGCCCGTGCTTCCCGGTTGGGATGGTGTTCTTCGGCTTGCAAGCCTCCCCCTTTTTCCTCCAAACATAACAATGGTTATTACGTGCCAAACAGCACTTTTTTTTTTTTTTTTTCATCAGAGGACATTTCTCCAAAAAGTATGATATTTGTCCCCTGTAAAGTGGCAAACCATAGTCTGGCTTTTTTAATGGCGGTTTTGGAGCAGTGGCTTCTTCCTTGCCGAGCAGCCTTTCAGGTTGTGTCGATAAAGGACTCATTTTACTGTGGATATAGATACTTTTGTACCGGTTTCCTCCAGCATCTTCACAAGGTCCTTTGTTGTTGTTCTGGGATTGATTTGCACCAAAGTGCGTTCATCTCTATGAGACAGAACGCATCTCCTTCCAGAGCGGTATGACAGCTGCATGGTCCCATGGTGTTTATACTTGCATACTATTGTTTGTACAGATGAACATGGTACCTTCAGGCATTTGGAAAATGCTCCCAAGGATGAACCAGACTTGTGGAGGTCTACAATTTTTTTTCCTGAGGTCTTGGCTGATTTCTTTTGATTTTCCCATAATGTCAAGCAAAGAGGCACTGAGTTTGAAGGTAGGCCTTGAAATACAATTGACTCAAATGATGTCAATTAGCCTATCAGAAGCTTCTAAAGCCATGACATCATTTTCCAAGCTGTTTAAAAGGCACAGTCAATTTAGTTTATGTACAATTCTGACCCACTGGAATTGTGATACAGTGAATTAAGAGAAATAAATCTGTCTTTAAACAATTGTTGGAAAAATTACGTGTCATGCACAAAGTAGATGTCCTAACCGACTTGCCAAAACTATAGTTTGTTAACAAGAAATGTGTGGAGTGGTTGAAAAACGAGTTTTAATGACTCCAACCTAAGTGTAAGTAACCTTCCGACTTCAATGATAACTGAATCATAGAAATATTAGAATTTCACTTCAGAAAATGGAGTCTGATTTCTAAATATCAGAGAGGCTGCTTTTCTCTCTGCCTGTGCTAATAAATGCTGCTGCTCTGTTACCTTAACTCCATTGTCAATCACCTCCTGCCAGATCATGTAGCCCTTGTTGGTAGTGGTGACGATATCCAAGAGCCTATCATGTGACAGAAAATAACCACATGATAATATGAATAATTCATCTTCGGACAATGGAGTGGGACATTTTTTAGAATATGCGGAAGTTAGTGGTTTTTTTTTTTTTTAGGTTGGCCGAATTACTTATTTGCTTCACTTTAAGGCCATGTCTAACTGAAGCCACACACCTCTGAATATAGAAAGACTCCAGCTTGCTGTAGTCCGTCCCAAAGCCTTGCTGCACCATGAACTTCTGGATGTCTGGGTTGGACTTCCTGTGGATCACAGAGGCAGAAAGTAGTGTTTTTATTGATGTGCTTGATGTTGGCGGAGACAGCCTACAGTACTGTTTTCATTTCCATTGACTGTCAAACAAGCCAGAGTCACATGGCTGTTGACAATTGTGGTCATATACTGTACCTTTGTAGTGGATAAGGAGTCTGTGGGACAGTTGGTGCTGAATATTTAGACTTTGATTAAGTAACGTTTGAAAGAAATATCTGCTAGGGTATCTGCTATCTGTTTCTCCCTGCTCAACATAGTTGTTATATGCACCGATTGCCAGTCACCCTGGATAAAAGTGTCTGCTAAATTACAATTATAAAATGTCCTTATAAGCCTCTCACCAGCAGCTGAAGTCAACCTCATCTCCTCCTAGATGGATGTAGGCATCGGGGAACACTGTGCTGACCTCCTTGAAGAACATGGCCATGAAGTCATAGGTGGTGTTGAGGATAGGGTTGACCGGTCCAAACGAGCCAGAGGGGCTGGCTCCAGAATAACAGGGGGTCAGTAGGTCCTTCTGGCCTGGAAAGGAGGCATGAGAGAGGAGCAGACAAAACCAATGCAATATCAGGTAGCTGCATATTTCACTTCAATTCGTACAAAAACATTATGCAAATGTGCATGTCTAAAAGGACAAAAGACTACCCTTACCCCCTAGAAATGAACCCCTTGATACAGCCAGAGGACTTTCATCTGAAATAACCCCTAAGTGACCCGACGCTCACCTTTGCCCCATGACTGAGTGTGTCCAGGGGTGTCAAACTCAGAGACGACACGAATGCCCCTGAGGCGAGCAAACTCAATGATCATCTTCACGTCAGAGGGCGTGTACACATGCGTGTACGGGTGGTATGCTCCCTGCAGAAAAAAAACGATACATCAAAACAAAAGCTGTCATACACAAAAGGGAATCATTATATACATATGGATATGCATTGAGTAGTTTAAACCTTTACAACGTTGAAATGACTGATTTGGTGTAAGCAATACAGTAATAGATCCACCAAGACCACAAGGCTTGTGACACTCCCACCATATACTTTTCAGCATTTTTTTTTTTGTTGTCATATGACCTTTGCCCATCTGGTCTTTTCAGGTGTGTGAAAGCTGTAGGTATAGCAGCTTAAATGGGACCAGGCTATTGATAACGTCTGCCTACCCACTCACCTGCTGGCTCAGCTGTGGGAAGGTACGGCTCATGTAGGGGAAGGAGGGGTCATCTACTATGTGCCAGTGGAACACATTGAATTTGTTCCACGCCATTGCTTCCTGTGTGTGGGTAAGGGGAGAATGAGGTTGATGATGACATTATGTTATGTAATGTTATGCCATTAATATACAAATTAATTTAACCATAACAACAACGTGAACTGAAATCAGAAATCACATGTATCGTCCTCTAACCAGATTGGCTAAGATGACTTTGATGGGCAGGAAGTGACGAGAGCTGTCCAATAAGAGGCCTCGATGTGTAAACCGTGGAAAGTCCTGGATCTCTGTCCTATTGATGCTTTTCTGTGAAAATAAAACAAAGAAATTTAAAATTATCCATTAAAAAAAATAGAAGTACCATTGAAATATTTCTACAATTTAATCAATTTAATGAATACTACTGAGGCAAAAACCACAATGTGGAATTGAAAATAGCTCGCTAAATTGCTGGGAACTGAATTGCCAAATGCGTTGATGCATTAGAATGACTTGGAATAGAGCTACTGTAAACCGGTAAGGTAGGCTACTTCCTCCATCATGTGACTTGTGTTCAGGCATGAGCGAGGCCTCCTTGTTTAACAAACTCTATTCATATGGCACTCATGTCAACTTACTGCTCCATATTCATCCTCATACACCAACTGGCTAAAAGTCTCCAGACCTGGTAATAAAAAGAGACACATAGACAATGATTAATCAACAGAATCACAGAACAACCACAACAGGATTGTAAACACATGCTTTACAACACACTAAACGTCTTGGATATGTATATAGTCTCAAATCTAATCAAATCAAAGTTGATTGTAATCTGCACAGGATACAGTGTAGTGTTGTAGACAGTACAATGAAATGCTAACTTGCAAGCTTTCCTCTCAGTACGTAGGTATGAATTACAACATTTCCTGTAGCTTTCAAGGTCAAGACACAAGATGCTATGCAACCACAGAAGTTGCACAAACGTTATGAAAACAAGTGAAACGTTATAACAATATAGGTATGTAAATAGAGGAAGGTCTCATAGGTGACCAAACTTCTTTCACGACTATAAACATAGCAAAAAAGTACGTGTGTCTAGCATAAAAGCCATGACCCCTACCTCTCAGCGCACCCCACACCTTGGGTGCTTTCAGCACAGCAACAGGAGAGTCCACCGAGAGTTCGTCTGTGGACAGGCAGCAGAAAGAAGACTGTCAATCCTATGGTTGTTCTTTAAAAGAAAAACAGTTCTGATAATGCCCACTGATTTAAATTGCATGCATATGTCACTGTTACCCATCTCAGTAAGTGGATGTTTCTTCTTTGATGAGTAAGTAAATGCATGTTAGTTTCTCTTTTTTAGTCTGGGGCCTTAAGACACAGCTAAGACCAAACTTGCACGTGTACTACTGGTGTGCATTCATGAAACAGTAGCCAAGTGTCTTAACAACAAAGATCCAATGGTCTTATGCCTACTGACCTATTATCTTCCAAGACATTCTAGGTAATCTTTCTCTGTCTACTGGGGGATAATACCTTCCTAAACACTGATGTAGGATGACGAGACCCGGGCCTCAATCCTACTGGGAAGGCCCCTCGACTATACTTGTAAAGACTCTGCTATTTGTATTTACCCTACTAGAGTCCCAACCTTGCAAACTTGGGTCTGAATTCAGAGGAAAAGCGCTGATCTCGGAGCAGGTCTCCCTGTACATATAATCCTATTCATTATGATCTAAAAGGGAAATCTGATCCTATATCAGCATACTCTGAGATGCTTTGTGAATACGGTACCTGGCTTAGAGCACCAACAAGGAAGACAAACATCATGCCAGGGCACTCACATGACTCATCAGATGTCACACTTGGGTAGCTGTCACACTCAGAGTCAGCTGATGTGATCCACACCTGTAACTCAGACACATCAGAGGCAAATGCCTTCTTTTTGTTTTGCCCTTGCATTCTGGAAATGGGGAATATGTATTCGTCATACCTGCAGGACAAGGAAGGAAGAACAAACCAGTTCACGTGACTATATGAAAAAACGGTGAATTTCTGTGCATAAAACACATTCAACAGTTATAGCTCTATTCAGCACACAACGTTTTTCATACAATTTAACTAAAACGTGAATGATTTCAAATCTTACAGAGCCAACGCCAAACAAACATTTACATTACAGTAGGCCTGTCTTTGAAAATACGTAGGCGGCTATTAATTCACAATCACATATTATACCTTCGATATGCATTTTGAAGAAGGCTGCAGCTCGCGCCGGAAGACGATTCTTTCGCGTCAACTATCTGGAAACTAACACCGCTGAGTTTGAATGCTACCGTTGACATTTGGACTTTCTGAGGCAACGGCCAGAGAGATCCATACTGAGAATCGCCCAGGGTAGGCTCCTCGACATCTTTATAACCATAATCTTGCGTTGCCCGGCAGACAACAACAGCAAGTAATAATGTTGTAAACTTCAGCGTCGCGACCATGATGTACAACTACTGTATTGCCAACTACCAGTCAGCTGACAACTGGCGAGACATATAATATAGCCTGGAGAGGGCGGGGCTTAGAATCAATGCGGAAATGTTAACTAACAAATCAGAACATTTCATAAAAATAAAAAAATTGAGCAAAAACCATAAAACAATATATAATGTGATGTATTCGTGAACGCATAGTGTAATTGTTTGTTAAATTCATATATGCATAAAACAATTTATTCTCGTTATTCCTGAGTTAAAAATGTCCTCAGTCAGATACCGAGGCTATTTATTGTAAATACTTACTAACTAATGTCGAGAATATCTGCAGAAACACACCACACCATGATTAGATATGTTAATTTTCATAATTGCTCTCATTCTCACCAGATGGACCGAAGACTTATTGCCACAGAAATAAATTAGGGAACAATAAGCAAATGGACAAAATACATAAGAAGCAGGTTGAAAGGTAGTCTTATGACAGTTCTTATGGTCACATATTATCGGCTGCCTAAACAAACAAATGCTCGATGTTCGGCTATAAAGATTTTTGACTCCTTGCTCTTTGAACTTTGCAGGCTCAACCCTCAAGCGTGGATTTTGTCCAGCAAGTGGCGTTGTTGTCATTTAAATAAGTGATTCACAAAATCATTGGTGATGATGAAGTTTCAAAGTTGTTTCCGTATCATTTAGTTTTTCATTCATCATCGATATCTCTTCATTCAAAGACTCAATCATGGACACTCTTAATGACAGTTGTGGCTGCTTTGCGTGATGTATAAGTGTCTACCTTCTTGCTGCTACCATGTTGTCATGTGTTGCTGCCTTGCTATGTTGTTGTCTTAGGTCTCTCTTTATGTAGTGGTGTGTTGTCTCTCTTGTCATGATGCGTGTTACTTATACGCATCATTATATCTATTTTTTTTTATTTTTAATCCCAGCCCGTCCCCGAGGAGGCCTTTTACCTTTTGGTAGGACATCATTGTAACTAAGAATTTGTTCTTAACTGACTTGCCTAGTTAAATAAAAAATAAAAAATAAATAAAATCTCCACATTTCACCATTTCTAACTTGATTTGGGAGAATTTGATCAGGCAAGATCTTTCTACAGTTAAGCTTTTTAAATGTTGCATGCCAAGTAATGTACAGTATATACATCTAAATCATATTGTGCTGTGGTGTCTGTACAATTTCACAAATATGAACTAATTTATGCTGTAAGGCCCAGGCATGCAAAATGTATATTCCACTTAAAGTAGCTGTCCAGTGTTTCAAGATTTCTATGAATTATGATCTATAACTATTTAAAATATGAGTGAAATGGTTTTCCTTCCCCAAAAATGTAATTATTCTAAAAGAGCCAATGCTAAACAAACATTATTTACAATGAACAATTCTGATATATTTCATATTTTCAATGATATGTACAATATTTAACTGTCTTAAACTTCTATTTTGTGTGTCTACGATATTGAAGTGTATCAACATCGACCTCTTGCAATATAATATGTTTGGAATATTACATTACTCCTGGATGCATACCCAGGTGTTTGTACTTTGATACTGATTATATGGTCCTGATTATATGGTCTTTCATTTTGCTTATAGAAAGAACTCTGATGGCCATTAACATAGTCTAAAATGTATTTGTTAGGACACTGCAGAATATTGCATCGCCTCATATTTTAATTTCTGATGCAAGGACATGTTCTTGTTTTCATGCTTGAGGGTTGATTCTACAAACTTCAAAGAGCAAGGTGTCTAAAGCAGTTTTTCTGTGTTTGAATGGTGTTGCCATACCCCAACAACAGTTTAGTTTATTAATTTGACCATTTAAAAAAAACAAGCACAGAGGATAACACACAATAAAGTCTGGGACTTATTTTCCGTTGTGGTCCTCTTGAGACAAGATGGCTATACAAAATCAAACACAGTATGGCAGTGAAATAATAAAACAAAAACATAAAAGAAGAACATCTATCTCATCATTCCACTTACATCATAGGGGTTATTCATATGGTCACAGAGGACATCAAACATATTTTTACTTTATTTTTAAAGCTGTCCAGAGAGGATGTTGTTTTTATAGGCAGAGGCAACTCATTCCATTCTGAGGCTCCAGTATACAAGAAAGTACTCTTCCCAGCATTACTCCTGAACCTGTATAAGCGCACATCAGCAACACCTCATCTGATGCTGTGATTGTGTGCATCCCTAACACGAGGAAAGAAATCACTTAAATATCTGGGCGCAGGACCATAAATACTCCTGTAAACCAAACCTAGTCTAATCTGGGACACACTAGCCTCAACAGGCAGCCAGTTTAGTTCCTGAAAGCAGCTCCTGCCTATGTGAGTACGTGGACTCACCTTCAATAGAATGGACTCACCCTGATCTTATTCTGGGCTATCTGGAGCTTCCTCTTCATAAGTTTAGATAAGCCCCCAAACCAGGAAGTACTAGCATAGTCAAAATGGCATTGAATGAGGGCAGTAGCTAGCACTTTCATGGAGTCCTTATCAAGCAGCTTGGGCTTTCTAACCAAAAACGTAGTCCTGGCATTAACCTTCCCTAGCACCTTATCACACCTCCCAAGCTTCCATCAAGGATACATCCCAAGTAGCTAACAGAGGTTTTAGTAGTCAGCACCTCACCCCCTAACTCCACTCTGATTTCAGACAACCTACACAATTTAGGTCTGGATCCAAAAATAATTGCTTCAGTTTTCCCTAAGTGCAGAGATAGCTTATTATCTCCAGGCTAATGTTAGTGAGCTCTGTGCTAAGTATACTCTCCAACATAGTTTTACTTTTGTGAGACACCAGAAGTGTAGAGTCATCCGCATAAAGAAAAAGACGGCAAGAACAAGCATCTTTCATATCAATTAATATATAATAAAAACAGCAGAGACCCAAGCACGCTTCTTTGCGGAATGCCACAACTCATTGGTTTTGCCTGAAACAGTGAACCATTAACCTCTACTACTTGCTCCCTTCCTGATAAATAGGACTTTATCCAGCCTAGAGGGATACTGCTTAACCCCAGTGGCTCCAGTTTGGAGATTAGGAGACAGTGGTTAGCTGTATCAAAGGCCTTCTGTAGGTCAAGCAGTACCATTCCACAGAGATTTCCCTCGTCAATCTCTTTACTGATGAAGTCAGTCAAGTAAAGTAGACATGAATCAGTGGAGTATGTTTTTCTAAAACCCGACTGAAAATCATACATTAGACCCTGTTTGTTAACATATTCATACATTTGCTCATGTACAATTCTCTCTAGGATCTTTGATGTTACACAGAGGATAAATACAGGCCTATAATTCCCAGGGTCAGATTTGATCCCCTTCTTATACAGCGGTATAACTTTAGCTTGTTTCATGTCCCTGGGAAAGGTGCCTTGTTCAAGAGAGAGATTAACAATATGCTTAATACAAGGGCCAATTTGCTCAGCAGAATCTATTAGAAACCTTGCAGGAATATTATCCAGGCCTGTGGCTTTGGAGCATTTAAGCTCTGCCAGCATACTGACTATTTTGACTGTTGCTACCTTTGCAAAAGAGAAAGAGTTTGGCTGAGCCCCTAACTCTACATAATACTTCTTGGTGTGGGTGAATACTGGTCCATAAAAAATATGAATGACAAGTAAACAGCTGATTGGCCAGCTCAGCCAATGAGATGTCTACAAAAAACATGATGTTCATTATTTATGAGGAAATAGCAGCATTATTTTTAACATCTGTTTGAGATACAAGTTTGAGGTGGGGGTTTTGAAGAGTTTATTTTCTAATTTATGCTTTGGCCACAAATACAAATATAGGACAAGTCAACAACATTATTTGGGAGTTAACAGATTATAAACTTTTAAGAGTGAGATTTTCACGGGACACTTACCCACCCCCCAACCCCAAACCACCTTCTGCGGTTATGCACAGGTTTGGAGTGCATTCAGTCAAAGAGAGGCCTTATATGAAAAAAAGCGTTATTCTTATCGTCCTCACCGTATACACCTTTGATATGTGCCTACGGTAATTAAATTTATCCGTATGGAATTCTTGCCATTATTTTATATTTGCTGCTATGTGCAAAGGACCCAACCAAAGATCGACATAGCAAAGTGCAGGTGAATATTTGCAATCCCACGCCTGTGCTAATCTTTCATGAACAGATTCAGTGTGTTAAATTGAGGAGCTGACCAATTACACAAGACTTCAATTCTGGGTTAACCGAGATTACACCTGTGCTGGAGTGGCTATTAGGAATGTATGATGGCACAAACCACTAGGTCCTGCATACAAAATGTTGATGATGAAACGCATCAATAAATACTCCATGAGGAAGTTATAAAAAATGTATGGAAATGGACTTCCTGGAATTCAAATGAAGCCTCATGTAAATAATATCTGGTGCATTTTATCCAGTAGAATATGATGCAAAAAATATAAGCACATAAAAGCCTACATTACAGAGTGTATAGAGCTGTCCCAAGAATGTACTGTTAAGGAGTGTAGCCGACCCTTAACATCCAAGGACCTTACTTGTTACTGTTCAGAAACAAACAGGTCCTGGAAGCCAAAACAGCCAAATACTCCATCTAAACATGAATTGATTCTAAGTTATGGTTCTAGAAACATAAAGCCCTCTTCTTTCATATAACATCCAAATAATTTCACAAATGCTAAATATACACATACTCTGTTTCAACTTGCTTTAACAGCAACCAAAAGTATTTTTCAGTTACAACACGTTTTTTTTTTATTCTTTCTTGCAGATATGAAGGTTAATAAGCTCCAAATGTTTCTAAAAACGTGTCTCAAACAACTCTTATAAATGTTAAGAAAGAGCTTCGGTTCAGCGTTGGATGTGGAATGAGCCCATGCTTACGATTGGAGCAATGAGAAGTGCTAGTATAGCCCTACTCATGGATCACGATCCAATTCGTCTGTCAAACTTCCGTTTGTAATAAAGTTCTGCAGATGAGTAAATATTCACACTCTTGGATGTGAGTCGGCAGTTGGGCTCTCTCCCTGGCTTTCACACTAGTTTACTGTTTTATTACCTCCACCTTGCCTTCTGATCAGGTCTTGCGTTCTCAATCCATCGCCTCCACCTCTGCTGCTGCTTGGTTCCCACCACAACACTAGGCTATTTTGCATAACCCTCCCACTCGCTTCTTCGAAACGAGGACGGTCCTCCCCCTTTCTCACTATAAACACACCCCATTGACTTTACCTAGGGAAGACCCGACTCACCGAGCGCACGACACGCACTAGCTAGCGACATAGAACTGCTATAGGATCAGACGCACGTCTGGAGTCAGGCTGCTAGCGCAAATCCTTTTCCTTATTTTGTATTTATTGGTCCTTATTTTAACCTGGTCAGAACGCTGAATTTAGAACTGGAGATCTAATCACTGAACTAAACATTTGGATGATTCGAGTCCATTGATATTTCTATAGGGATAGAAATAGTGTCCAGGTCCTCCCCAAATATAGCTATTCCTTACCGAGGAACACAAGACGCGCATACTCACAAGCACAAGTGGCTTGCTTGAACCAGCATCGTGGCTACTTTTACAGCAGTGGCATGTTCGAGGGATAAAGCGGACAAAATTGAACTCCCACCTAAGGAGGTATGTAAATGGCACATAGCCTACTTGTATTTTAGCGAATTGTTAATTGTCATTATTGTTATGATTTATATCCATGCATGGAGTAGCTGAGCATTCTCATTCTCTCATTATCCATTGAGATGTGGCGTCGTGGACTTCAGAATTCATGGAGAAGCTCCATCATTATTGTGCCTTATTTTGGGGAAACGCGTAATTTATGAACATAGGCTAAATACACGTTGTTTTAATGCATTTTGCAGCAAGATATTTAAAGCAATTCATCATACATAGGTCTGTCTATATGAGATCAGATGCCAAATTATAACAGTTTAGAGGGCAATATTCATAGGGAACTTTATTTTGTTTAACGTTTGCATTATCATGTTATTATTCTAGGCTGCATGTATTCTAGCCTAACTCAAGGAGAGAAGCAAGACAAAGCAAGGATTGTGATCATATAACATGTGCTATTGTTAGGGCATATAGGTAAGCTACGAGGAGTTTTAGACTATGCAGGCTATCTCGTTTAAATACAATATTTGATTGCTCGTCTTCAAGCCAGTCCCATCTAGACAACACACCAAATGAGGCTATTGGCTATTTGTAAACAGAAGAAATCATCCCTTGCAAATGTAACCCTTGCATTTTAGGATACCCTTTATATTGTGTTCTCTTATCATTGATTGCACCCGGTCTGTTCTAAGTGGTCTCTCCGCGTGCCCTATTACAGCTGCTCCCGGTGTAACCGTATTAATAGGGGCACCAGGTTCGATATGGCTCCAACATAGCTGCTGATGTGTCATTTATGTTTCTAATTTGGTTAAATTCGGTAAGGACCACAATTTTAGTCCCATTGAGCGTTGGGCTTAAACACAATTAACCTCTCGTGCAGAGATGGTGACACCCGGTTGGGGACCGCGCTGATTATATCGGTTACATGACAATTAGGACAGATTATATTTAATATACACTGCAGATGAGCATATGGTGGCAGTTTTCCCAGACGGTTATTGTTGACATCTTGCCCGGTGACAGGGTTCATTTTTCCTGCAGCGATTGAACAGTTGTAGGATATAGCCTACACTCTTAGAAGTAAAGGTGCCTGGAAGAACCTTTTGTGTTGCCACACTGGCAGAATATTTGAGGAAACCCTTCTGAAAAGGGTGTTTGAGGAAACCCTGTGTAAAGGTTCAAACTGGGATCTTTTTTTTGTGAGGGAGGGGTTCAATTTTGAACCTTTTTAATAATATATTGTTGATTGGATACCAGATTCGAGGCGCAGTTTATTGGAGGTGTGGCTTTCAGATAGTTCATTTTGGCCACCCGTTGGCATTAATGTCATTCCGTTCATCGTGTTAAGTTTGTACACTGCAAATAAAAATGTCCTTGAATATTTATGCATATGACATATTCTTAAATATAATATTAATATTAACATTGCTAATATTTTATTTCACCTTTATTTAACTAGGCAAGTCAGTTAAGAACACATTCTTATTTACAATGACCACCTACCCTGGCCAAACCCGGACAACGCTGGGCCAATTGTGCGCCGCACTATGGGATTCCCAATAACGGTCGTATGTGATATAGCCTGGATTCAAATCAGGGACTGTAGTGACACCTCTTGCACTGAGATGCAGTGCCTTAGACCGCTGCGCCACTCGCAATAAAGTGGTAACTGATCCAACTTTGGGATTAGCACAGGCTTTTGAGGAACTCATACACCTCTTTTAGCTTTGTTGAAGCTACAAAACTGTCTGTGTTCAACTTTAATGGGGAAGAAGTGAAAACAGTAGCCTAGCATTACAGATTAGTTATACGAAGTAAACAGCCACCTACAAACATGTCTGACGACAAAATATTTGAGTGAGGAAGAAAACTACCGGAGGGCCACAGATGTTTATAATCTGTAATATATTTTCTATGGCAATGGGGCTCAAAGTAATTATATTGTTAGGACAGGTGGAGGTGGGGGTTACGAATACACAATAGACCAGACTACATGCAACCAAATAGTCCTACCCCCGGTGGTTCCTAGGACCATGTATTTCCCGCAAGGCTATATAGTTGTTAAAAACATGAAATGTTGTCATGCAAATGAACCATGGCTTGCCAACACATCAGACATTGGTGATTATTATTTTGAAAAAAAATAGTAGACCTGATACTAAGTCAATTGCCCTTTCCTGCAGTCAATGACCAACGGTGCCCTCTTTGGCCTCATGGCTGGAATTTTATTCATATGTTTTACAATTTCATAATTCATATTTATGTAAAAAAAAAAAAAAAAAATTAAAATAAAAAAATCTGCTTTTTCTGTCGAACAGTTTTTTGTATTATATTTTATATATATAAAAAAATAATGTTCTTTATTATTTTCATTTTACTTTTTAAAATGTTATTTAGAAAATATAATTTTTTAAAAATATATAAAATATAATTTAAAAAGCAGTTTGACATAGAAACTGCGGATTTTAATGTTTTTTTTTAATCATTTTCATTATTTTCATTTGACATTTTTTTTTACCCCCTTTTCTCCACAATTTTGTGGTATCCAATTGGTAGTTACAGTCTTATCTCATTGCTGCAACTCCTGTACGGACTCGGGAGAGGCGAAGATCGAGAACCGTGCGTCCTCCGAAACACAACCCAACCAAGCCGCACTGCTTCTTGACACAATGCCCACTTAACCCGAAAGTCAGCCAAACCAATGTGTTGGAGGAAACACCGTACACCTGGCGACCGTGTCAGCGTGCACTGCACCCGGCCCGCCACAAGAGTCCCTAGTGCGCGATGGGGCAAGGACATCCCCTAACCCGTACGACCCTGGGCCAATTGTGCCCCGCACCATGTGTCTCCCAGTCGCGGCCGGCGGCGATCTATGTCAAACAGTTTTGTTATATTTCACATATTACGTCTTCTGTGATGTATATAAAGTGTAATATTGGGATTCAAGTTCTCAGTGTAATACATTTCAACTCTACATCTGACATGATGCAGGTGTTTTTTTAAAGGCCACAACCATGTGTGTAAGGTGTATGTTTTTGTTTCAAAGTAGATTTGTTTAAGACTACCAATAAACATTCTGTGTGACCCTGATTAAGCCCACTGTAGTAAAATGTTTTAAAATGCAACAACACCTTTCATTTTTATTCTGTCCATTCTGCAATATGACATGACAAAATGTACTCTCTATTACGATGTAAGGTGACACAATTACTGTGTATTATCTCCTCAACATATGCTAACCAGTACAGCGCCTATACTACAACACTATAAGATCAACTCGAACTGCGATGACTAGACTACAAACTTCCACACGCTCGCTTTGACGCTTTGTCTTCTCAAAAGCGCCTCTGTATTTTGGCACGGCGACAGATCCAATCCATGGGAATACAGAAGGTACAGCTCTGTCTTTGAATTTTCTTCTGTGTTTTGTTACCATCGTTTCTGATTGTATATCTCTTTCATAGTCGTCATCAGTTAAGTGCTTACTAAACACATCGATTTGCAAGATTGGATGTAGTGGTGTTTTGTTCATATTTCCAGTCTTTTAATTGCTACTGGCCATCTTCTGCACCTGTCTGTATCTATCAACGGAAGACAGTGACATTTTGTGCCTTCTTCCATAAAACTCACATCTGTGACGTCAAACTTCAAAGAAGGGCATACAGTGCATTCAGAAAGTATTCAGACCCCTTGACTTTTTCCAAATGTTGTTACGTTACAGCCTTATTCTGAAATGGATTCAATCGTTTTTTCTACACACACAATACCCCAAAATGACAAAACAAAAACAGGTTTTAAGAAATGTGCGCAAAAAAACGTAAGTATTCAGACCCTTTACTCAGTACTTTGTTAAAGCACCTTTGGCAGTGATAACCGCCTCGAGTCTTCTTGGAATTTGACTCTACAAGCTTAGTACACCTGTATCTGGGGAGTTTCTCCCATTCTTCTCTGCAGATCATCTCAAGCTCTATCAGGTTGGATGGGGAGTGTCACTGCTATTTTCAGGTCTCCAGCGATTTTTGATAGAGTTCAATTCTGGGCTCTGGCTGGGCCTCTCAAGGACATTCAGAGACTTGTCCCGAAGTCAATCCTGTGTTGTCTTGGCTGTGTGCTTAGGGTCGTTGTTGGAAGGTGAACCTTCGCCCCAGTCTGAGGTCCTGAGCGCTCTGGTGCAGGTTTTCATCAAGGACCTCACTGTACTTTGCTCCGTTAATCTTTCCCTCTATCCTGACTAGTCTCCCAGTCCCTGCTGCTTAAAAACATGCCCACAGCATGATGCTGCCACCACCATGCTTCACCGTAAAGATGGTGCCAGGTTTTCTCCAGACGTGATGCTTGGCATCCATGCCAAAGTGTTCAATCTTGGTTTCATCAGACCAGAGAATCTTGTTTCTCATGATCTGAGAGTCCTTTAGGTGCCTTTAGGAAAACTCCAAGCAGGCTGTCATGTGCCTTTTACTGAGGAGTGGCTTCTGTCTGGCCACTCTACCATAAAGGCCTGATTTGGTGGAGTGTTGCAGAGATGGCTGTCGTTCTGGAAGGTTCTCCCATCTCCACAGAGGAGACAGAGCACTGTCAGAGTCACCTCCCTGACCAAGGCCCTTCTCCCCTGATTGCTCAGTTTGGCTTGGGTGGCCAGCTTTAGGAAGAGTCTTGGTGGTTCCAAACTTCTTCCATTTAAGAATGATGAAGGCCACTGTGTGAGGTCACTTGACACAATCCTCTCTCGGAGCTCTACGGACAATTCCTTCGACCTCATGGCTTGGTTTTTGCTCTGACATACACTGTCAACTGTGGGACCTTATATCGACAGGTGTGTGCCTTTCCAAATCATGTCCAATCAATTGAATTTACCACAGGTGGACTCTAATCAAGTTGTAGAAACATCTCAAGGATGATCAATCAAAACAGGATGCACCTGAGCTCAATTTTGAGTCTCATACATACGTTTTCAGGTCTGAAAATGTATGTATGTAAGGGATTTTATTTTTATGCATTTGCAAACATTTCTTACCCCCTGTGTTCGCTTTGTCATTATGGGGTATTGTGTGCAGGTGAAGAAGCCGGATGTGGAGGTAATGGGCTGGCATGGTTACACGTGGTCTGCGGTTGTGAGGCCAGTACTTCCAAATTCTATAAAACGGCATTGGATGGATCTTGTGGTAGAGAAATTAATATTAATTTCTCTGGCAACAGCTCTGGTAGACATTCCTGCAGTCAGCATGCCAATTGCATGCTCCCTCAACTTGAGACATCTGTGGCATTGTGTTGTGTGATAAAACTGCACATTTTAAAGTGGACCTTTCATTGTCCCCATCACAAGGTGCACCTGTGTAAAGATCATGCTGTTTAATTAGCTTCTTGATATGCTACACCTACCTGTCAGGTGGATGTATTATCTTGGCAAAGGAGAAATGGGATATAAACAAATTTAGTGCTCACACATTTTAGAGAAGTAAGCTTTTTTTCCCGACTAGATCACCATCATGATCAACACGATGGAGTGTGCAGTGGATGCACACAGTCTACTATATGTGCGTATGGAACATTTCTGGGATTGTAAAAAATATTTCAGAACATGAAACATGGAACCAAAACATTACATGTTGCATTTACATTTTTGTTCAGTAATAGTTTCAATGTATGGAATCACTTGAGACATTTTTGATTTTAGATCAACTTTAACATCTGATGACAATACAACAGAACAGATGAACAGGACTGACATTTACTCTAACGGGGCACCAAAAAAAGCCACACTCCTACTAATCCACGCTTCCACTCCAGTGTTCCTCCAGGAACCCAGTGCTACATTGAACCAAAAAGGTTCCTCCAAGAACCCCTCAACTAACCGAAGGTGCAAATATGAACCATTGGCTAGCATCTGTTCCTTAAGGAACTCTAGGGGTGTACATGCCTTGCTGTTTACTTTAGAAAGTTTTCTCCCCCTAGCCAACCCTTACAAGGTATCTAAAAAGTTGTTGCAATGTTGCTGAAGTTGTCAGTAATGATATTCGAACACGCAACCTTTGGGTTGCGATACGTTCGCTTTATACAGCTACCCATCCACCCTGACCCACCACCCTCATTTCATTTTTCCCTTAAGTAACCTTCTGTCTTATGTAACGATACCAAATGTATTTGAGTGTTCTGGATTTTTGTTTACTATGTTAAGTCTTGTCTGAGACCAGCCTGTCCTAGGCCAGTGAGCGACCCTGCTGATATTGATCACATCAGACACCTGTCCCCGGAATCTAAATGTGACTGAGCCTGCATCCCAAATGGCACTCTATTCCCTATATAGTGCATTCTTTTGACAAGGACCCATATCGCTATATAATGTATAGGGTGCCAATTGGGAAGCACCCTGAGACTGAGATGGTGACTCAGTACTCTTCCCTAGGACTGTGTAGAGATGAGTTAGGCACTCTAACAGGGTTTAGCTTGGACTAGCTTTCATTTGTATTCTGGTTTTCTGGTCCAAAAAATCTTTTAATATCTTATCATGCATTTTTCTGTTTCCGTATTATTGGGTATATATGGGCTACTGGTTTTCATTTTGTGAATCACTCATGCCAATGGCTGTGTGTTTTACTTTGTTATGATACGTTATGTATTCTAAATCCAATTTCTGTTTTTTCTTCTCTTTCCCAGGATTCAATGAAAATGTCTGTCTGCGTCCACGAGAACCGCAAGTCGCGTGCCAGCACCGGCTCCATGAACATCTACCTGTTCCACAAGTCATCATATGCCGACAGCGTCCTCATGCACCTGAACACGCTGCGGCAACAGCGTCTCTTCACCGACGTCCTCCTCCATGCCGGGAGTCGCTCCTTCCCCTGCCACCGTGCTGTGCTGGCTGCCTGCAGCCGCTACTTTGAGGTAAAGACACTTATTACCAAGAGAGGGAACCATTAGCATTTCCCATAAGAAAACATGCATGTTTATCCATCATGCGAACACTAGCTGGGCTAAAAGGTTTACGAACTAATTAGCTAACGCTCTTGGTTTCCGATCCTCTTTGTTCTCTGACAGGCCATGTTCTCTGGCGGGCTGAAGGAGAGCCAGGCCAGCGAGGTGGACTTCAGGGACTCCATCCACCCGGAGGTCCTGGAGCTCTTATTAGACTATGCTTACACATCCCGGGTTGTCATCAATGAGGAGAATGCAGAGTCCCTCCTTGAGGCCGGGGACATGCTGGAGTTCCAGGACATTCGAGACGCCTGCGCCGAGTTCCTGGAGAGGAACCTGCACCCGTCCAACTGCCTGGGCATGCTGCTGCTTTCCGACGCCCACCAGTGTACGAAGCTGTCTGAGCTCTCCTGGGGCATGTGCCTCAGCAACTTTCCCACCATCTGCAAGACAGAGGATTTCCTCCAGCTTCCCAAAGACATGGTGGTGCAGCTCCTGTCCCACGAGGAACTGGAGACAGAGGATGAGAGGCTGGTCTACGAGGCTGCCCTCAACTGGGTCAACTACGACTTGGAGAGGAGGCACTGCAACCTGCCTGAACTGCTTCAGACCGTCCGCCTGGCTCTACTCCCTGCCATCTTCCTCATGGAGAATGTGTCCACAGAGGAGCTGATCAATGACCAGTTGAAGAGCAAGGAGCTGGTGGACGAGGCTATCCACTGCAAGCTGAAGATCCTTCAGAACGATGGTGTGGTGAAAAGCCCCTGCGCCCGGCCCAGGAAGACCAGCCACGCCCTGTTCCTGCTGGGAGGACAGACCTTTATGTGTGACAAGCTGTACCTGGTGGACCAGAAGGCCAAGGAGATCATCCCCAAGGCAGACATCCCCAGCCCGAGGAAGGAGTTCAGCGCCTGCGCCATCGGCTGTAATGTCTATGTGACTGGCGGGAGGGGCTCAGAGAACGGTGTGTCCAAAGACGTGTGGGTCTACGACACCTTGCAGGAGGAGTGGTCCAAGGCGGCGCCCATGCTCATCGCTCGCTTTGGCCACGGCTCGGCCGAGCTGAAACACTGCCTCTACGTAGTTGGAGGACACACGGCCGGCACTGGCTGCCTCCCCGCCTCGCCCTCAGTGTCCCTGAAACAGGTGGAGCAGTTCGACCCGGGGGCCAATAAATGGACCATGGTGGCGCCGCTGAGGGAGGGTGTGAGCAACGCAGCGGTGGTCAGCGTAAAGCTGAAACTCTTTGCCTTCGGAGGCACCAGCGTCACCCACGACAAACTACCCAAGGTGCAGTGCTATGACCCGCAGGAGAACCGCTGGACGGTGCCCGCCTCCTGCCCACAGCCCTGGCGCTACACCGCCGCTGCTGTCCTTGGAAACCAGATATTTGTGATGGGTGGGGACACAGAGTTCTCAGCGTGTTCGGCCTATAAGTTCAGCAGCGATACGTACCAGTGGACTAAAGTGGGAGACGTGACAGCCAAGAGAATGAGCTGCCAGGCCGTGGCGTCAGGTAACAAACTGTACGTGGTGGGGGGCTACTTTGGCACGCAGCGGTGTAAGACTCTGGACTGTTATGATCCGACTCTGGACGCGTGGAACAGCATAACTACCGTACCCTACTCCCTCATCCCAACAGCCTTCGTCAGCACCTGGAAACATCTCCCTGCCTGAGCTGAAAGGGATCCTGGGATAGCCTGACACCTCCATCCCAACCCCACTCCCATGAGGTATGGAGATAAGTCTCTCTGTCTCTCTCGCTCTCTGTGTTGTTGTCTGTTTGTTACTGTGGTGGAGAGAGATGGAATGTATAATGTATAAGTGATATTCTGGAGAGTCCAAACTGGAGAGTTTCAAAGCCGAGCTGAGTGCATGAGTTTCTTGTCAGTTTTTCTGATAAACACAGTCATATATCTATTAGGGCTGTGTTTTGGAACATTCACATACTGTAACTTCAATTCCCAGCTGTTTTCATTCAGTAGCCGTCTCTCTTTTACAAGGACAAGTATCCTGATTGAATCAAGGACAAATTGACTATTGATAGACTAATTATATTGCCACGAGAATTTGGCCATGGCTGAACTGCATGCTTTGAATACTAACCAAGCAGCCGCTGCTATTTGACTTCTTTATTTATTTCCTAGTCTTGTCGTCTGGTTTTCAGCCCCGAGCAGACAGTATGTGTGGCTTGCTGACTCTGTCTGGCACTACTAAAATAATGTGTAGGCAGAGCCAACACAAATACAGCATGTAATGGATAGATATATTTTCCACATACAGTATGTATGTACAGTTACATTTCAGGAGAATCTACTCCATGACAGACACAGATCTCTCCCATGATGCCAGTAGGTGATTGCTCAGTGATTCAGCAGCAAAGCTGGATCCATTGTCTGAGTACTGAGTGTTTTTTGAGTGGTTGTGTCTGTCGATACCACGGAAAACCACAGATACAGGGATAAACTAAATGCATCCCACCACATATTTCACCATAGCTGGACATCCCTTTGTGTTTGTGCGTGTGCATGGGGGACCATGTAGAGAGAGGGGTGGGAGGGCTAGAATAGAGGATAGGGGTTCGTATGGGTAGGTTAAGTGAGTTTTGAGGCCGCAGGGTTGGAGTGAGGGAGGAGGGACAGAGGGGTAATTGAAACAGAATAGAATACTTTTATTGTCCCTGTGGGGGAAATTTGTCTGAGGTGAGTGAGCGGAGGGGAGGCCAATTAAACAATCTACATGCAGCCAGGCAGGCTACCACAGCCTGCTGAGGCTAATCCTCTCTCAATCGCCTCCTTTTTATGAGATGGAGGAGGAGGAGGAGGAGGAGGAGGGAGGGAGGGAGGGAGGGAGGGAGACTAGTAACCTCTCTCGGCCTCAGTGACGCTTTCGCACTCATACACGAATGCATAAAGGCAGACATGCACACACATGCATACACACATTTGACAGACCTTATTTTGTGAAATGGCTGCGTGCTCATAAGAGATGGGAGCCAAAGAGATTGCGAGAGAAACAGGAAAGAGTGAGAGAGACAGACAGAGAGAGAGAGTGAGAGACCAAGAGAGAGGGACAGAGAGAGAGAGAGAGAGAGATGGAGAGGAGAGGAGAAGTATGATTGGGCTGCAGCTGTCCAGCATGCTCCAGTCTCCTGTTTGGTAATGCCAGGGAGCGGCTAGGAGCAGCCTCACTGCTCTGTCTGGGATGCTGATGTGCCTCTCCTCTCTGCTCTCCTTGGATGAAATTCTCCCTGACTTAGAAGGGGCCCTTTTTCTTCAGTGACTCATCTCTGAAACAGAGACTGTAGTGAAGGCTTTAAACCTCTCTAGACCAATGCAAAACGACTGATTTTGGTTGTACAATTATTTTAGATGGCAGTCAGTCACTGAGGTAGTGTAAGTGTTGACTGCACAGAGACACAGTAATAGTGATATATTACTGTCTACCAAATAGTGGGAGGGGAGGAGAGGGGGAAGAAGAGAGGAGAGAAGGGTCTCTACTCAACACTTTTCACAGGGACTCAACTCTACTTTGCCCTCTCTCTTCCTCCCTTCCCTTTCTTAGGAATGTTGGTTAAAGCCCCAAAGGAATCTGGTTTCAAGCAAATCAATGTTTTTATTCAGAGATCTGCTTCAGTCTCGCAAGAGTGCCAATACTGATAAAATCAAATGTGTTATCGTTCCATTTCGTAACTTCCAAGGTTGGTAAAGACTAGCGAACTCCAGTTTATAGAATCCCCCCAAAAATCTCAAATTAGGTTTCTTTTATCAGTCAGATTGCTCATTCCACTGATGCGTTGGAGAGGATACAGATGTTTGCTTATTGTTATTCCTCCTTCGCTATGCTATGACATCCAAGCAGATCTGCCCATCGCTGGGCTAGAATACCTAGAGCTTCTTCAAGAATAAATTAGAAACCTCTTCTGGGAGGACAATTTGGCTGCTTGTACTGGATGTACGGGGGCTACTGTTATGTGTGTGCCTGTGTGTCCTCTAGATACCACAGTCATTTGTAAGACCGGCTTCCCCCCTCGGCCCTCTAGATAGGGGCCACAGGGAAGAAGGCGAGACAGATGGAGGGGGTGGATATCTTTCAAATTGATATGGAGTGTTCCCTAGGCTATAAATCATTGGTGGCGTAATGCTGGAAAAATAAAGATATGCGCTTTTAAAACAAAAAGGTCAGAATGAGATGCAGAACCAAAGCTGGTCAGATGTGAAATATCTAGCTGGATTTAGAGTTGGGGGAATGCTAAAAAAAATAAAAGCCTAACTGTTTTGGGGAAGGAAATGGGAGGAAAGTGGATAACGTTCACAGAGGAGAGAATGAACCTTTTAGCTTTAATACTTGATATCACTGACACACGTCTGTAGAGAAACAGGTGCAAATGCCAGGCCAGGGCAGGCAGTGTCTGTTTTGTTTTTGCTGAGGGGAGAAAAAAAAATGAATGAGGGGTTATGGTAAAATAGTGAAGATAGGCTCCGGATCCTATCTGAGTGATTTTTCCATCCCTGAACTAGTGACTCTTACGGAGTGTGTTCATTTTATTTTGCCTGTTTTTTCCGGCATGAAAGGAGAGATACTTCCCATGACCTCTTAAACACTGTTTGCGTTCCCGCTTTCATTCACACAAGTCCTCTGTCGTGTTTTTTGTCTAATGCTTTTTTTCTCTCTCTCTTATTTTTCCTCAGATTTCCCTGTTTTGCATCATCCACTGGATTGGAACTTCCTGTCTGTGCAAAAAAAATGTTTTAAAAAAAATCCATAAATAGACCTGAACCATGGTGTGAGTGTGAAAACACACCTTGATCCATCCTGATGATGCTGTGAGTACACAGATGTTTAAAGAACCATCAATGCTCCTGGGAGGTCCTTGTACACAGGATGATGTCACAATGTCAATGATGTCATATCGTTTCTGAGAGGGAGGTTAGGATATTGTTCATGCAAACGCGCTCAATAAACTGCTGCTTGTGCTGTAAAATAACAACAACTCCTTAATCCCAGTGTACTATTGGCAAATGACGCCGTTGCTTCACAGCCCTTCATAAAATAACCATCAACATACCAGTCAGTCACACACTCACACAGCATTTCTTTCCATTCAATCATGAAAGACTTTGTCGTATTGCTATGTCTTTGCGCTTCTCACTCTGATAATTCTGTGAAATGAAACGGGGGGAAAAAACGGAAAAAAACACACCCTCTGCACAGAGACTTTAATATAATGGCATGAAGAATACCTGGCTGGACATAGGATACATATGGAGAGAGGAGAGTGGAGAGTCAGTGATCAACATGTGCGTGATGGAGAGTCAGTGATCAGCATGTGTGTGACCAGACGAGAGAACAGGACAAAGACAAAACTCTTCAGCTTGTTTATAACCAGCTGATCCACAAACTGATCCAGGATATGCACAATGAAGGAACAACAACATCCCCTCTCTCTCCTCCCCTCCCCTCCACTCTTTACTCTTCCGTTCTGTTAGTTGCCTCCGTTGTGTATCTGATACATTGGACTCCTTGCGTTCCATCTGGGAGAGATTATATTGCTCTATTGGCCACCAGTCTTTCTGCCCTGCCAAAGAAGAGGAGAGAGAAAAAGAGAGAGAGAACCTCCTCCCTTCCTCTTCCCGTCCCCATCACCTAGTGGGCGTTTGGGTTTTAAAACATTGTAATGGGCGTTGGGAGTTCCTGTTTGGCAGTTTTGTGTGAGACCTGGCTCTAGCTGTCACTACGTGTCCTTGGGACTTTAGGTGCCAGCACCAGCTGAGCCTGAGAGGGGGGTTGGCGGAGGGGGTGACATGAATATTGATGTGAGGAACCCCAAAGGAAGCACATTTTGGCTTTAGGCTACTACACTCTCCCCATGCAAAATAACACAAATCCAAGAACAGTAAAGGACAATGCAACACAGAACAGAAGAAAATGCTCATTCAAGCTCAGTAGTACTACACAAAATACTGTTTAGTCTTGGACACTATTTACAGATTGTTCTGATGTTATTCCAATGAGAATTATTGTTTTGTTGGAGTACTGATGGATTGATCTTCCGCTTTGCCTAAACGGTGATACTGAATTCTTCAAAACATCTATGGTCATGGTGACTTGATACGTTTGTCATGAAATTCTCTGGTCAAGAGAATCTTGTCAATTTGCTCACCCAAACTGAAACTGAAAATATTCATTTTCTGATCTTGCTGCAATGTATTATGTTTCAGAAGTCTTCATTTATAAGAAAATGACTTTACTTTATTTGTTTATGTAAAATAATGCTTAATCCTATATATTGTTTCTCTGCCTGCATTCATACATTAGTAAGTGAATGAATGTTTATCGTTTAACGGGGTATATCATGCATGGCCCAAGTTAAAGCTGCTCTATTTTTGATCTCATTTGGGCTGCTTTTTTTGCACAGTTTCTCCCAATGTGGAACCTTATCTTTTTAAAGTGGGGTGGGGTGTTGTATGAACACCTCCAACCATTTGGCCAGTGAGGTGTACAGATCAGAGGTTAAGAGGTCAGGGGTTAGGGGTCAGAGTAGGGATGAACATGGGGAGGATGGACATCGCTCAGATTACCCAGAGTGCAAGTGGGTAGTGTAATATCTCACATATTAATGTTGACTTGACTTCTATGAGGCATATCTGCTTAATTTGATTACATTTAACTAACAGACTGGTCAAACTGGGGCTTAAAGCGCTACACCAAATGGCCTTGTTGTTGTGTCAACAGAGACACTGCTAGAGGAAAAATAACAACAACAATGTTAATGACAAAAACAAGCAGGCTGTGAGAATTTGTACGTGTTCGAAGCTAGCGGCAGAGGCGTGCAGTAACTGTCAGGAACATCAGCACAGTGACACACACACACACAAACACACACCCTGTGACCCTGACACCGCTAGCCAGGCCCTGTGCAGTTATGTGAGGAATGTGAAGGTGGCAGCTGTCCTTGGAACAGCTGGGGGACTGACTGTGTCACATCTACCCTGGGCTCAACCCCTTCAGGTGTTACTCTAGGTCCCCTCACTAGGTCCCCTCTGAGTCCCTGGGCCCTTTAAGTCCCCACACTCAAATATGAAATATTCTGAATTGAGATGAGTGTATGTAAATCAGACTTTCTTGTAAATAATTTATTAATATCAACGGGAGACTTGCATGACAATTTGAGCATGTAGATCTCAAGTCAGAATACTTCCCGTGTAGTGTGAGCGTGAAAATGAGGGGGATGAGGAAGCGGATGGGTTCGTTGAATCCTATAATCTTGGTGTGTTGGTGTTGATAAGGGCAGGCGGACACCGCAGTGCTTTTCACAATAGTGTCACTGATGTATGGGAAGAAATATGTGAGTTCCTAAGACCAAAAAAGGGAATTCTGGACTTTTTGTCTGTTTGTCTGTCTGTCTGTCCAGGTGGCCAAAACATTGGCATATACAGTTTAGCATCAATGAAATCATTATGTATGTCAACAAAAAAGCTAACAGTTGTATAGATTTTCCCAGGATGTATAATGGTTGTATTCAGTGAATCGCCTCAACCCCTAAGAACTAAATGTGCAACATTCCACAATCCTGTTTGATTGTGTGAGCTACCCACTTCATAGCCCACCTCCCAGGCCTACCAAAGCAGGAATCGTTTGAGGAATTCTATGGAGACTCATTAGCACCTTGATGCCAACCCCCTAACCAACCCGTTCACAGAACACTGCCCAACTGGCCTCACAAATCAGACAAGCGGGTTACTTAAGTGATCATGGCCTCCAAGCCGGGGTTTGGAGGATAAATTGGCATGGGTGTTGTTAGCAAACCGGGACAATATATCCTCCAAACCCCGGCTTGGAGGGCATTATCACTTTTATACAACAGGTTACCAACATATTCAAATAATGATTGACACATTTTCATTCAACTTTATTTTGATTAATTTATTCATACTATTTAATCCTTCCACAAGATATAGTCCCGACACAAATCTATGGTTGCTAGAGACGAGACCCAGTCGTTCGTTCTAAATGTTCCATTGCCATACTGGCTGGCAACGTTCTTACCCCTTGCTTGCTATCTAGCCAACTACGGGTAATTTACAGTCATGTCAAAAAGTGCAGCCAGAATAACAGCAAAGTAGCTGCATTTACATTTGTTTAAGCTGTTTCCTAGTGACATTTATTTGGATACATCCATAACAATAAGTTAATGAGGCACGATTTCGCCTGGCATAGAAAATGTGCTCCCTCATCAGGACACTTGTTGTTCAGAGTACCTAGCCAACAATACAGCTACAGTAACACAATCACTTCAACCGGAAGCTGGAAAGACTGCAAATTAGCTGAGTTTAGTTTAACCTTTTTTCAATTGACATTTTTTTTGTATATATGCCAAAAATTATGCCAGCTGATTCATGATTTTGACTGGCTGAGAAACGCTGCCTGCCTGTCTGTCTCGTCCCGACTCATTCATTATTATGGGACAGCAGGAGATCGAATTTGAATATTGAAACAATGTTGCAAATGTCAGAGATACAGACAGCAAGGTTTATACAAATCTCCAATGTTGAAATCAAAATGTTAGTCGAAAATAAATGTGAGATAATGTCCAGACGCTTTTTCTAGTGGAGATCAAGTTTATTAATTGCCTGGCTGGGCTGATGAGACAGTGGATTGCAGAGTCAGATGAAACAGGCATTTTAACGTCATAGATTTAGCAGGTGGTAATTTGTGGAATAGACACTGTCTGGAATGTGGTTTTAACCAATCAGCATTCAGGATTAGACCCACCCGTAGTATAATCCCTTTTAGAACAACAAATTACCCTGGCAACGGTCAACAATGACTGCCCCTCCAATTTACACGTAATTGTTGAGTGGCATTTTTTTCCACCTCTCTCATTTCTCTCTTTGCCCCCTCTCTCTTCCCCTTTTATCGAGACTCAGCTCGGTCACATGAGAGTGTATTCTCCCCGGCAGGCTTGCTGTAGGCATTCACCAAAATGATGTAAAATTCAGACAGGATGCATCTTTAAAAGCACTGTTATCAATGTGCGTTTGTTTTAATTTCTTTTTCATGTCCAAGTAAAATTTTATTTCAATTTTTTTACAACATTGTTTTGTACATGTGACAGATTTTTTTCACAATGTGAAATTCATAGCAAAATAAACATAAGAGTTTTTCCTCTTGACTTTAATTACTTGCCTTGCCTGTCTTTATTTGCAATTGAGCTTTTATACACTGAGTATATAACATATTACAAACACCTGCTCTTTCCATGGCATAGACTGACAAATGTAATCTAGGTGAAAGCTTTGATTCCTTATTGATATCACATTTTAAATCCACTTCAATCAGTGTAGATGAAGGGGAGGATACAGGTTAAAGAAAGATTTTAAGCCTTGAGACATTGAGACAATGTGTATGTGGGCCATTCAGAGGGTGAATGGGCAAGGCAACAGATTGAAGTGCCTTTGAATGCGGTATGGTAGTTGTTGGCAGGTGCACCGGTTTGTGTCAACAACTGCAACGCTGCTGGGTTTATCACGCTCAACAGTTTCCCGTGTGTATCAAGAATGGTCCACCACCCAAAGCACATCCAGCCAAATGGACACAACTGTGGGAATCATTGGAGTCAACATGTGCCAGCATCCCTGTGGAATGCTTTCGACACCTTGTAGAGTCCATGCCCTGACAAATTTAAGCTGTTTTGAGGGCAAAATGGGGTACAACTCAATATTAGTGTTCCAAATGTTTGGTATATTAACTGTGTAACTATTTGGTGCACACACACACAATAGCCTCTTTAAGATTGGTTTGAACTAATCTATGGTTTTTGCTTAAACCAAAATCCAACACCTTTCCTAGGCTACACACTCAAAGCATATGAAGGTTTTACATATAGGCTATCTATCACTCCTGAGGCAAACTTCCCCCATGAACCTGCTGCAAATATTTTGACATCACTCTTGAGTAGTAGTTGGTACGAGGAAAAATACAACGCACTCATTCCATCAGCAGCACCATAGCGTTCGGTCATGAAGGCCTAGCGAGCTCATTACCCCGTTTCATATAGTTAGGCAGCTTTACAGGGAATGTAGTTCACTTGAATTGTCCTAGTGGTATTAAAGCCCAGTGTATTACCATCCAAACATCCTTTTGTTCTGTTGGAGGAGAGACTGAAATCATCCTATCTATGCCTCTGGCTTTCCGCTCTGCTCTGCTCTTCTCTGCTCTCTCTCTCTGAGCTGGGCTCCCTGCAGTGCTGGGACTGGATTGATGAGGTTAAAGAAGCAGGTCTCGGCACCGCTGCTCCTCTGTGATCGCAGCTGGTCACAGTGACGGAGAGGGAGAGAGAGGGAGAGGGAGAAAGGGGAAGAGGATAGGGAGAGGGAGAAAGGGGAAGAGGATAGGGAGAGGGAAGGAACAAGGAAACTAAACACAACCCAGACACTTTCCCTTTTTCTGACGAGTCAGCCAGGCAACAGTAACCTTTATCTGATGAAAACTGTGGGGGATGAGATAGAAGGAGATCATGAAAATGTAACCAAAAAAAAAAGCCTTTATATTGCTTTCTTATTATCTCTTCCTCTCCGCTTTCTCTCTCCCTCATCTCTCACTTCCTATTCCCTCCACTCAATCTTTCCACATGAGACAGTGCAGAGAATACAGTGCAGAACTGCTTGGCAACTGTCGACTCCATGTGTTTGACGTCTCTCTCTAACACGTTTAGCATCCCATTAGTTTGCATACTGCAGAGCAGAGAGCACACAGCACAGCCCAGCTGCTCACTAAGACAGCACAGCAAATGCCACTATTCCCTATTTAGTGCACTACATTTGAGCAGAGCCCTATGGGGTTAGGGTTCTATTTGAGACTCAGCCTATCACTGTATTTCTCAAGCACTGTGGAGTCCAGCTTCTATGCTCTCCTTTCCTCTCCTCTCTGCTCCACTTAGTGTTTCTGTTTACATTCATTGTCTGAAACAACTCCTAATCGGTGATGGCAGGTTGTGAAAAACCAGTTGAACTGGCTCTAGTCCTGGCCCTAAATGTAGACAAACACAACACACACACAGCCTTTCACAGGAAAGCGACTGAAAGAAGCATAAAAGTTTATAGGTTGGACATTCAGCTTCAAACAACAGTTTGTGATGCACAGCCATTTTTGCAGTGAATGAGTGAGATTATATGAATGTTCCTCCCACTTTCCTTTCCTGTTTCCAGCTGTTGCCAAGCTGTTGCCAAAGACCGACTCAAGATTGTTGCGGCCTTATGTCCCATCCAGGATGACGAGGACTAAGTAAGTACGTTTCTTCTCCCCCAGCGGCAATACTGCATAATAAGGATACACAGACTAGCACATGAGTTGATGTGTGGGTCTGTGTGTGAGGGACTGGGAGGCCCCTCTAGTGCCCCTCTGTGAGTAATATTCCCTTATTAATCAAGACAGGAAGTTGAATATCATTTCTAGCAGTAAATGGCTCCTATTTCCCTAAACATAACATACCAACGATGACTTGACCTCCAGTGATTACTAGTCTGTCCTCACCAAGTTCACTTCAAACCTCTGGTGTGTGTTGCGAATGGATGGATGGAGGGAGGAAGAGAGAGTGAGACAGAGAGGGACTAACAGAGACATCGAGAGAGAGAGAGCAAAGAAGTGTATTCAGACTAAGAAAAACTGCATCTAAGTTATAACAGGAACAGAATGATTGCCTACCCAGGTACCCACTTACACACTGGCAGCGTGTACGACGTGCCTTCAGGCGATAAAAACAATGTCCCCGCATGTCACCATCGCCTGGCAACACATATAGCAGCTCTCTGATTCAGCCTTTACAGTTTGCACGCACGCACGCACGCACGCACGCACGCACGCACACGCACACACACACACACACACACACACACACACACACACACACACACACACACACACACACACACACACACCTTTCCTCTGTGAAAGTAGAGTTGAAAAGAGAGAGATGTCCTTTGAGTTGTGCCAGCTCTAACTGACTATACTACCGATCCTCGACTTCGGCGATGTCATCTACAAAATAGCTTCCAATACTCTACTCAGCAAACTGGATGCAGTTTATTACAGTGCCATCCGTTTTGTTACTAAAGCACCTTATACCACCCACCACTGCGACCTGTATGCTCTAGTCGGCTGGCCCTCGCTACATATTCGTCGCCAGACCCACTGGCTCCAGGTCATCTACAAGTCCATGCTAGGTAAAGCTCTGCCTTATCTCAGTTCACTGGTCACGATGGCAACACCCACCCGTAGCACGTGCTCTAGCAGGTGTATCTCACTGATCATCCCTAAAGCCAACACCTCATTTGGCCACCTTTCGTTCCAGTTCTCTGCTGCCTGTGACTGGCGCCTATCATATACCTTCCACCTCCATGTGGAGAATAATTCCTCAATCGGGTTAAGGAAAGGAGAGTACGGGGGTAAGTACAGGGTGGTAAATTGTGGTTGGGCCTGAAACCATGCTTGCACCATTTGAGCATGGTGGAACCTGACAGTATCCCACACAATGACATAGGTCATGCCATCAGCTCTACAGACCTGATTTAGCTCATCAGGGAAGGTTACATTCAAACAGCGAATCATGTGGCTGCCTGCAACTCAATATACAGAGTATATAGAGTAGAGAGCTTTAGATGTTGTTCGACCAAACATTAGAACAGGCAAGATGAGTAATCTAAGCAACGTTGACTGTGGTATGATTGTTGATGCCACACATGGTGATTCCAGCTTGTCAGAAACAGCTGCCCTCCTGGGATTTTTACGCACTACAGTCTCTAGAGTTTACAGAGAATGGTGCGATAAACAAAACACATTTAGTGAGCGCCATTTCTGTGGACAAAAACACCTTGTTAATGAGAGAGTTCAGAGGAGAATTCCCAGACTCATTCAAGCTAACAGAAAGGCCACAAATGCTCAAAAAACAGCTGTTTAAACCAGTGGTGCGCAGAATGGCATCTCTTAACATACAACACCATGAATAATTCAGGCTGTTGTCAAGGCAAAAGGGGGTCCTACCCAGTACTAGATAAGTGTACCTAATAAAGTGAGTGTACAGTACTGTCAAATCTGAAAACATGGTCTGGAAAAGTGGTACATGGGACCATATGTCTGATAAAGAATGATGATGAAATATTACATCCATAGATAATGTAATCCAATTGGTTCATGTTCCACGGTAATTGACGTTAATGGATCTCGTTATCCTGAAACTTTCATGATCTAAACATGTCAGTTTCCATAAAACTATGCATTAAGAGTAATGCAACAGTTACTTATCATTTTGAGCAGTTGTATCAATTGATAGTTAGATCATTGTAATGAAAGGAATAGACAGTCTTCTCAGATGTAATGTGTGAATTGCATTTTGAAATGGTAATACTTTGATGTCAAGTTGTGTCATTTTGAACAGGTGATTTTAGTTCAATGAACAAATGATCTTAGATGTATGTGTATTGTATCCAAGCAATTGGAAAAAGTGTTAGTTTTGAAAAATGTGCATTTTGATCATTGGTTGTGAGTTTTGTTTCTAGCGTTTTGAAAAATGACATCAACGTTCCGAAATTAGTGCCAAGGTGATTGTAAAAAAACTATAATTGGATTTGGTTAAAAGTTGGGTGAAAGAAAATGCCCTTACGTTGATGACTTTTTGCAAATCCAATCAGTTTTTCATGTTGATTCAACGTCATCGCATAGATTTTTCTGGCTGAAATGACATGGATACAACATTGATTCAAACTGTTTTTGCCCAGTGGGATATGTCTTGGAGGTGCTCAGTAAAATCTGAAGTACTGTATGTTTTACAGTACTTAGGCCATGCTATGTTACATCACAAATAAAAGACAGATAGATCTGCACAGAGACCAAGGAGCTTCAGGCAGACAGCAATCTGTGAACGTCAGACTGCAGAAGACTGTGTAGACCTCTGGAGGGGCTGCAAGTGACAAAGTAAAACATTCTCTTCAAATGTTGGGGCCATTTTCATGTCGAATCCAGGCTCCCATTTAATTTCCACTTGTGAGACAAGGTTGCTGATCTGGGAGTTGGGAAATGGTCAATAGGATACAGTTGAATTATTAATGAGAGGAAACATAGACCTCTCACACAGTATGTGGTTAGATGTACTGGTTTGAAAGGAGAATGTTGCTTTTTTTACAACCAAATAATTGAAAAAAAAAATGTAAATGTCCAGACAATGTCAAAGCTTACCCCTACCAGTGATTCACTTCCTCACCCTTGTTTTGCTGTATAGGGGGCTCCTTTTAGAAATGGAAAAGCTGAACTTTATCCGCAATGTTATATTCCATTATGTTGCGACTCGAGCGATTACATCTCTGTTCATTTTAGCAGTAGGCTACACGTGAAACAGCGGAATTGGAGGATAAAGTTTGGAATGACACAATTTCATGTGTACAAAATCTAAAGATCTGTATCACTATACTGAGGGTGTTTCCATTTTTAAAGGGACATAGGCCTTTTTTGGTGTTGTTTGATAATTTTTTTCTCTTTTTTTTTTCCCACCCAGAGCCCCTGTACTGCACAATGAGGATGAGGAAGTGAATTGTTGGAGTAAGTTTCTCAAAAACAAGTGAAATTGAGAAAAAAAAGTGTAAGGGCAGAGAAAGTAGCTCAGTAACAGACGCTGGACTGCGGCAGTAAAGGAAACGAGGGGCTCAGGGGTCTACTGTAGGTCTGGACCACACAAGAGTATCTTAACGCAGGTCAGGTTCTGTGTCTTTTCTATTGCGTGTTGCACAGTACCGGGTAGAGCGAAAATGAAGATTATCTTTGACTGTTGTAAATGACATTCGGAATCTGATTGCACATAGATTGCACTTCCCTTGCTGAAAGATTGTTGATTGCTCCATCACAAGAGAAAATCTAGAGAGAAGAATATGAGTACAAGTGCTCTGTTCGTATCTGATAGGTCCCAATCTTTCCATAGAGTGGGAGAGAGAGGAGATGGTTCTTTTGACCCTTTGCAGCGTGATTGGAAATGGATATAATGAACCAGTCAGAACGCATTACAATTTATCTTCTCTCGCTTCCACATTCGGTCTCTCTCTCTCTATATATATATATCTTCTTGCTCTCTTCTTCTCTCTCGCTCTCTGCACTCATTCTCTTTTAACTCCCTTCTTCCTCATCTTGTCCTCCTAGCTTTGTCATTTTTTGCTCTATGTGTGCTATTCAGGGAGAGATCTGATTGGGTCGCTTTCCAAATGCATTCAGTGCCTGATTTCCTACTTGAACATCATCTGAAGTGATTTTCCATTAGAATGAGGACAGTAGTTAGTTAGTTACGCAGTGTAATTAATAGAACGCTAGGGATTAACAAACAACTACCCACCCTTGCCTGTCCGCTCTGCCTCTATCCTCTCTCCTCTTCCAGATTGGATCTACAAAGACTTTAAAAAACCTAAAACACTTTAGGAAAACAAAACACAAGCTCTTGGGGTTGTTGCTTATGTGAAGAGACCGGTGACTGGGGGTGCATCCCAAATGGTGCCCTATTCCCTTTATAGTGCACTACTTTTGACCAGGGCCCACACAGCACTGTACAGGGAATAGGGTGCCATTTGGGACATAGCATGGGTGAGTGTCAGGAGAAGGACAGGGGAAACAGAGCCTGGTGTCTCAGTCAGATGCTCCGCTCCGCTTGGCTTATTAGTGTCAGAGTTGACACACCTCATCTGTGGGATAAAGCACCAGGATACTCCCTAATCCGTCCCTGTCTCATTCCAGACACCTCTCAGCGGGTTTACAGATGCTGACTGGACGTGACACGGCAAACAATTTGGGTCACGATGTGCTGCTCAATGCTGTCGTTCTGATGTGAGTGTTAACAAAAGGGACTATATTTGATGTTGGCGTATGGAGAGGGCGTCAAGTCTTGTCTGACTAATAAGACAATATTGCAACAGATTCTGGAGGCTTTTTTGGGGGAAGTAGCCTAGGGTCAGAATGGTCTGACTTTGCCCAATCAAAGTATATGCATGTAGTACATTGCCAAATTCCATAAATAAGATATTTCTGACAATGTCTTTGGATAGTTGTACACGTTTACATTACTCTAGATCAGGTGTATGCTGTCAATTTCGAAAAAGCCTGTGAAAATGGCTGTTCATAGCAATGTCATCAGAAGCAATATGTTTTATTAGGGCGTTATATGGAGGAGCCCAAAAAAGCTCTGCTTTGTCCAACAACTACCTACCTCGCCGTGCAGCAAATCTTCCAGGTTCACGCCTAGAGGCTAATGATTTTACAAGGCTTTATCCTTGCGAAGGAATGAAACTCCCTATCCCATACTGATAAGAAAACTGACTGCTGCTCTCTCTCTCTGCGAAGCACTGTGGCTGAGGTCCCATACCTTTGTGTAGCAGCCTAGCAACTCGTTGCCCGCTCGCATTCCTCTGACAGCAGCGGATTTAAAAGCCTTCCTTCCCTCATACTTTGTGCTTGTAAATCCCAAACCCCCCCAATGCATGGCCTCGTTGAATATACGATAAGGATTTTTCTATCAGACTCTTTCATGTAAGATAAAATGTGTTTAGGGTCGTTAGAGCGTAATTACTAACGTCTTAAGTATTGCTTTTAGGGCCACTTAGCTTACCTCAACTCTCAGAGGCTTATCTCATGGATGGAGATGAAACATCACAGGGACTGCTTCATAAGGTGGACGTAGGCTGTGTCCCAAATGGCACCCCATTTCCTATAAAGTGCACTACTTATGACCAGGTCCCATAGGGTAGAGGGTGTCATTTGGGATGCAGATGTAATAACAGTGTGGTACAGGTCTAAATCACTGCGGGCGGGCGGTGCAGCAGGCAGCCTCATAACATCTCTCTTTTAATCAGGCTCTCACTCAAAGCAAAGGCATTCGTCTGACCCTGCAATTTCTGCTGTTCTAAGGGTTTTTTCGCTGGGGTGTGGTTAAGGTTGATGTTGGGATAAAGAGAGGGTGAGAGAGAGGAGGAGGGGTTGCTGAATTAGCTAGGTGGGTTCTTTATTCTTTTCACTTTAAAGTAGCAGAGTTTTAGTGAACTCTGTTAAACAGTAAACATTATTCCCCAATTGAAGTGAGCTAACAGGGGGTGGAATCAAACCAATATATTACATCAGCCTTCTAATTACAACTAGGAATGTGCCAATGAATCTGTTGCCTGGCAGTTGAACAGTGCCTATTGGCTCTGGTCAGAAGTAGTGCACTATATATGGAATAGGGTGCCATTTCGGTTATAGCCAGTGATCCTGCCTCCACTATTATTAGCTGCCCTTTTCAAACACACAGAGGTGATTAGAATGAGGAACCAGCACAGAGGATGTCAATATTCAAATAAAATACATTTTTGTTTGTCACATGCACCGAATACAACAGGTTTACCTTACTGTGAAATGCTTACTTACAAGCCCTTAACCAACAATGCAGTTTCAAGAAAAAGAAGAGTTTAAGAAAAGATTTACTAAATAAAATAACAATAACAAGGCTATACACAAGGGGTACCGGTACTGAGTCAATGCGCAGGGTACAGGTTAGTTGAGGTAATTGAGGCAATATGTACATGTAGGTGAGGGTAATGTGTCTATATAAAGATAATAAACAGCGAGTAGCAGCAGCGTAAAAATTGGGGGTGGGTGGGGGTCCAGGCAACCATTTGATTAGCTGTTCAGCATTCTATTGGCTTGGGGTAGAAGCTGTTTAGAAGCCTTTTGGACCTAGACTTGGCGCTCCGGTACCGCTTGCCGTGCGGTAGCAGAGAGAACAGTCTGTGACTAGGGTGGCTGGATTCTTTGACAATTTTTAGGGCCTTCCTCTGACACCGCCTGGTATAGAAGTCCTGGAAGCTTGGCCCCAGTGATGTACTGAGCCGTACTCACTACCCTCTGTAGCGCCTTGTGATCGGAGGCCAAGCAGTTGCCATACCAGCCGGTGAATCAACCAGTCAAGATGCTCTTGATGGTGCAGCTGTAGAACCTTTTGAGGATCTGACGACCCATGACAAATCTTTTCAGTCTCCTGAGGGGGAATAGGCGTTGTCATGCCCTCTTCACGACTGTCTTGGTGTGTTTGGACCATGATAGTTTGTTGGTGATGTGGACACCAAAGAACTTAAAGCTTTCAAGTTGCTCCACTACAGCCCCGTCGATGATAATTGGGGTGTGCTCGCCCTCCTTTTCATGTAGTCCATGATGATCTTATTTGTCTGGATCATGTTGAGGGAGGGGTTGCTGTCCTGTTACCACACAGTCAGGTCTCTGACCTCCTCCCTATAGGCTGTCTCATCATTGTCGGTGATCAGGCCTACCATTGTTGTGTCATCAGCAAACTTAATGATGGTTTTGGAGTCGGGCTTGGTCCACTCCTGTACTCCCTGTCATGGGTGAACAGGGAGTACAGGAGTGGACTAAGCACGCACCCCTGAGGGGCCTCTGTGTTGAGGATCAGCATAGCAAATGTATTGTTGCTTACCCTTACCACCTGGGGGCGGCCCGTCAGGAAGTCCAGGATCCAGTTGCAGAGGGAGGTGTTTAGTCCCAGTGTCATTAGCTTAGTGGTGAGTTTTGAGGGCACTATGGTGTTGAATGCTGAGCTGTTGTCAATAAATAGCATTCTCACGTAGGTGTTCCCTTTGTCCAGGTGCGAAATGGCACTGTGGAGTGCAATAGAGATTGCGTCATCTGTCGATCTGTTGGGGTGGTATGCAAATTAGGGTGGGTCTAGGGTTTCTGGGATGATGGTGTTGATGTGAGTCATGACCAGCCTTTCTAAGCACTTCATGGCTACAGACGTGAGTGCTAAGGGACGGTAGTCATTTAGGCAGGTTACCTTGGTGTTCTTGGGCACAGGGGCTATGGTGGTCTGCTTAAAACATATAGGTATCACAGACTCTGCCCGGGACAGGTTGAAAATGTCAGTGAAGAGATTTGTCAATTGGTCAGCACATGCTCGAAGTACACGTCCTGGTAAACCGTCTGTGAATGTTGACCTGTTTAAAGGTCTTACTCACATCGGCTATGGCGAGCATGATCACACAGTCGTTCGGAACAGTTGCTGCTCTCATGCATGCTTCAGTGTTGCTTGCCTTGAAGCGGGCATAGAAGTAATTTAGCTCCACTGGTAGGCTCACTGGGCAGCTCGCGGCTGTGCTTCCCTTTGTAGTCTATAATAATTTGCAAGCCTTGTCACATCCAACGAGCGTCAGAGCCAGTGTAGTAGGATTCAATCTTAGTCTTGTATTGAGGATTTGCCTGTTTGATGGTTCGTCGTGGGCATAGCTTGATTTGTTATAGGCTTCCGGCTCCTTGAAAGTGGTAGCTCTACCCTTTAGCTCAGTGCAAATGCTGTCTGTAATCCATGGCTTCTGGTTGGGGTATGTGTACTACCGATCAAAAGTTTTAGAACACCTACTCATTCAAGGGTTTTTCTTTATTTGACTATTTTCTACATTGTAGAATAATTATAAAGACACCAAAACTTTGAAATAACACATATGGAATCATGTAGTAACCAAAAAAGTGTTAAACAAATCAAAATATATTTTATATTTAAGATTCTTCTAATACCCCCCTTTGCCTTGATGACAGCTTTGCACACTCTTGGCATTCTCTCCACCAGCTTCACCTGGAATGCTTTTCCAAGAGTCATGAATGAGTTCCTACATATGCTGAGCACCTGTTCCCTGCTTTTCCTTCACTCTGCGGTCTGACTCATCCCAAACCATCTCAATTTGGTTGAGGTTGGGTGAATGTGGAGGCCAGGTCATCTGATGCAGCACTCCATCACTCTTGGTCAAATAGCCTGTACACAGCCTGGAGGTGTGTTGGGTCATTGTCCTGTTGATAGTCCCACTAAGCCCAAAACAGGTGGGTTGGCATATCGCTGCAGAATGCTGTGGTAGCCATGCTGATTAAGTGTGCCTTGATTTCTAAATAAATCACAGACAGTGTCACCAGCAAAGCACCACCACACCATAACACCTCCTCCTCCATGCTTTACGGTGTGGAATACACATGCAGAGATCATCCGTTAACCCACATCACGTCTCACAAAGACACAGCGGTTGGAACCAAAAATCTCCAATGTGGACTCCAGACCAACTGACAAATTTCCACTAATCTAATGTCCCTTGCTCGTGTTTCTTGGACCAAGCAAGTCTCTTCTTCATATTGGTGTCCTTTAGTAGTGGTTTCTTTGAAGCAATTCGACCATGAAAGCCTGATTCACACAGTCTCCTCTGAACAGTTGATGTTGAGATGTATCTGTTACTTGAACTCTGTGAAGCATTTGTTTGGGCTGCAATTTCTGAGGCTGGTAACTCTAATGAACTTATCCTCTGCAGCAGAGGTAACTCTGGGTCTTCCATTCCTGTAGCTGTTCAGAATTGACGGAACTTCATGTCTTAAAGTAATGATGGACTGTTGTTTCTCTTTGCTTATTTGAGCTGTTCTTGCCATAGCCTTATTTGGTGAAAGACCAAGTCCATACTATCTTCTGTATAACCCCCTACTTTGTCACGACACAACTGATTGGTTCAAATGCATTAAGACGCAAAGAAGGTGCACCTGTTAATTGAAATGCATTCCAGGTGACTACCTCCTGAAGCTGGTTGAGACAATGCCAAGAGTGTGCAAAGCTGTCATCAAGGCAACGGGTGGCTATTTGAAGAATCTCAAATATAAAAATATATTTTGATTTGTTTTACACTTTTTTGGTTACTACATTATTCCATATGCGTTATGTTATAGTTTTGATGTCTTCACTATTATTCTTCAATGTAGAAAATAGTAAAAAATAAAGAAAAATCCTTGAATGAGTAGGTGTTCTAAAACCTTTTGACATTGCGTTCGGGAGGGAATCTTTAAAAGTTAGGAGGGGAAAGCAGGTCAGATGCTCCATCGGAACAACTTGAGTGAGGAGGGGAGGACGTGCAGTGTTGTTCTCTCCACAGACAAGACAACAGCACACACAAATGATGTTGCAATGTTGTAGATGGATCAAAACAATCAATATGCCTTGCTGTTCTCCCTCCACAGCAAACAACCCTACCAAGCCCCTAATGAAAATACCTGTCAGTAAGAAGGTCAGTGCTCCTGCCAGCCTGTCAGGCAAGCTAGTACAAACAACAGCCCTGAGCAAAGACCTCAATCTACAAAGAAAATCAACCACTGATAGAAAACGGTTAAGAAAACAAGGAAAAACATAGCTGCAGGAAAAGCCTTTATTTACCGATGCTTGAAACAAGACTCGTGATTAATGAATGGGGTCTGACATGATGAGGTAGTTAGCGTAGCCACCGTTACCTAATGTAAATGAAGCAGGGAGGAGGCCCATTTCTAAGGCACTTTTATGTGGTGTTGAGTGGAGCACAGGCGCGCTGTGGTGTGGAGTCAGACGGTGGTTTTGAAGTTTTCAAGCCTTCGTTCTCTTTCATCAATTAAAAGAGCTGCTCCTAATTAAACAGCTCGCTAGCAGATGGAGCGGAGGTAGGGGTCGGACGTGACCGGGACGGGACAGGGTGTGTGTGTGGGGGAAAGGAGGGTGGAGTGTGGCGTGTGTGTGTGGTGGAGTGTGTGTGTGTATGTGCACGTGTGCATGCATGCATGCATATGTGTGCCTGTGTATCTGCGCATGTGCGTAAGTGTGTGTGTGCAGGGGGAGTTTGGGGAGAGCGGAAGCCCACTGAGTTTGTAATTAGCAGAGTTAAGCAGGACGTCCAACAGCTGGCGAAGAGTTTGACTGTTTTTATGCTCTGTCCCCCAGGCTTGTTAACGGTCTCAAAGAGAGAGACTCACTCTTCTCCGCCAACTAGGACTGACCCCTGACCTGTGACATGCAGCTTCACTCCCCATACTGTATCTCTGCTACAAGCACGCACATGCACACCCACACCCCCACACACACAGTATCTTAACTACAGGCAGGAGAGATATAGTCAAACTTCAAACTTGAAGCGTCCATTAATCACAAGGATGCTTCACTTACTGTAACCATGTGGTCCACATCAGGGTGTCTGTATGCCCCTGTGCTGTGTATGGGAACTGGATGGGTGAAAGCCTCTGTTCCTCCTCATCTCTCTTCTTATCTGCTTAGAATTCCGCGTTGCTGTGCACACGCCAACTCTACTGATGAGTGTCCTGCTTTTGTTTCTCCATTTGTGAGACCACACACACACACACACACACACACACACACACACACACACACACACACACACACACACACACACACACACACACACACACACACACACACACACACACACACACACACACACACACACACACACACACACATGCTCACACCCACATGCTCACACCCACACTCCCCTTATGGAAAAACCACATCAATTTCACATGTGAAGATGTGATCCTGTGTGATCTTAATGATTTAATGTGAAATGAATGTCAAATAAATGTGACAACATAGGGATGCATAAGTTCAACATGTGATAACATGAACTACACGTGACAACATGTGAGCGAGCACATGTGAAAACACAATCTCATGTGAAAGAAATGTGACAACATGAGGGTGTGATACCATGACACTACACATCTGACAACAGTTGAGCACATGTGAAAACCCAGGTGTTAAATGTAATTTAGAATATTTTACTTTGAAAGTTATAATTTACATTAATTCAATTTAAACAGTCTTGGTCCCCTGCAGGTTTTGTCTAGTTCCCAGTTTGTTTCAGGGATGTCTCCAAGGACGTGCTTAGAACGTTGTGTCATGGTTCCCTGGAAGGTTTTGTCTAGTTGAGGTGAAAATATGGTTAATCTCCGACAGGTTAGTGTATTTTTACAGCTACATTCAGGTGTTAATGTTGAAGAACAGTATGATGCTGTATGCTGATTACTTGGGACTCACTTGGGATTTGAACTATGAAGATCATAAACCTGAAGTTCTTACTGCAACCTAAAGTTGCAGTGAAAATCTAGGAAATATTTTTGTATTCTGTATTCTGATTTAAATTAGTGTAAAAAATATTGTTTATTTTTGTACTGTGACTCAACATTTGAACTCATAACCTCTTGGTTGCTAGTAATCTGAATTATATTGATACAGTGCAGCTACACCACCAGATCTGTAATCATGAAAGATATATACTTTCCTGAAAGCTGCCCAGAATCATGTAAATAATTATCCAATTATCACCATCAACATAAAACTAGCAGTGCTCAAGAACATAGAGTACAACATACATTCTTTGGGGATTTCAAATAAAACATTTCAAATAAAATTTTATTTGTCACATGCACCAAATACAACAGTGAAATGCTTAGTGACAAGCCCTTAACCAACAATGCAGTTTTAAGAAAATACAAAATCAAAGTAAGAGATAAGAATCACAAATAATTAAAGAGCCGCAGTAAATACCAAAAGCAGGGCTATATACAGGGGGTACAGGTGTTGAGATAATTTAGGTAATTATGTACATGTAGCTAGAGTAATTAAAGTGGCTATGCATAGATTATAACAGAGAGTAGCAGCAGTGTGGGAGGGGGGGGCAATGCAAAAGTCTGGGTAGCCACTTGATTAGTTGTTCAGAAGTCTTATGGCTTGGGGGTAGAAGCTGTTAAGAAGCCTCTTGGACCAAGACTGCTCTGGTACCGCTTGCCGTGCAGTAGCAGAGAGAACAGTCTATGACTATGGTGGCTGGAGTCTTTGACAATTTTTAGGGCCTTTGATACCACCTGGTATAGAGGTCCTGGATGGCAGGAAGCTTGGCCCTATTGATGTACTGGGCCATACTCACTACCCTGTGTAGTGCCTTGCAGTCGGAGGCCGAGCAGTTGCCATACCAGGTAGTGATGCAACCTGTCAGGATGCTCTTGATGGTGCAGCTGTAAAACCTTTTGAGGATCTGAGGACCAATGCCAAATCTTTTCAGTCTGAGGGGGAATAGGTTTTGTCGTGCCCTCTTCACGACTGTCTTGGTGTGCTTGGACCATGTTAGTTTGTTGGTGATGTGGATGCCAAGGAACTTGAAGCTCTCAACCTGCTCCACTACAACCCTGTCAATGAGAATGGGGGTGTGCTCGGTCCTCCTTTTCCTGTAGTCCACAATCATCTCCTTTGTCTTGATCACATTGAGGGAGAGGTTGTTGTTCTTGCACCACACAGTCAGGTCTCTGACCTCATCCATATAGGCTGTTTCATCATTGTCGGTGATCAGGCCTACCACTGTTGTGTCATCAGCAAACTTAATGATGGTGTTGGAGTCGTGCCATGCTGTGCAGTCATGAGTGATCAGGGAGTACAGGAGAAGACTGAGCATGCACCCTTGAGGGGCCCCCGTGTTGAGGATCAGCGTGGAGGATGTATTGTTACCTACCCTTACCACCTGGGGGAGGCCCGTCAGGATGTCCAGGATCCAGTTGCAGAGGGAAGTGTTTAGTGTCCTAGGGTCCTTAGTTTAGTGATGGTGTTGAATGCTGAGCTGTAGTCAATGAATAGCATCATTTTGTCCAGGTGGGACAGGACAGTGTAAAGTGCAATAGAGATGGCATCATCTGTGGATCTGTTGTTGCGTTATACAAATTGGAGTGGGTCTTGGGTTTCTGGGATAATGGTGTTGATGTGAGCCATGACCAGCCTTTCAAAGCATTTCATGGCTACAGACGTGAGTGCTACGGATTGGTAGTCATTTAGGCAGGTTACCTTAGTGTTCTTGGACACAGGGACTATGGTGGTCTGCTTGAAACATGTTGGTATTACAGACTCAGGCAGGGAGAGGTTAAACATGTCAGTGAAGACACTTGTCAGTTGGTCAGCGCATGCTCGGATTACACGTCCTGGTAATCTGTCTGGCCCAGCGGCCTTGTGAATGTTGACCTTTTGAAAGGTCTTACTCACATCGGCTGCGGAGCGCGTGATCACACAGATTTTAATTTACAACCTCTGCAGTGCCACCAGGTTCATACTTATTCACGCTACTTTACATTAGCCAAAAATAAGGGTATGTTTAGGGTACAATGTTGTTACCTGGGTACAAAAAGGTCAAAGGTACACTTCCCAGGTACACATGAACTCATAAGGTACCATTCGGTACTTTGTAGGTATAATAGGATATTTTTCTACTCAATATTTTGAATATAAGGTATGATCACCACTGCACTTTGATACATTGCAGGTGTGGTCAATATATGTATATTTGTGCCAACTGTCAGTGGAAGTGTTGTAGAAGTTTTTGATGGTTGTGCGGATGTAAGTAGATCTTTTTTGACACTGTCTGTTCTGTAAACTGTTCTGTAAACTGTGAAGAATGTGTCAGTAATGAGCTGCACTGTGAAGAGTTTGTTGTGCATTTTCAACTAACTTAATGGCAACTTGTTGCTGTGAATTTGTCATTTTGTTAACTGGGACGAAATTCCCGCTTATGGAAAACCAAAAAGAGCTAGTTGAAAACCATGCCTGCTATCTTCTGATAGGTTGCAGCTGTTACAGTATGCTGCCAATCAGCAAGTGATGTGCATGATTTGACATAAAATATAACCCAATCAATCAAATTGTAATCATTCAAGAAATAACACCTGTGAAAATGGGTATCTGATGTGAAAATAAATGTTTTCCCCAAACAACTGCCATTTAAACAACTTTCTAATGAAGATACTGTCACGTTCTGACCTTTATTTTCCTTTGTTTTGTATTTATTTAGTATGGTCAGGGCGTGAGTTGGGTGGGCAGTCTGTTTGATTTTCTATGATTTGGGATTTCTATGTTTCGGCCTAGTATGGTTCTCAATCAGAGGCAGCTGTCATTAGTTGTCTCTGATTGAGAATCATACTTAGGTAGCCTGGGTTGCACTGTTTGTTTGCGGGTGATTGTCTATGTTAGTGGCTTGTGTTCAGCACAGGTCTCATTTGTAGCTTCACGGTCCTCATTGGTTTATTGTTTTTGTAACTCTTTTGTAGTGTTGCAGTGTTCAGTGTTCTCTTTATTAAAATTCACTATGAACACATACCACGCCGCATATTGGTCCTCTGATCCTTCTCGCCTCTCCTCTTCAGATGAAGAGGAGGAAGACCGTGACAGATACAGAAAAACATATAGCATATTGAGTCTTCCTTGAGTTAAGGTTTGAATATCTGAAATCTGAATAGAAATAGCTTTTACTGCTAACTGTTTTAGTGACCAATGTTTTTAAATTTTAACAAAACAAAATACAAATAGTATTTAGTCTTTACATATGATAAAGAAAGACAAACAAGTAATATATTAATAAAACAATAACTTATTGAAAGAATAGGGTTAGGGGTTTATTGTCTCATTGAAACCTGTAAAAGAAAGTGAAATTTACATCGCTATCATAGCCTTAACATTATATACAACGTTCATCTCGGGGATATTGTCATCAAAATCGATGTTGAATTACATAATACGATACAAATAAGGCATATAATAACAATAAATGGCTTTTACAACAGTTGGCATGGCATCAAGCATATTTCTATCACCTCCCTAAACCAGCCTGATCTTGCAAGCTCACGTTCTGTTTCACTGCAAGTGAAGTAAAACCAGTGTGAGCACAGTCGTCAATCTGGTTTCACAAGGGTATTCTATTCAACATCAATATGGAGCATAATCTTTCATATTTGCATTATGTGTTTGGACATACTGACCCATCGGCTTGTGTGATGCCTTCCTCAGAATCTCAGTCTGTTTGACAGCCAGACTTCTCACACAACCCAGCTTCTATCAGCCAAATGTTAGTGTGGTCTTCCATCAGATTGTAACATATAGCCAACTCCCATGGTAACATGGCATGACAACAATCATACCAGGCTAGCCAAATGTCAATTCTCTGCCAGCTTATCATATTGTGCTCACCTGTGCTGCGAGGGTGTGTCCTGTGAGGGTGTGATTGTCCCTCAGCCCTCTCTGCAGCCCTAGCAGCATGTTATCCAGTCTCTCCAGTCCTTGCCTGTCCTTGTCCCCGTGGGGACAGCTTCTACAGTGTCCTTCTCAAAAAGGTCTGATAGCCGGCAGTCCATCACACTGTCCTACAGAGGGAGAGAATAATTTTAAAAAGATAGACCTAATATACTGTATATAGAGTGGGGAGAACAAGTATTCGATAACCTGCAAAATCGGCAGTGTTTCCTACTTACAAAACATAGATTAGAACGTAGATTTTTATCATAGAGAGACGGAATCTAAAACAAAAATACAGAAAATCACATTGTATGATTTAAGTAATTAATTTGATTTTATTGCATGACATAAGTATTTGATACATCAGAAAAGCAGAACTTAATATTTGGTACAGAAACCTTTGTTTGCAATTACAGAGATCATACATTTCCTGTAGTTCTTGACCAGGTTTGCACACACTGCAGCAGGTATTTTGGCCCACTCCTCCATACAGACCTTCTCCATATCCTTCAGGTTTCGGGGCTGTCGCTGGGCAATACGGACTTTCAGCTCCCTCCAAAGATTTTCTATTGGGTTCAGGTCTGGAGACTGGCTAGGCCACTCCAGGACCTTGAGATGCTTCTTACGGAGCCACTCCTTAGTTGCCCTGGCTGTGTTTTGTTGTCATGCTGGAAGACCCAGCCACGACCCATCTTCAATGCTCTTACTGAGGGAAGGAGGTTGTAGGCCAAGATCTCGCGATATATGGCCCCATCCATCCTCCTCTCAATACGATGCAGTCGTCCTGTCCCCTTTGCAGAAAAGCATCCCAAAAGAATGATGTTTCCACCTCCATGCTTCACGGTTGGGATGGTGTTCTTGGGGTTGTACTCATCCTTCTTATTCCTCCAAATACGGCGAGTGCAGTTTAGACCAAAAAGCTCTAGTTTTGTCTCATCAGACCACATGACCTTCTGCCATTCCTCCTCTGGATCATCCAGATGGTCTTTGGCAAACTTCAGACGGGCCTGGACATGCGCTGGCTTGAGCAGGGGGACCTTGCGTGCGCTGCAGGATTTTAATCCATGACGACGTAAAGTGTTTACTAATGGTTTTCTTTGAGACTGTGGTCCCAGCTCTCTTCATGTCATTGACCAGGTCCTGCAGTGTCGTTCTGGGCTGATCCCTCACCTTCCTCATGATCATTGAAGCCCCACGAGGTGAGATTTTGCATGGAGCCCCAGACCGAGGGTGATTGACCGTCATCTTGAACTTTTTCCATTTTCTAATAATTGCGCCAACAGTTCTTTCCTTCTCACCAAGCTGCTTGCCTGTTGTCCTGTAGCCCATCCCAGCCTTGTGCAGGTTTACAATTTTATCCCTGATGTCCTTACACAGCTCTCTGGTCTTGGCCATTGTGGAAAGGTTGGAGTGTTTGATTGAGTGTGTGGACAGGTGTCTTTTATATAGGTAACGAGTTCAAACAGGTGCGGTTAATACAGGTAATGAGTGGAGAACAGGAGGACTTCTTAAAGAAAAACTAACAGGTTTGTGAGGGCCGGAATTCGGTTGGTAGGTGATCAAATGTCATGCAATAAAATGCAAATTAATTACTTAAAAATCATGCAATGTGATTTTCTAGATTTTTGTTTTAGATTCCGTCTCTCACAGTTGAAGTGTACCTATGATAAAAATGACAGACATCTACATGCTTTGTAAGTAGGAAAACCTGCAAAATCGTCAGTGTATCAAATACTTGTTCTCCCCACTGTATGTTAGTATGTTAGTCTAAAAGTGCATAATAATAAAATGGCAAATCAGCCAATGCCTTCATGGTCCTCTTCCTCCACATCCTAATCTACTATGAGTCTGACCTCATCAGAGCTGTCAGTGGCCTCCTCCTCTGCAGGGAGTGCAGTAGATAAGCCGCTTTTGTGTCCATCCATCTCTACCTATACAACATTGATAACGTTGTACTGTAATTAGTTGCCTTGTTTCATAAATAAATAAAACACATAATATACTGAACAAAACTAGGAATACAACATGTAAAGTGTTGGTCCCATGTTTCATGAGGTGAAATAAATAATCCTAGAAATGTTCCATATGCACAAAAACTTATTTCTATAAAATGTTGTGAACAAATTAGTTTACATCCCTGTTAATGAGCATTTCTCCTTTGCCAAGATAATCCACCCACCTGACAAGCGTGGCATATCAAGAAGCTGATTAAGCAGCATGATCATTACACAGGTGCACCTTGTGCCAGGGAAAATAAAAGGCCACTCTAAAATGTGCAGTTTTGTCACACAACACAATGCCATAGATGTCTCAAGTTTTAAGGTAGCGTGCAATTGGAATGCTGACTGCAGGAATGTCCATCAGAGCTGTTTCCGGATAATTTAATCTTAATTTCTCTACCATAAACCGCCTACAACGTCATTCTAGAGAATTTTTGTAAATGCTCTCCTTCGATGGCCACTGGCACGCTGGAGAAATGCACTCTTCACGGATGAATCCCGGTTTCAACTGTACCAGGCAGATGAGCAGACAGCGTGTATGGCGCCATGTTTGCAAGCGTTTTGCTGATGTCAATTTTGTGAACAGAGTGCCCCATGGTGGTGGTGGGGTTATGGTATGGTCAGGTATAAGCCACGGACAACGAAGATGCACAGAGATACTGTGATGAGATCCTGAGGCCCAGTGTCATGCCATAAAGGAGTTGTTCACTATTTTACAACATGATGTTAGATGGTTTCTCACCCTGAAAGTATTGAGGGGAAACCGAGTCTTTCTAAAGGCTTCGGCTCTTTCACCAAATTGTGCCGAAAATGTGTTAATTACTCAGCGCTTCATTATTTGTTCAAAATGCACATTAGTGACATCTGCTGGTCAGCAATGAATAGCAGCGTTTGATTATCAGTTTTCAAATTACATGGTGCAGCCGTAAGTCGTAGCCTATAATCAGTTGAAGGTAATCTTTGGACCAGGAGAAACTGTAATACATGGTTCAGTTTTCTTTAACTCTTTGACGTGTAAAAACACACAAGTGTGATCATTCAACAATGATCCCTGCAGCTTATGCTCAAACCGGTGTGATTAGAACACTTAATTTGAACTTTTAGTTACGATTGACGCAACAGTCAGCGTTTCAGCTGGCCACACAGTTTTTTAACAGAAACATAATTATATTGACCTAATAGCAATTGCTATTTACAATTCCTCACATCACGGGTAAGTTTACCAGTGATCAAAATAAAATCTAAAGTAATCTGACGATGAGTAGAGTTTGTACGCGCCACCATGTTTGTTTTTCCGCATCAACCAAAGATAAGAAGAGGTGACAAGATGAGTTGGGTCTGTTTGCAGTATGCATGTTGAAGGGGGTGTATCGTCTACCATCATTGTCTTCCCATAATTCACTTCCGGAAGTTTACTCGAAAGATGATTGAACCGTCCCTTCACCTCATATTGTTAAAAAATATTATTAAAAAAATCAGACGTTTACGCAACACCCAGAATGCATTTTATGATGTTAGCAAACATGGCTCCAAATATAGCTAACAATTAGCTTAGCAATAGCTAATCATAAACAGTACAAACTTCAAAAAGGTGTTTTACACTCATTATATAAGTCTCAAGAATCAGAATGCATTATTTGTCACCATTACTTGAAAACGTGAATAAAACAGTACATAAATAATTCCCACACAAACCACTTTTCTGATAATGATTTATTGATACAAGTGGGACATACTGGCAGTCAATCACATAAACTTTGACACTCACTCAGAGCCATTCAGTGTTGTTCTTTATGTGTGTAGATAGTGGGCTAAGCTGTAGCACTAGCAATATCTTTCAAAAGGAGACAACTCACAAATACACAAAATCTTTTGTCAATTCTGACAATGAGTATTTCACTGTTAGTCCACACCTGTTGTTTACGAAACAATACAATTTGATTTGATTTGAGAACACAATTTATCCAATACAGTATACATCAGGGTCCACCCCTGACATCCAACATTATGAGGGGCTTGGGGTGTCCGGGTCCGTGATAATGACCATGCTGGCTCCTCATCTCGGGAAGGGCCACACTTTGTATGTGTACAATTGTTAGAGCAGTCCCACACTCTTTCAGCATCTGCTCTCCAACAGCACAGGGGACTGTGGCACAGTTCGGTCCAACAGGAAGGGGAGGACGGCATTCGGGAGATGCAGAGGGGGGAGGTGGAGCTCAACAGCTGGCAGTCAAGTGGCATGACAAATGAGACGTCTATGTCTTCTCCATTGTACATTCAGCAACCATGTCAGCCACAGGGAAGGTGGACCAACTGACGGGAGAGAGAAAGATCAAACCAGACTGTGTACTTGACTATAACCTCAAAATGAGGGCAGTGGATAAGGCGAACATGATAAACAGCTTTGTGAAATGCGTTCGGGAAAACTACCAAGGGATAAAATAATATTTTTCCACCTACCCACTCCCTCATCACCCTCCCCACTACCTCTCCCCCATAGATAAAGTAATTACCTACCAAAAGTACAGAGAACCTCATGAGAGAGCTGCTGGAGAAGCACTACACCCCTCAGCGTTCATCCACGGGGGGCCGTCCTGCTGCTGACAATCCTCTACGCCTCACTGCAAGGCATTTCCCCTCAAATTTCTGCCCAAGGCGGTCGCACACAGATGCACTGCAGTCTGCCTGTCCAGCACCAGTAGAAGGAAGCAGGGGAGGTTGACAAAGTACGTCTTTAGCTTGTGACACACCACTGTGTGTTGCGTCATGCTTTGATGAGTACCATACGCTCAAGCACTATTGAGCAAATCTGCACTGACTGACCTGACAGGTGACCTGCCATGATACAATGCCTTTAGGGGTGGGGGGTGAGAATACAGTTGTTGTTGTTCAATCAGTACATGAATATTGAAAAATGGGTTGTCACGCCCCTGACCATAGTAAGCTGTTTATTCTCTATGTTGGTTGGGGCGTGATAGTGACTAGGGTGGTCATCTAGGTTTTTGTATGTCTGTTGGTCTGATATGGTTCCCAATCAGAGACAGCTGTTTATCGTTGTCTCTGATTGGGGATCATATTTAGGTAGCCATTTACCTCATTTGTGTTTGTGGGATCTTGTCTTACATTGAGTTGCCCGAGTGCACACCAGTAGCTTCACATTGCTTTATTTTTTTGTTTTGGTGAGTTGTAGTTATTCAAAAATATGTGGAACTCTATTCACGCTGCGCCTTGGTCTACTCTTTTCAACGAGCGTGACAGAAGATCCCACCAAAAATGGACCAACCAGTGCGCCTCCACAGTCCAGTAGGTCCTGTGCCTCCTCCCTGCACTCGCCCTGAGGTGTGTGTCACCAGCCCGGTACTACCAGTGCCGGCACCACGCATCAGGCCTCCAGTGCGCCTCGTTTCGTTTGTGCTTTTTTTTTTTTTTGGTGAGTTTCAGTTTATTAAAAAAAATGTGGAACTCTATTCCAGCTGCGCCTTGGCCTACTCTTTTCAATGAGCGTAACATGGGTCATATATATTTCTTGCAGTTTTTGCTCCTATAGTAAAACTACTTTTTGCTTTTGTTGTTCAACCACTACTACTACCTGAATAAAATAGGCAACCATTACATATAGGCCTATGTATTTTCTTGCTGTTTCTTTCTCCAGTAAACAGTATGTTGCTCGCATACAAAAGCTGACCTCAATCTTTGCTGAGAAATATGTTCAGTTCAGGTATGAGGTAGGCAAATAATGTTATATACTGTTTGAATGTGTGGTTTCTGAAAGTACACAATAAAGAGGAATTATTAGTAATTAGAATAGAATATCAGGATATAGCAATACAACAATATTACAATGAAGTAACATACAGTGCCTTCAGAAAGTATTCACACCTCTTGACTTTGTATTGTTACAGCCTGAATTTGAAATTGATTACATTTAGATGTTCTTATCACTGGAATACACACAATACCCCATAATGTCAAAGTGGAATTATGTTTTTAATTTTGTTTACAAATGAATAAAACATTGAAAAGCTGAAATGTCTTGAGTCAATAAGTATTCAACCCCTTTGTTATGGCAAGCATAAATACGTTCAGGAGTAAACATTTGCTTAACAAGTCTCATAATAAGTTGCATGGACTCACTGTGTCCAATAATAGTATTTAACATGCTTTTTGAATGACTACCTCATCTCTGAACCCAACATATACAATTATCTGTAAGGTCCCTCAGTCAAGCAGTGAATTTCAAACACCTATTCAACCACAAAGACCAGGTTTTTGTGTTTTTTTCCAATGCCTCGCAAAAAAAGGGCACCTATTGTTAGATGGGTAAAAAAATAAATAATCTAACTATAGTTAACGAACAAATGGCCTACCAAATGTCTAAAATTATAAGCAGAAACTTATCCAAAGTAGGAGAGACAGTAGCCTAAGCTAGTACAAGTAAGATGCATCAGCTAAATCAATTATTATGGAATTATTATGTGGATCGAACTGCGCAGGTATAGCCTACTTTTTTAAGCGATTTGTTTGACATTCAGATGAAAACATCATCACATAACACCCAAGAAACTGAGCCTATGCAGACCACGAAAAACAAACAAACGGGAGAAGATGTTTACGGTAGAGGTCAACCCAGATAATCATAAATGGCCGATTATCAATTATGCGAGTGCAGCAAGGAGCCAAGGTAAGGTGCTATAGCAAGCAAAAACAATCAATCTTAACACAATCACTAGTTAATGACACATGATTGATGATAGTACTAGTTTATCTAGCTTGTCCTGCGTTGCATATAATCGATGCGGTGCCTGTTAATTTATCATTGAATAGCCTATTTTCGCCAAATGGGTGATTTAACAAGCGCATTCGCAAAAAAAGCACTGTCGTTGCACCAATGTGTACCTAACCATAAACATCAACGCCTTTCTTGAAATCAATACACAAGTATATATTTTTTTATTAAACGTGCATATTTAGTTAACATTGCCTGCTAACATGAATTTATTTTAACTAGGGAAATTGTCACTTCTCTTGCGTTCTGTGCAACAAAGTCAGGGTATATGCAGCAGTTTGGGCCGTCTGGCTCGTTGCGAACTGTGAAGACTATTTCTTCCTAACAAAGACAACCAACTTCACCAAACGGGGGATGATTTAACAAAAGCGCATTTGCGAAAAAAAGCATAATCGTTGCACGAATGTACCTAACCATAAACATCAATGCCTTTCTTAAAATCAATACACAGAAGTATATATTTTTTAACCTGCATATTTAGTTAAATAAAATAAATTCATGTTAGTAGGCAATATTAAAATATTAAGTCAACAGTTTGGGCCACCTGGCTCGTTGCGAACTCATTTGCCAGAATTTTACGTAATTATGACAGAACATTGAAGGTTGTGTAATGTAACAGGAATATTTAGATTTATGGATGCCACCTTTTAGAATAAATACAGAACGGTTCCGCCAAATTCAAATACAGAAATACTCATTATAAAAATTCAGAAAAGATACAACTATTTTACATAGGTTTAAAGATGAACTTCTTGTGAATCCAACCACGGTGTCAGATTTAAAAAACGCTTTACAGTGAAAGCATACCTTACAATTATTAGTTCCCCAAAAAAATAAAAAAATGCGTGTTTTCATCAGTAATCCACAGGCTCAAACACAGTCACAACAGGCAGACAAGAAAAATCCTAATTGTATCGGTAAAGTTCATAGAAACATGTCAAATTATGTTTATATTCAATCCTCAGGTTGTTTTTTAGCCTAAATGATCTATAATATTTCAACCGGACAATAACGTCGTCAATATAAAAGGTAAACAAGAAATGCACATGCGCCTGAAAAAACTCTGCCTCACGTTAGGGACCACTCGTTCAGACTGGTCTTACTCCCTCATTTATAAGAATATAAGCCTGCTTCGCATGATGTATTGGTGTCTACATTTTTGCCCTTTGTACTGATGTCTGTGCCCAATAATGTTTGTACCATGTTTTGTGATGCTACCATGTTTTGGGATGCTACCATGTTGCGCGGCTCCCATGTTGTGTTGCTACCGTGCTGTGTTGTTGACTTAGGTCTCTTTATGTAGTGTTGTAGTGTCTCTCTTGTCGTGATGCTTGTTTTGTCCTATTTTTTTGTTGTTGTTAATCCAACCCCTGTCTCTGCAGGACTCCTTTTTCCTTTTGGTAGGCTGTCCTTGTAAATAAGACTTATTTTTTAAATGACTTGCCTAGTTAACTTGCCAATTCATGGTGGCCAATATTGAGAGATATCGTGAGGCTACACTACATATCTGAAATGACATGATCAAATTGATGTTTTACTGATAATTAAAGCAGGCAGTTATACTTGCTGTATATCTCTCACGATAGAGCTAAATCTGCGCATGGAAATGTCTAGGTTTGACTATGCTCTTTTGACTATGCACGCAGTTGTCAATGGTTTTAGCGGAGCTGTGGGTCTCCTTGCTCCCCGGCGGTCAAATCCAACACTCTACACCTTGTTGTGACGTTTTATTGCAAATTACCTATTACTGTAGAAATGTACCTTATAATGACTGTAAAATGTACCACCGAATTAGCATCAATGGCTAATAGTGTCGTTTCATGTTATCACATGTTGAAAATCACAATTTCACACGTTTTTGAAACACTTCACGTGATCACGTTTTCAAATGTGCAATTCCATGTGTTATTGCTGTTCAGCTAAACTAGAACCACACCTGGAATTTTAACTCACAACCTCTGTATTTGAGGTACGCTGATCTTTCTGCTGCACCACAAAGTCTGAAATATTCCCCGAAACATTTATTAAATTAAATACATCTCTGCAGTTAGCAAGAGTGCCAACTGCAAGGTTATTTAGTTAGAATTTATTCAGATTATTCTATCATCATTGATTTAATTGACTTATTTCAGAAATGTGAACTTTGACATCCAAAGTGTAGGAATACATGTGAAATTGGAAGATTGGAATGCTATGAACCAAGAGGCTATGAGTTCAAATCCCAGGTAACGACATGTTGAATAATGATTACTTTGGATGTAAAAAAAAAGTTATGTTTATTTGAGATGATATGACCACTGTGGACAGTTTTATATAAATACACATACACATTGTAGTTATGTGTGTCCAATGTGTAAGTTAAAAGCACTGTGTGTGTAATAGAATGACTCATTTTTGTTTACAGGGCATAAACTGTGAAATCTCATTGGAAAATTTGAATCCACATGTGAAAGGTTATGTGATCACAAATGAAACTTCATGTGAAATATAATGACATTTTAAGTGTTCCATAAACACATGGTTTCACATGTGCAAAATGTGGAAATGTCACGTGAAATCATGTGTTTTTTCTATCAAATTCATAACCACAAGCATGTGCTAAACACACTTCCAACCACCCACAAAGGCATGCGCTCAACCAAAGTCATTCAGACATAGACCCCCCCACACACTCATAGACACCATCCCAACCACAGCCCACACATGCTCCAAAGACATGTCAAAAAGCCACAAAGCTGCGCATCAGTACAGATGAGAGACTTGCATCCGATAAGAAACCTATCTACCACTCAAACACTCTGATGGTTTTACAGACCAAATCAAAGTTGCATTCTCGCCTCTTCTCTTCTGGGGAACTGATGTTCACATGTAGGAAGAGGAGAGCACTCAATGCCTCACAAGTGACACAAATTAGAGATTAGGAGAAGGGTTAGATTTATGGTTAGGGTTATCTCATTGATTCCATTGCGTCAGGCAACTTAAATTGAGCACAGCTAAAGTATTTGAAAGAATAGTATTTTAACCCAGCTCACGTGACAAGTGCTGTGTGTTACAGTTCTATAACAAGAGTGTTGTAACAGTTTGGGGGCATATATACAGTGAGGGAAAAAAGTATTTGATCCCCTGCTGATTTTGTACGTTTTCCCACTGACAAAGAAATGATCAGTCTATAATTGTAATGGTAGGTTTATTTGAACAGTGAGAGACAGAATAACAACAACAAAAAGTCCAGAAAAACGCATATCAAAAATGTTATAAATTGATTTGCATTTTAATGAGGGAAATAAGTATTTGACCCCTCTGCAAAACATGACTTGGTACTTGGTGGCAAAACCCTTGTTGAAAATCACAGAGGTCAGACGTTTCTTGTAGTTGGCCACCAGGTTTGCACACATCTCAGCAGGGATTTTGTCCCACTCCTCTATGCAGGTCTTCTCCAAGTCATTAAGGTTTCGAGGCTGACGTTTGGCAACTCGAACCTTCAGCTCCCTCCACAGATTTTCTATGGGATTAAGGTCTGGAGACTGGCTAGGTAACGAGGTAATGTTACACATTAAGGACCTTAATGTGCTTTTTCTTGAGCCACTCCTTTGTTGCCTTGGCTGTGTGTTTTGGGTCATTGTCGTGCTGTAATACCTATCCATGACCCATTTTCAATGCCCTAGCTGAGGGAAGGAGGTTCTCACCCAAGATTTGACGGTACATGGCCCCGTCCATCGTCCCTTTGATGCGGTGAAGTTGTCCTGTCCCCTGAGCAGAAAAACACCCCCAAAGCATAATGTTTCCATCTCCATGTTTGATGGTGGGGATGGTATTCTTGGGGTCATAGGCAGCATTCCTCCTCCTCCAAATACGGCAAGTTGAGTTGATGCCAAAGAGCTCCATTTTTGTCTCATCTGACCACAACACTTTCACCCAGTTGTCCTCTGAATCATTCAGATGTTCATTGGCAAACTTCAGACGGTATGTATATGTGCTCCTTGAGCAGATGGACCTTGCGGGCGCTGCAGGATTTCAGTCCTTCACGGCGTAGTGTGTTACCAATTGTTTTCTTGGTGACTATGGTCCCAGCTGCCTTGAGATCATTGACAAGATCCTCCCGTGTAGTTCTGGGCTGACTCCTCACCGTTCTCATGATCATTGCAACTCCACAAGGTGAGATCTTGCATGGAGCCCCAGGAGCTGGTGTAACTGAGTCAGGTTTGTAGGCCTTCTTGCTCACACACGCTTTTTCAGTTCTGCCCACAAATGTTCTATAGGATTGAGGTCAGGGCTTTGTGATGGCCACTCGATTTCCTTGACTTTGTTGTCCTTAAGCCATTTTGCCATAACTTTTGAAGTATGCTTGGGGTCATTGTCCATTTGGAAGACCCATTTGCGACCAAGCTTTAACTTCCTGACTGATGTCTCGAGATGTTGCTTCAATATATCCACATCATTTTCCATCCTCATGATGCCATCTATTTTGTGAAGTGCACCAGTCCCTCCTGCAGCAAAGCACACCCACAACATGATGCTGCCACCCCCATGCTTCATGGTTGTGATGGTGTTGTTCGGCTTGCAAGCCTCCCCCTTTTTCTCCAAACATAACAATGGTCATTATGGCCAAACATTTATATTTTTGTTTCATCAGACCTGAGGACATTTCGCCAAAAAGTATGATCTTTGTCCTCATGTGCAATTGCAAACCATAGTCTTGATTTTTATGGTGGTTTTGGAGCAGTGGCTTCTTCCTTGCTGAGCGGCCTTTCAGGATATGTCGATATAGGACTTGTTTTACTGTGGATATGATACTTTGTACGTGTTTCCTCCAGCATCTTCACAAGGTCCATTGCTGTTGTTCTGGGATTGATTTGCACTTTTCACACCAAAGTACATTCATCTCTAGGAGACAGAACGCGTCTCCTTCCTGAGCGGTATGATGGCTGCATGGACCCATTGTGTTTATACTTGTGTACTATTGTTTGTACAGATGAACGTGGTACCTTCAGGCATTTGGAAATTGCTCCCAAGGATGAACCAGACTTGTGGAGGTCAAAAATGTTTTTTTCTGAGGTCTTGGCTGATATCTTTAGCTTTTCCCATAATGTCATCCACAGGTACACCTCCAATTGACTCAAATGATGTCAATTGGCCTATCAGATGCTTCTAAAGCCATGACATCATTTTCTGGAATTTTCCAAGCTGTTTAAAGGCACAGTTAACTCAGTGTATGTAAACTTCTAACCTACTGGAACTGTGATACAGTGAAATATTAGTGAAATAATCTGTCTGTAAACAATTGTTGGAAAAATTACTTGCGTCATGCACAAAGTAGATCCATCACCTTTCCCAAAGAACCCTTGAGGGACCCTCATTTTTTAGTGTGTACCCTATTTCCTTTTTAGTGCATAGTAGTCCATAGTAGTGCACTACATAGGGAATAGGGTGCCATTTAGGACTAGCCAGTGATTCTGAGGCCTGTTACCCTTCAGTCCCAATCATCTTAATCTGCTCAAATCCCTTTTTGTGTTAAACACAAATTCGTTTGTGAAGTGGGGCTCGATCTAGGTCAATCCTCTGGCAAAGAGTCCGGCCGGCAATGTTTGCCTGTGTGTGCGAGGGTATGTGCGTGTGTGCGAGTCACTAAGTTATGCTAACAGCTATTATCACTGTTTTAATTGGAGAATAGACAGGGGATTTATCCTGGCTCTCTCTCTGTGTGTGTGTGTGTGTGTGTGTGTGTGTGTGTGTGTGTGTGTGTGTGTGTGTGTGTGTGTGTGTGTGTGTGTGTCCTGTGCTCACTCATGGCTCCCTCATGGCTGTGTGTGTGTGCATGTGTGTGTGCATGTGTGCGTGCATGCGCATTATATGAGCAAGTGAAGTGTGTGTACAGTATGTCTGGCTACACTTTGCAAGTGTTTGAGAGAGGGAAAATAAGGGTTAAGCACCAAAAACACTTGAAAATGGTCTCTCTCTCTCTCTCTCTCTCTCTCTCTCTCTCTCTCTCTCTCTCTCTCTCTCTCTCTCTCTCTCTCTCTCTCTCTCTCTCTCTCTCTCTCTCTCTCTCTCTCCACCAGCTCGGACATGATAAATAGGATGAAGTGACAAAGCATTCCAATTACGGTCGAAAATGACTTTACCCTTCCACAAAGTCACAGAGACTATTACAGAAACTATTCTTTCTGCTGATTCCTCCGACAGCGTAAGGACTGGGTCAGGGTGAAAAATGAGGACTATATGTTCAGGGAGGAGAGTGCTCCAGAAATAGTGCTCCATGGAACATGGGCAGGCAGGGAGGAGAGGCAGTGGAAGTACTGGAAGGAAATGGAAGAATGGAAAGTGCCTCTTATCAGTCTCTGATAGTTTACTATATACTTGGCAGGTGGTGCTTATTTTTTCTACATTGTTAGAAACAATAAGGCTACCTTTTATTGACTCTTTTTACACACACACACACACACACACACACACACGCACACACACACGCACACGCGCACGCGCACACGCACACGCACACACACGTGTGCGCACACGCGCACACACAAACATACATGCCTCGTTTATTAGCATGTACTGTATTCTGAGGCCAGTCACATAGACCTTTTCATGAGCTGATATCCTTTTCTCAGGTGCTAATCATAAGACTCTTTATTATTTTGGCTTTATCCCCTGGGCACAGCACCTGAGCGTGTTAGCTCACCTCTACACAGTGATGGTAATGTCTCTCCGAGTGAGAATTTGTGAGACTTTGGCTCCTTCCAAATGACACCCTATTCCCTATATAGTGCGCTACTTTTGACCATAGCCCTGCACTATAAAGGGAATAGGGTGGCATTTGGGACGCACCAGGGGTAGATTTAATCTCTGATGTATAAATTGCAAGAAAGGGCAGCAATACAGGATACAGCTTTGGCAAAATTCCACGGCATAAATGGCAACGTGTCAGAATGTGATAACAAGCACGGAGGGATGGAGGTAGAGAGAGAGAGAGACATGGGAGAGAGAGAAGGAGCGTGTGCTGTTTGGGGTTTATCATGATATACTGGAGCTTAATGGGGGTAATATGCTCCAAGGAATGTCCCTTTATCTACTTATTCTGCTCTGTCTCCACAGCCTTCACATTTTTCTCTCCCTTGCTCCCTCCCTTGCTCCCTTGCTTCCTTTATGTTTCTCATTCCTTCTGGTTCTTTGTGTTTCCCAATTCAATTATGTTTGGTGATTTTGTTTAATATTTAAAAGATTGGAAATGATTCAGCTAGCAAACCATTACAGGTGTGGAGGGAAGAAAGCTAGTTTTGTTCATTGTACAACTACAGTATACCTCAGGGAGAAACAGCTACGTTTAGGCTACTGTACTCTCTATTACCATGACGTTACACCTCTATACCTCTAGAAACCTCATAAAAACCTTCATATTACTTCAACATCCTCTAATTGAAGAAAATGTGATTCTACCACAGATCACATCTGGTCTCAGTCTAGAGAAAAAGGTACTCTGACATCCGTTATGTTGTACATGCTCAATTTAGTGTTGATATTGATCTCAGCGTCATTGCTTTTCACTCTTTACAGTGTTAATAGAAAATGACGCTTTTACTTTTTTAGCTCTCTGCAGTGTTGTTCAATATTCTAGAGTTCAGTATTTAGAGGAATGTTTACTCTCCCAATACAACTGCAATAGTTCATTTGATCTCCTATGGAGTCAACTCAACAGTAATTTAGGGTTTATATGGTCACATTGAGGTTTAAAGCCTCAGTTACATACTGTATTTCTTATTGTGTCATGTTATGGTGGCTTGCAATGTGACATCCAATCTCTATTGGGATCCATTTAAGAAGGAGAATGTCCAGCAATGTCACACTCAGCATGGACATCAGCGCAGGGATAAACACACTGCTGTTGGAGACTACCTACATAATGTAAACTGGAACAGACTTCTCAGTAACGGTTCAATAAATCCAACCACTTACAGATTAGATTAGTTTAGGAAAATGTGTGCTACATATACAGTACCAGTCAAAGTTTGGACACACCTACTCATTCCTGTCACGTTCTGACCTTTATTTCCTTTGTTTTGTCATTATTTAGTATGGTCAGGGCGTGAGTTGGGGTGGGAAGTCTATGTTTGTTTTTTTCTATGATTTGGGTATTTCTATGTTTTGGCCTAGTATGGTTCTCAATCAGAGGCAGGCATTAGTTGTCTCTGATTGAGAATCATACTTAGGTAGCCTTAGGGTTCACTGTGTGTTTGTGGGTGATTGTTCCTGTCTCTGTGTTTGCACCAGATAGGGCTGTTTTAGGTTTTCACGTTTCTTGTTTTTGTTAGTCTGTTCATGTATAGTTTTCTTCATTAAAGAACCATGAATAGAAACCACGCTGCATTTTGGTCCTCCTCTCCTTCACCACAAGAAAACCGTTACAATTCCATGTTTTTTCTTTATTTTGACTATTTTCTACATTGTAGAATAATAGTGACTACGTCAAAACTATGAATCATGTAGTAACCAAATAAGTGTTAAACAAATCAAAATATTTTTTATATTTGAGATTCTTCAAAGTAGCCACCCTTTGCCTTGATGACAGCTTTAAACACTCTTGGCATTCTCTCAACCAGCTTCATTAGGTAGTCACCTCGAATGCATTTCAATTAACAGGTGTGATTTGTTAAAAGTTAATTTGTGGAATTTCTTTCCGTCTGCATTTGAGCCAATCACTTGTGTTGTGACAAGGTATGGGTGGTTTTACAGAAGATAGCCCTATTTGGTAAAATACCAAGTCCATATTATGGTAAGAACAGCTCAAATAAGCAAAGAGAAACAACAGTCCATCATTACTTTAAGACATGAAGTTCTGTCAATTCGGAACATTTCAAGAACTTTGAAATGCGCTACGATGTAACTGGCTGCTGCAGAGGATAAGTTCATTAGAGTTATACCAGCCTCAGAAATTGCAGCCCAAACAAATGCTTCACAGAGTTCAAGTAACAGATACATCTCAACATCAACTGTTCAGAGGAGACTGTGTGAATCAAGCCTTCATGGTCGAATTGCTGCAAAGACACCAATAAGGAGACACCAATAAGAGACACCAATAAGAAGAAGAGACTTGTTTGGGCCAAGAAACATGAGCAACGGACATTAGACCGTTGGAAATCTGTCCTTTGGTCTGATAAATCCAAATTTGAGATGTTTGGCTCCGTGAGCGGGTGATCTCCGCATGTGTGGTTCCCACTGTAAAGCATGGAGGAGGAAGTGTGATGGTGTGGGGGTGCTTTGCTGGTATCACTGTCCGTGCTTTATTTAGAATTCAAGGCACACTTAACTTCTTTCGGGTCATTGGGACGCTAGCGTCCCACCTCGACAACATCCGGTGAAAATACAGAGCTCGAAATTCAAAATACAAAAGTAGTAATATTAAACATTCATAAAAATTAAAGTGTTATACACCATTCTTTAGCTCAGAATCTTGGTAATCGAACCGCTTTGTCCGATTTACAATAGGCTTGAATGGCGAAAGCATATCATTTGATCGTCTGAGGACAGCGCCTCACCCACTTCCTGCATTAACATGAATTCATAACCTGCACAGGTGTCACAAAACTCAAAAATAGCGATAAAATAAATCACTTACCTTTGAATATCTTCTTCTTTTTGCAATCCAAAGGGTCCCAGTTACACAATGAATGGTAATTTTGTTCGATAGAGTCCTTCTTTATATCCCAAAAATGTCAGTTTATTTGGCGCGTTTGATTCAGAAATCCACCTGTTCCAACTTGCCTACAAAGGAATCTAAAAAGTTACCTGTAAACTTCGTCCAAACAATTCAAACAACATTTCTAATCCAACCTCAGGTACCCTAATATGTAAATAATCGATACAATTTAAGATGGAATATACTGTGTTCAATACCGGAGAAAAAGAACGAGGAGCGCGCACTCATTCACGCGCGCCAAACGACTAGAGTCCTTCAGAGGGATACTTTGAAAGAATACAAATACTTATTCATTTTTCAACAAACAAGCATGAAACAATTTCTACAGACTGTTGACATCCAGTAAAAGCCATAGGAACTGCAATCTGGGTCCTAATTATTAAACTTTCCCATAGAAAAGCATTGAAAAGTGCAATGACCTCAACAACAAAAAATCCTGGATGGATTGTCCTCTGGGTTTCGCCTGCAAAATCAGTTCTGTTATACTCACAGACATTATTTTAACAGTTTTAGAAACTTTAGAGTGTTTTCTATCCAATTCTACCATGCATATCCTTACTGGGCCTGAATAACAGGCAGTTTACTTTAGGCACCTCAGTCATCCAAACTTCCGAATACTGAGCCCTAGCCATAAAAAGTTAACCAGGATGGCTTCCACAGCATTCTGCAGCAATACGCCATCCCATCTGGTTTGCGCTTAGTGGGACTAACATTTGTTTTTCAACAGGACAATGACCCAACACACCTCCAGGCTGTGTGAGAGCTGTTTGACCAAGAAGGAGAGTGATGGAGTGCTGCATCAGATGACCTGGCCTCCACAATCACCCGACCCCAACCCAATTGAGATGGTTTGGGATGAGTTGGATGGCAGAGTGAAGGAAAAGTATCCAACAAGTACTCAGCATATGTAGGAACTCCTTGAAGACTGTTGGAAAAGCATTCCAGGTGAAGCTGGTTGACAGAATGCCAAGAGTGTGCAAAGCTGTCATCAAGGCAAAGGCTGGCGGCTTTGAATAATCTCATAGTTTTCATGTCTTCACTATTATTCTACAATGTAGAAAATGGTAACAATAACGTAAAACCCTTGAATGAGTAGGTGTGTCCAGATTTTTGACTGGTACTGTGTATCAAAAAATTGGCAAGGGCACTAGAACAGTGTGCAGTACTTGGCATCACCCTACTGGACTCATGATCACATGATCGGGTGCTTCTGTCCCCAACCAAGGAGGGCCTACAGCATCTAGATCTTCTGCACAGATTCTGTCAGACATTGGCGCTGACAGTGAATCTCAGTATGACACAAATAATGTGTTTCAAAAAAGGTCCAGTTGCCAGGTCAACAAATAAAAATTCTATCTAGACACAATTGCCCTAGAGCACACACATAATTATACGTACCTCGGCCTAAACATCAACATCACAAGGCTGTAAGAGACAAGGAAAGAAGGGCCTTCTGTGCCATCAAAAGGAACATAAAACTTGACATCCCAATTAGGATCTGGCTAAAAATATATCAGTTATAGACCCCATTGACCTTTACGGTTGTGTTGCCTGGGGTCCACTCACCAACCAATAATTCACAAAATGGGACAAACACCCAATTGAGTCTCTGAATGCAGAATTCTGCAAATATATACATTGTGTACAATGCAAAACCCCCAATAATGCATGCAGAGCAGAATCGATGAGGCCCGGGTACAGGATGTCCCTAGAGGGGACCCAGCAACTCTCCTCTGGGCCAAATCCCTCCCAGTCAACCAGGTACTGGATTCCCCTGCTCCTTGGTCAAACCTTCAGGAGGTGCCTCACTGTGTAACTGTGTACGTCGGTTGGTCGTTGATGGCGGAAAGGAATGGGCCTGGAAACAGGAGACAAAGGGCTGTGAGACATAGGTTTAATCCTAGACACATGAAAAGTGGGATGTATACGGAGGGTATGGGGCAACAGAAGACTAACAGCAGAGGGGCTAATGATCTTGGAGATGGGGAAAGAGCTGATAAAATGGAGGGAAAGTTTGCGCGACTCCACCCGGAGGGGCAGATCTCGAGTGGACAACCATACCCTCTGCCCGAGGTGATACCGGGGTGCCAGGGTACTGTCGATACCTGGAGGTGGCCTTGAGAAGAGCCGGCCGTACTCTCTTCTAGGTACGGCGACAGCAGCGGACAAACATCTAAACACCTGGGCCGAGGGTATGCTGACCTCTTGCTCCGGGAAGTGCGTGGGCTGATAACCCAGGGAACACTCAAAAGGCGAGAGCCCGGTGGCAGAGCAGGGGAGGGTGTTGCGGGTGTATTCAACCCACACGAGTTTCTGGCTCCAGGTGGTGGGGTTGGCAGAGACAAGGCAACGAAGAGTCGTCTACAGGTCTTGATTGGCTCGCTCCGACTGGCCGTGGGACTGAGGGTGGAACCCGGAGGACAGGCTTGCCGACGACCCAATGATTGTGTAGAACGGGCTCCAGCCCATGATGGCACCAGCCGTCCAGTCTATGAGGGGATTGTGTCGCTGCAGCCAAGAGAATTCTAATACCACGGGGAACCTAAGGAGACTTAATTAGCATGAATTGGACTGCCTCGATGTGGTTCCCTGACACTCGTAGGTTGATGAGAATGGTATTGTGGGTGACCCGGCCTATAGAGCACCCATCCAGCGCTCTAACGTCCATGGGAATGAAGAGGGGTTGATTGGAGATTTCCAGCTCGGACGCCAGAGTAGCATCCAAAACTCTCATCGGCCTCAGAGTCGATGAGTACCCAGAAATACTTTGACTGGTTCCCCCACAGCAGGATGGCATGGAAATGGGTGCGAGTAAGGGGAGAGGAAAAGTTCTATACAATACAGGCAACTCTTCGTGTGAAGCCAGTGTAGACGTTCGGCTGGGGACCACCAGCTGGTTCCAGGGCTCTGTTCACAAACACAAACAGACCACACAGAGCCACACGACAACAACAGAATTACACCCAAACAACTGATGAGAAAGCGCAAAAAGATAACTATTTGACAAATTGGAAAGAATCAACCAAAAAATGGAGCAAATTGAAATGGTATCTGGTCCTAAACAGAGATTGCACAGTAACCTGACCACTGTGACGGACCCAAATTGAATAAAATCTTTGACTATGTACAGCAACAGTGAGCATAGCCTGGCTCTCAAGAGAAGACAGGATATGTGCCCACTGTCCACAAAATGAGGTGGAAACGGATCTGCACTTCCTAACCTCCAAATGTATGACCACATTAGAGACACATAATTCCCACAGATCACACAGACCCACAAAGAATTTGAAAACAAATCAAACATTGATAAACTCTCATATCTGTTAGGCGAAATACTGCAATGTGCAAACACAGCAGCAAGATTTGTGGTCCTGAGCCATGAGAAAAGGGCAGCTAGTGGAGCACAAACAACATTGTAAATACCAACAATATTTATCTGCTTTATTTATCTTCCCCCACTATTCATAATACAACTATTTGCACAATGCAAAAGCACTGTTCGTAGCTGATAATATAACACTTGAAAAACCTTTTTGAGTGCAATGTTTACTGTTAATTTCTTGTTTTGTTTTTTAGTTGACAAATTTGTTTCTTCTCACTTTTGTTTTTTGTTTATTTCACTTGCTTTGGCAATGTAAACATATATTTCCCATGCCAATAAAGCACCTTTGAATTGAATTGAAATTATGTTAAAAAAAAAAATAATCCTGAGTCCTGAGACCACATCCTTGTCCTGGTATCAGAGTATCAAAGACCATTTTCTGTAGAGCAGGTAAAAGTTGTCACCTCCCAACCCTAACTCAGCAAGTTAGAAATGTAGGCTTCTAAAGTGGTTCAACAGGTACAAGTGGTACAAGAGAAAAGCTAGCGCATATTCAAGAGATAGAGAAAGAGAGAGATTGTTTATTTCCCTTGTTTATCTGCGTTTTGTTTATTGTATATTCCATTTGCTTTGGCAATGTAAACATGTTTCCCATGCCAATACAGCCCTTTGAACTGAATTGAGAGAGGCGGACGGACGGACGGAAAGAAAGAGACGGACAGACACAAAGAGACAGAGAGAGACCTAGAGAGACCGAGTGATAGGAGTGTGGGATAGAGAGAGAGAGAGAGAGGGAGAAGTAGAGAGCTATTGTCATTTGTTCTGAATAGACCCCCTCAAAGCATACCATCATGCTGCAGAGGGGACAGAAACAGATGTGTCGGACGTGGGAAGAACCTTCTCCTCTCTCTCACTTTATAGAAACATTGGGACCTTTCCCGTTTTCATACTGACTCTAATACTTCGTATTCATTTTCTCAGAATATACCAATAAGCTGTATTAGGCCATTTTTAAGTTTCTAAATTCCTCATATTTTCCTAATTACTATTTCAAGGGGAATTCAGAAGAAACCCCAAATCTTGTTGAGCGGATGTCTATTTCACTTCCTACCTCCCTGCATCATTATCTCTAACCCTCATTCTCTGTAGACATTAACATCCCCTGAGACCATGACCCAGTTCTCAACTTTCAACTCTTCCCATCTCTTCTTTTCTCGGTGCACAAACATTATTAGACCCCATGAAAATCCATCAAACTCATCTCTCCTTCCCTCCTCCCTTTCGCTTCCATCCCTCACTCATGACTGATCTTCCGGAACATTTTCCATTTAAAAAGCAGTCCCTCCAATGGTCGTTCCTTCTCACTACTCCCAGCGGCTCTGTCTGACTCACACATCTCCTGACCTGAAGCATCTTTGGTGTAGCATGAAATAAATCTCACTCCTGAGTAATACTGTAATTAGTTATGTATAATGTAAACTGTGTATTCAGTACTCTGTTTACCCATCTCACTCCATCATGCTATCTCTCATGAAACATGTCTGAACCAAAGCACTGAATTGCTTTTTTGTTCTCAATTCATAATTATCCCAGGTCTTTTTCTGTACATATCGTTGTCTTTTTCCTCTCTCCCTTCTTTTTTTTGTAAGATTTTATTTCAGATTTTTTTTGTTGGTACAATACAAAACATACACATACAAACGACAACACACTGACCCACACCAACATCATCCCTGCTCACACCCCCAGTGCCCGTATCACTCTCCGCCACATGGCCTCAAATTGTACCCTTTTGTTTCTCAGCGTTGCCCACACACTTTTAACATTTAGACAATAAAAAAAAGTTTTCTTTTCATCTTTATTTAAGGCAAGTCAGTGAAGAACAAATTCTTATGTTCAATGACAGCAGGTTAATTTAACTGCCTTGTTCAGGGGCAGAACAACAGATTTTTACCTTGTCAGCTCTGGGATTCAATCTTGCAACCTTCCAGTTGCTAGTCTAATGCTCTAACCACTAGGCTATCTGCCGCTCTAACCACTAGGCTATCTGCCGCTCTAACCACTAGGCTATCTGCCGCTCTAACCACTAGGCTATCTGCCGCTCTAACCACTAGACTATCTGCCGCTCTAACCACTAGGCTATCTGATCTTTCCATTGTGTTAATGATGGAGGATTGGTTGATTTCCAGTTTTTAACTACACGTTTGTTCAAGATGATTGACGAGAAAAGTATTGTCCAACCCATCGGGTATCTCACTGCACCCTCATGTGCCATGTCTTGAAATATGTAGACAGATGGATTAGAAGTACATTTACATTGTAATACTTCTGACTGCTGACCTTGTAACTCCGCCCATAACCTTGGGGCTTTATACTGAGTCTCAATTACTGAGTCATTGTTAGTTTTACACTTAAGACATGTGCTGTAGAATTTTGGAATTTTGTCTCTTGTGTAATACATTCTACACATTAGTTTATAGTGGATTGATGGTACATTTTCGTACACTGTAGTTTTGTTATGTTCCAACATTCCCTCCATCTCGTGTCAATATCAGTTATTTTAAAGTTTTGGTTACAGTAGTTTATACTTTCTAAGAGATTGTCAGTTGGATATGCTCTCTGCAAAGTTATGTATATCTTACCTATCATATGAATATCCTTTTCTTACTCAAATAGGATTTCCTCCATATTATTCTGGTGTCCAAAATATTTAAAATATTTAAAATGAATAAGCTTGACATCATAATACAAAAAAATCCCCATAAAAATCTGTCAATTTAAGCTAGAGATATCTGTTCTTTTTTTTGCATTGGATGCGTCTCAATCCACCACATCTGCCTTTGTCACAACGCATCTGCGGTGAAAGATCCAGAGCGGTGTTTGTCAGACCATGAGACATCCCCGAAAATTGGTCTTCTGACAAAATTGTCTGTAGCGTCCGAATGGTTTGGCCTACAAAACTATTACCCCTCTATGGAAAGATGAGACTCTCACGAACATGATGGTGTTCTCCATTTTGCTCTACGACCCATAAGTGTCTTGAGACTCGTCTGAAGTCGGTACACCCGATCTGCCAACTTCTGTCTGTAGCGTCCGAACAGTTTAGGACACACCCCACTGTGGAATGATGAGACTCTCAGGAACATGGACATGTCAGTTGTTTTAACTCTAAGATGTATAGAGGCTTCACAAGACTCACATGAAGTCCCCCATTACCAGTTGAAAAAACGTAAGTATATATGGAGGCTGTTAAGTGATAAAAACAAGGGGTTAAATACATGTAAAAAAAAAAAATCAATCAAATGTTTCCTGATCTTTCTTATATCTCTCAGATATAGGATATACACTATTTCTTGTTCCATGTAGTGAATCTGTTATTCAATGTGTGTGTATGGGCTAATTGCACTAAGGCCAAATACAAATGTTCATCAAATATTTTTTTATATATACATTAGCATTTTTTACTTAAAGAGGATTTACATTTCAAAATCAAATTGCTAAATGATCCTTACTATGACCTTCTTAAAACAATTCCATATAGTTTAGTAATATCCCACACACCCCTCCCCTGTCTTAGACAGTGCTTAGACTCTTATGGGTTGAGTTGCATGTAATTTCAAAATATCTACATTGGTCAGTCCAAAATTGCTTTTTAATTCTGTCATGGAAATAAATGTATTTTCTATTACCAAGTCATTTACAGTTTCTATGCCTGTAGCTTTCCAGATAGACCAATTTATCAGTGAATTCTGAAAAGCTCTTTTTTGCTTTCTTGAGTAAGGCAGCTCCAAAAGGCAGGTGTTTCAGCCTAGCTCAGTGCTTTCTGTGGTGGTGGGGCAGCAAATGGAAAATATGGAGCGTAGGTGTTGGTAATGTTCTCTAGTTGCGCCATGATTAGCTCAGTGTTCTGTCACTCGTGGGGACAGTTCGTCACCGCCAAGTCTAAGGGTAGAACTCGAAAATTCAAGCCCCTTGGGTGCTGCCATAGAGTTACATTAGAAATGCCCATCCAAGAAGGCTCAATGTCATTGGCCACAGATAAAATGACGTCAAATCACATTATATCTATAGTAGCTTTGATTGGACTGACTTTCAAAATCTTAGCTAGCAGTGATCATCATGAACCAAGTCGACAATCTACTGGCAAATCCTTTTTAATCCTTGTCATTTGAAGATAAATAATGAAGAGAAATTATAGATAAAACGTATCGGTGCTCATCGTCCATTGGACATTAACATGACACAAGAAGTTGGAAATCGCAAATTCAACCATGAGTGGTTTGAAAGGAATCAGTCTCTTTTCCATGTTTAAAATGATAAACATTCGACATTGGCCATGTTATCAATGAAGCATGATTTGTGCAGTGCTCAAAACAACTGTTAACCCGGAACTGAGAAAGCTTGACTTCAGTGAGTTCAAGACAACTGGGAATTCCGGAAAAAACAGGCTCCGATGGGGAAATACATTTTGAACGGTCATCCAACTCGGGATTGTAAGTCGGGAACTCTTTCTAGAGCTACGACCTGAAGATCAATGACGTCATCATGATTCGACAGTGTTTTTTTTTTCAGAATTCCCAGTTGTCTTGAAAGCACCATAAATTCAGAGAATGCCAGGCTTTGATGACAAAATTTGCCCACGAAGGACTGCCGTGCCACCTTTCTGTTCAAGTGAGCACAGCACAAGAAGGTGAGTCCAAAAATGTCTCGTATGCTATTGCATAAATTATGTAATATGGCAGGGAGATATGTATACTGTAGCTAAGAAAGTAACACTAAGTGTAAGTTGTGTGGTAAGCTGTTAGTAGCCCATGTGCCCACCCCTATAATTTGGTATATTTACTCCTCTTAATTTCGCCTACTGTTCTGACTTGGTGGTGCACATGTAGCCTATTACCTGTTTTAGAGAAATGTTATCATCACATTTTCTAAGAGCTTTCATTTTCTGCTTATATGCCCCCTTATTCTATGGTTCTGACTTGGTGACTTGTTATATTGATTACGTCTGTCCTAGCTCGCTCATTAATGTCTTAATCGAATTGACGGATTGCCTCTTATCCGCTTGTCATCCCCTTATGCCATAGTTTGTACATCTGAAATGTCTATAGACACCACATTTGTTAAAGCAAGTCAGCCATATGAGCTATGCTTTTTTTAAAAGGCAGTAAAAGAGAATGGTTTCGCTGCCAGACAAGGCTCCTCTGATAGCCAAGGCTCCTCTGATAGCCAGGTGTAGCAGTTGTAAGACGTTGGGACTGCTGTTGGAACAGCTTTATGTGGCTTTGCTGGCATGCGTCCCACTTCTTTAAAAAAAAAACATTTTGGCCCATCAACATTTACATGCTGAAATCGCCACTGCATAGGGTTGTATTTTTAAGGAGTGATATTGGTTCTGGGGATGAGCATGCGTATCTTCACTGTGTACCCATTGTTCCTCTTTAGTGCATTTGCATTTATGTTGCAAGTAAAATCCCTGGGTGGCGAGTCGAAACAATTCCAAGTCTGGAAGGTTAAAACCCCCCTCTGACTTAGGAAGATGTAAAACTTTCCTTTTTATTCTATGATATAAAGTCTGTTATGACCGAGTATCCTTTTTTAAAGAATGTCTTCGGTGGGGTAATTAGTATTACCGAGAATAAATGTTAAAACTTTGGGAGCCATGCCATTCTGAAGAGGTGTGTTCTAACTGTGAGATTTATGGGAAGATTGTTCCATTTCATTAGATCTGCTTTCATATTGTTGAGTAATGGGATAAAGTTGGCACTATGCATTTGTGCGTTGGACTGCCAGATGGTGGAGTGTGATTCATCACTCCAGAGAATGCGTTTCCACCGCTCCAGAGTCCAATGGGGGGCTAGCTTTACACCACTCCTGCCAACTCTTGGCATTGTGAATGGTGGTCTTAGGCCTGTGTGCAGCAGCTCGGCCATGGAAACCCATTTCATGAATGTCCTGACAAACTGTTCTTGTGCTGATGTTGCTTCCTGAGGCAGTTTGGAACTCGTTAGTGGACATATTTTTTTGCCATCCTCCATTCTCGCATATCAACCTCTCCTCTCCTCATTAGTGGGCCTCACACCTCCACTGTACTCCTGACTGAGTCATCACTTTGGCCCTTCTCCAGCATGGATGAGCCCACTTTGGCCACGACCCAGTAGGGCCGAACCTGGCTTGGCATTTGTCCAATCAGGGATGGCCCTGGGATGACATCTGTCCAATCCCGATGGAGAGAGCTCTGTATCTCTGAGGTCAGTCAAAGGTTGCCATTCAATATTCACATTTCCCCTGTTCCTCAGGCATGTCATGTGCTTTGTTCCCAGAGTATTTTGTTTCTCTGTGTGTGCTTTGTTGTGTGTGAGAAGAGATTAGAGAATGATAGAGAGAAAGAGATTATTTATATTGCTCAGATGAGGGTAAATATCTTTAAACACTGTCGATGCTCCAGGCTTTTGACTTCCGCACCTCAATCACCACAGAAAACCACCTGCAACAGAGCTATTTTTCTTATCGGTAAAAACTATTTGTTTCCCAACAATTACTTTGCTGTTTAACTCCTGGGCCATGCTCATTTGGGGTCAAAGGTCATTAACGTGTCAGGATGGCTCTCTGCACCACGGGCCTCTGCTATCCCAAGATGCCCTAGGGCTGTAGGTCATGTATGCTATACCCTGAGAAACTAGGCTGGAATGTTAATTAACCCAGAATCACAGCACAGTAGTGTTTTTCTGCTGTTGAGCTGCCTGCCTGGAGAGACCCTAGAGCACCACACACACACACACACACACACACACACACGCACACACACACACACACACACACACACACACACACACACACACACACACACACACACACACACACACACACACACACACACACACACACACACACACACACACACACACACACCAGCCAAAAAGGCCTCAAGGCCTGCTTCTCCTAGAGATGGAAATTCCACTAGCCACGTCTTCTGGGATGCAAATGACCCTCTAGGTAATGCTTGTGGAGCCAGAGAGGGGTTAGGTACCCTTTAACCCTGTTTGGTAAACCAGTCATATACTGAATGGACCAACAACATGTTATGTAGGTTGGAATCGTTTGTTCCCCTGTGTTCCCTTTCCACACAAAAATGTAAAGGGTTATTTCCTCCATTATGATGCAGGAGAGTGGCATTAATGTATTCTACAAGGTAACATTGTGTTTCTTCCCGGATATTTTTATTGTAATGAGCTTCGTACGGTTTCAGACGGCCTTTCTCTCCAACACAGCTGAATGAAGCGGAAACATCTAATATCCCCAGAAAATATAACGTCTGGGAAACACAGTAGCAGGTTGTGTGTTTGTGTGTGTGTTTGTGTGTGTGTGTGTGTGTGTGCCTGTGATGCTATGCTATTTTTCTCCTCTCTCCCTCAGCACTCGACATTTTGCCCTCGGAGGAAAGGATGAATCAAGCTTTGTTTAATCATTACCATTGACAATAAGACTCACACTTCCGTTGACTCACGCTATTCAAATCCCCAGACTTTAGAAAGGGATAGAATAAAAATACAGAGGGCATGGTGATTCTAGGTCTCAGATTGTACAATACAAACAATATAGCAAATTCTGTTCCCAGGATGTATGATACAACCCAAATGTTGAACTAAATAGAACAGGGAAAGGGAAAAGGTTATGTTGGGAACAGACAGTCAGAGAAGGGGGGTATGTTGTCAGAGAGAGACTGAACAGTAGATATCTCAGATAGGCTTCACTCCCCCCTATTTGAGATATCTACTGCAGCCCTCATTCTCCAAGGACAACACCTACTCTGCCAGTCACATTCTGTTAAAGGTCCCCACACATCCCTGGGTCGCTCCTTTTTTCAGTTCGCTGCAGCAAGCGACTCGAACGATCTGCAACAAACACTCAAGCTGGACAGTTGTATCTCAATCTCTTCATTCAAAGACTCAATCATGGACACTCTTACTGACAGTTGTGGCTGCTTTGTGTGATGTATTGTTGTCTCTTGCCCTTTGTGCTGTTGTCTGTGCCCAATACTGTTTGTACCATGTTTTGTGCTGCTACCATGTTGTGTTGCTACCATGTTGTTGTCATGTGTTGCTGTGTTGTTGTCTGAGGTCTCTCTCTATATAGTGTTTTGTTGCCTCTCTTGTCGTGATGTGTGTTTTGTCTCATCTTTATATTTTATTTCTTTCTTTCTTTTTAATCCCAGCCTCTGTCCCCGCAGGAGGCCTTTTGCCTTTTGGTAGGCCGTCATTGTAAATAATAATTTGTTCTTAACTGACTTGCCTAGTTAAATAAAGGTTAAATTAAATAAAATAAAATAAAAACAGTCATCCTGCTCTGATTGAATCATCCCAACCACAAAATGCCATCTCAAGAGCACAGACAGACACAGGGAGAGTCACGCTACTGCAACCCGTCTTTACCCGTCTTCTAACCCAACCTCTCTCTCCACCCCCTCCATCCTAACCGACCCCCATCCGTCCTCCACCCCCACCAGTCCCCCCTCTGGAGTAACCACTGCCACATGTTTCACATGTTTAGGAAACAGGCCAGGGGCCTCTATGGATTCGCCCACTACAGTCAGCCACCCAAACAAACCTGGCCTGGCCTGACTCTGGTCTGCTGATTAATCCCCATAGAACAGACAGAACAGACAGGCTGTATAACAGCCCTCCACCTGTGGGACGTGTAGAGTATGAGCAAAGAGTGAAAGGATCTGTTGAGCATATGTACCGAATACTCTTATCCACTTTGAGTAACAGACAGACAGGGACACCTGGTACCTTCTCCGATTTGCTGCTAATTGGTGGAGACTTTACACCTGAGCCACACTCCTCAGCTCCGCACAGCCGCACTCCCTCACCTGAGCGTATCCACTCCAAATGACGCCCGCTGAGACACACTGCCAACTCCTCATTAGCACCCCGCCAGGCGTACATACCTCCCCGTTTCTGCCTCTACACATGGGGGGGAGGGGGGAGGGGGGCTTCTCCCCTACAGATGGTAGTAAGACTGGGGGTTACATGAAACAAGACCACCCTCTATAGAATCAGCCTATGGAATGAAATATAAATATAAATATACCCCCAGCCTTACCCCACTCAGAGAAAAGGGAGATAAGGTTAGGGGATTCCATTTAGGCTTGGATCCCTTTCAGTGTGGTTGTACTTCTAGAGAGAAGGGGGCATGTGGAAGGGAGGATGGGGGGTAAGGAGGGGGGAACGGGGAAGGGAGGATGGGGATGAGGATGAAGAGGGGGGAGGGTGAGAAGATAGGGGTACGGGGAAGGGAGGGGGTGAGAGGAGAGGGGCACGGGATAGTGAGGGGGTGTGTTAAGCGGGGGCTGAATCTGTCATTAGGAGTGTGTGTGTGTGTGTGTGTGTGTGTGTGTGTGTGTGTGTGTGTGTGTGTGTGTGTGTGTGTGTGTGTGTGTGTGTGTGTGTGTGTGTGTGTGTGTGTGTGTGTGTGTGTGTGTGTGTGTGTGTGTGTGTGTGCGCGCGCGTGCGTGTCTGTGTGTCACACACACCATGCAGTGATAGCCATTGTGTGTAGTGCTTTGGCTGATGATAATTAATTTGCTCTGATTTCATCCGGTTAACAAACTCATAAAGGACCTTTTGCAATATAATCAAGAGGGCTCCATGTGGATGCCTGCCCAAACGCAGCTAGCTTGCAAGTCCAAAGGCCTAAATGAGCATGACCAGCGAATAGATTGTTCATCAAGAATTCCTGTTGGTTGGAATGTGGTATGTACAGCCCTAGTCAAGGACTGGGTAGGAGGTGAACGCAGTACATTATAGTGGTTTACTCTTGCAGAAGTTGAATACCCAATCACTGAATATTTGCTGTTGTGTTTTCTTTTCCCTGATAAAGACCTAGGCCTACTTACGTGTCAAAACTCTTAATCCATTTTAGACAAATAAAGCACTTTGTAATTGGCAATATAACATACTGTATAAAAGTTTGCAGATTAATTTAGCTTTCCAGTGTATGACAATTGAACATACTCATGGACTGAAGTCACCTTGCACATTGCTCAGGGTAGTGTTCAGTTCTATAGGTGTTGAATAGTTAATTAACATGGCTATGTGTCTCTGAGCCCTGATAGGAGCAGAGAGGGAGTAGAGCGTTACTATTTGATCAGCTCTCTCTCCATCTCTATCTCTCCCTCCCTTTCTCTCAACCCCTCACTCCTCCATCTCTCTCTCTCTCTCTCTCTCTCTCTCTCTCTCTCTCTCTCTCTCTCTCTCTTTCTCTCTCTCTCTCTCTCTCTCTCTCTCTCTCTCTCTCTCTCTCTCTCTCTCTCTCTCTCTCTGTGGCTGTGTGGGTCTGATAGAGGACCTCTCATGTGTATGTCAGCATCGTTAAGCTGACTAATAAGAGAGCGAGAAAGAGAGATGTGGTTGGGAGAGAGAGAGAGAGAGTTGGATAGGTAGAATGAGAGAGAGAAGAGGGATGGATGGATCTCTGTTGGTGACAGATTGAGATCTACTATACACTCTTAAAATTAGTGGTGGTTCAATGTAGCAACCTTTATTTCTTTAACCTTTATTTAACTAGGCAAGTCAGTTAAGAATAAATCTACATCGGCCAAACCCGGACAACGCTGAGTCAATTGCGCGCCACCCTATGGGACTCCCAATCACAGCCGGTTGTGATGCAGCCTGGATTTGAACCAGGGTGTCTGGTTCAAGCACTGAGATGCAGTGCCTTAGACCGCTGCGCCACTCATGAGCAACGCCTCCTTGCCCGTCCAACATTTCCTGATCTCCAACCCCTGCTAATGCGACTTGCCCCGATACACCACTCTCTTTTTCCCTTGCCCCGCTACAAAGTTTCTCCCTGCAGGCGGTCACTGAGTCCGAGGTACTAAACTTGACCCCCAAAAAACATCTGGATCAGAGCGTTAAGATCCTTTCTTCTTTAATGTTGCAGCCCCTGTCATCGTCTAGCCTATCTCTTACATTTTTAACCTGTCTCTCCTCTCTGGGGAGGTTCCCATTGCTTGGAAGGCAGCCACGGTGCATCCTTTATTGATAGGGGGAGATCAAGCTGATCTGTTCATCAAAAGTGTTGGAAAAACTTGTCAATAATTAACTGACTGGCTTTCTTGATGTCTGTAGTATTCTCTCCTGTATTCAATCTGGTTTCCGCTCAGGTTATGGATGTGCCACTGCAACCTTAAAGGTCCTAAATGATGTCACCATTTCCCTTGATTCAAAGCAATGTTGTGCTGCTATTTTATTGACTTAGTCAAAGCTTTTGATACGGTAGACCATTCCATTCTTGTGGCCGGCTAAGGAATATTGGTGTCTCTGAAGGGTCTTTGGCCTGTTTTGCTAACTATAACTCTCTCAAAGAGTGCAATGTATAAAGTCAGAACATCTGCTGTCTCAGCCACTGCCTGTCACCAAGGGAGTACCCTAAGGCTATTTGCTGAGTCAAATAGAAATCCTGACTTAATCAAGTGGTGATTAAAGAGCTAAGCCACGTGCTCTTTGTCAGTAACAACCACATCATCAATATTAAGGGACATTGGCAGCTGTGAGGAGAAGGGTTTATTCTCCAGGTCTTAAATTGTTTTCCAGAACTTCTTGGGGTTAGACCCACAGAGACTGCTCCTTAAAGTAACTAACTTTGGCCTTCAGGATAGCCTGAGTGCACTTATTTCTCATTTGCCTGAACAAGAGCCAATCAGCCTGAGTATTTGCGTGCTGAGCCTTTCGCCAAATGGAATTCTTGAGGAGGAGTTACTCTGACAGATGACGGCCGAACCAGGGGCTGAACCTGCTTTAATTCAAATGTTCTGTTTGTTAATTAACAATACCACTGAAAATAAAAAAAGCAGGTCCAAACATCTTTGACAGAGGGGATCATGCTGATTCTATACCAATTTACGGAGGCCAGGTCATGAAGGAAGGCTTGCTCATTAAAGTTTTTTTACATTTACATTACATTTACATTTAAGTCATTTAGCAGATGCTCTTATCCAGAGCGACTTACAAATTGGTGCATTCACCTTATGACATCCAGTGGAACAGCCACTTTACAATAGTGCATCTAAATCTTTTAAGGGGAGGGGGTGAGAAGGATTACTTTATCCTATCCTAGGTATTCCTTAAAGAGGTGGGGTTTCAGGTGTCTCCGGAAGGTGGTGATTGACTCCGCTGTCCTGGCGTCGTGAGGGAGTTTGTTCCACCATTGGGGGGCCAGAGCAGCGAACAGTTTTGACTGGGCTGAGCGGGAACTGTACTTCCTCAGTGGTAGGGAGGCGAGCAGGCCAGAGGTGGATGAACGCAGTGCCCTTGTTTGGGTGTAGGGCCTGATCAGAGCCTGGAGGTACTGAGGTGCCGTTCCCCTCACAGCTCCGTAGGCAAGCACCATGGTCTTGTAGCGGATGCGAGCTTCAACTGGAAAGCATCTATGACAAATCAGGACAGGTCATTTCACTGTGCAGCCATTAAGAACTCAGGCTGTAAAACAGTAATCACTAAGGTCATTACAGATAATACCAGACTGATACCTACCAGGATTATTTGTGTGGATAGCATCAAGGAGAGTAGCCTTTTCTGGGTGTTTGGAGTCATCTGAGAAAGATTTAGGCAGTCCAATTGCTTTAGGGATGGCAGGGTAGCCTAGTGGTTAGAGCGTTGGACTAGTAACCGAAAGGTTCCAAGTTCAAATCCCCGAGCTGACAAGGTAACAAATCTGTCGTTCTGCCCCTGAACAGGCAGTTAACCCATTGTTCCTAGGCCGTCATTGAAAATAAGAATTTGTTCTTAAAACTGACTTGCCTAGTAAAATAAAAATTAGGACTTGGTCAGGTGGTTTAAGTATGTCCCAGTTTAGGACAAGCAGGACAAATTCAGACTTCGTATAAGGGGCCAGAAGAGAATTTAGGGCATTTAGGGTACAGGCCGGTGCTGAAGGTGGACAATAACACCCAGCAACAGTCAACAAAGAGCTAATTAAATATTTAATTCTTAAAACCAGCAAATCAAATTGTTTGGGGACAGACTTGGTGGAGACAACCGAGCACTGAAGGTGTTCCTTGGTAAATATTGCCACTCCGCCACCTTTGGAAGATTTGTCTTGCCAAAAAAGGTTATAACAAGAAAGGTTAACATCAGTGTTCAAAACACTGTTTCTTAACCATGTCTCAGTAATGACCAACACATCTGGATTGGAGCCGTGAACCCACACTTTCAATTAGGGATGTATGATATATCGGTAAGCATATTGGAATCGGCCGATATTAGCTAAAAAGGACAACATCGAACATCTACTATTTTTCAGATGTGACCCTACCGGAGTTACACAGTATTGTTGAAACACACATCCATGAGCTACTTATTATTTGCGTCACTGCTATTAGCTTCACGACTGACATTTGGAACAGCAATGTCAGCCCCATGAACATGCTGAGTCTGACAGCACAGTGGGTCGACGAGGATTTTGTACTGAGGAAAGCTGTATTGCATGCTCAAGAACGTGTTGGTTCTCATACCGCTGCTGTCATTTCAATGGCATTTGAGAACATGTTTGAAACTTGGAAACATGAACACAATCCTAGCTCCATTCGAACAACTGACTCGAGAAATAAGCTCATCAACTGCGTCTGCCACAGACGTGATATCTCTGTCATGGCTTTGAAACGCCTGCTCAACAAAACTGCCGACACAGATCGTGGGGTTAACTTGGAAAAGTACTCTACTAGAGGCTGTGACCTACGATTCCGTGGCATTCTCTCTGAGCTGCTTTATTGTGTCACCACCATGCTCGATGCTAGGTACAAGGACCGCTACTTCGATGCACACAAGAAACAGGGTTTACGTGAAATGTTACAGGCACAGCTGTACAAGATGGAAATGGACACAGTGACAGTACGCATGCAGGAAGAGAGGCCTCAGAAAGACAGAGCTGAAACTTCACTGCTTGGCATGTATGATGAAATCCTGATTGAGAATGAAACGACTGAACAACAAAACAGCACAGCAAGTAAGTGAAATAAATAGGTTTTGATGGGGACATACGTAAATGCAACAAAATAACTTTTGGGGGATTTTTGGCAAGGAAAATATTGGATATCGGTATCGGTCAAAAATGTCATATCGGTGCATCCCTACTTTCAATTGATCAATTTTAGGTAATAAGCTTCTTGCAGAAACCCAGGCATTTACGAGACCAGAAATCAGTGAAGCATATATCAGAGAATAAGTCAGAATTTGGGCTAGCAACAGTAGGTGGGCCAGTGTGCACATGCACATTTCCAGAAATCATCAGCAGTAATACCATCAGGGCACGGCAGAGGACAGGGAGAGCTCTGCAGTTTCCATTTTTTATGTCACTTGAATGTGCATCAGATAACAACAAGATCATTTTGTACAGCAATTTCATCAGGTAACATGAATGCAAAGCCGGTGAGAGGTGGTTAGAATAGGATGGGAGGCCAAGAGTCCGTGTAACCAATAGTCTGTCCCACAGTCGGGTAAACAAGCAAGTTCATAGTCAACAAAGCAAACATGAGTCATGAGGCAAATAGCATAAGGCACCAGAAAAAAAATATAGCAACTTGGGGCTATCCATTGTAAGTTCAGAGCGAAAGCTTGGGAGAGAGGGGGGAGTGTGTGGCGGGGGTACCTGTACCAGACAGGCCGAGACAGGACAGGGCAGACGGTGAACAGATCGCCAGGTGGAATCCAAGCTGCAGTCCAGTAGGCAACGGAAGTAGGTGTCAAACCCACTTGGGAGAAGCTTTTTCGGGAGGCAGATTTCTTGTAGAAAACCTAGCATGTCTCTGCCCACTGTTTTTCCCCCTACCAAAACCCTGGCGTGGAGGGCCACCCGTAAGCATAAGTCTCATTCCTGTTGATCATCTTAAGATAATAAACTGAAAAATAAAATGTTCCTTGAATATTTACCTATATTACATGTTTTTGTATAACATAAACATTGCTAATTACATACAGTAATAAAATGGTAACTATTCCAATTTTGGGATTTGCATAGGCTCTTGGGGAAATCATATACAGCTGTTAGCATGTTAACAAGTGATGACAATTCAACAGAACACATGAACAGGAATTCATGTAATTTAGTGGCTAACAGCGGCGCATGAAAAATTACTGTTGCTTCTACGTTGATAAAGTTTGATCATAAAGTTACTGGTCCCCTCCTCCATGTCAAACACTTTGATTCATGAGGCGGGATCATCACCCTAACTCTCATTTTTATACACCAGTGGTAACATTAGATTATTTGACCTAATTTATACTGAACAAAAATATAAACACAACATGCAACAATTTCATCATTTTCACTGAGTTACAGTTCATGTAAGGAATTCAATTCATTAGGCCCTAATGAATGTGCAGGGGCACAGCCATGGGTGGGCCTGGGAGGGCATAAGCCCACCCACTTGGGAGCCAGGAGTGGCCTTTTATTGTCCCCAGCACAAGGGGCACCAGTGTAATGATCAAGCTGTTTAATAAACTTCTTGATATGCCACACAGCTCATGAAACATGGGACCAACAATTTGCATGTTGCGTTTATATTTTTGTTCAGTATAAATAAGTACTGCCTTAATTAAAAGTTTACACTATTCATCTATGGCAAGGATACTTATATGTTTCCCCTTTCATCTGTGTCTGGTGTTCGCTAGTTACTGGCTAACTAGGTCTTCAGCTAACTAGGTCTTCAGCCAGCACGGCACAAAAGGGGGAGAAGAGTCATTCAAAACTTTGACGCAGTTGTCATGTCAACACATCCGTCAGTGTTGCTGTGAACCGCACCACAAGAGACATGCCAAATGGGAGAGGTACAGTATAGAAACATTTAGAATGCAATTTCAATGCTGTTTGACTTGCTTTGTGCGTCACCAAATTTGCTGGAGATAGTTTTACTGCAACATTGCTCACTGCATACAGTAGGTGTTTCAAAGGGATGTCAGTCAAGGCCAGTTCATGAATGTAAGCTTTCCGCCCACTCAGCCTGTCTTTTCAAACTTCCCAGTAGTTAGCCAAGAGAGAAGTAATACAAAAAAAATATCTAGCCCAAAAATGTTTTATGGGTGATATTTTAGCCACTCAAAAGGCTATTTTACATGGAAATCAGACTGACTTTTAACATGTGATGACAATACAACACGTGGCCCAACAACAATCTATCTGAAAGCCACGCCCCTACGCTCCAGTGTTCCTCCACGAACCCGTTACATTGAACCATTAAAGGTTCCTCCAAGAACACCTCAGCTAACCAAAGGTGTACATATGAACCATTGACTAGCAATGGTTCCTCAAGGAACTCCGGGGGTTCCCTGAGGATCTCCAGGGTTCCAGGAGTCACCACTAATTCTAAGAGTGTAGGTCATCTCAGGACAGAGCAGTAAATCTAGCGGACAATGTGTTGCTTTGTAGCTTTGTGCATATGGATCAGACATTTTTACGATTACTAACAGTAGGAAGTTCCAGCCTCCAGGTAACAATATTTTAGTTTCCACGTGGACTTTCAGTGAGAACTCACCAATGCTGATCAATTTTGCACTGACCATCCTAAGTAAAACAGGAACGATCAGATGAATAATTTGGAAATCTGTCAGTTATTCCATGCCACTCAAGCTGCACTGCCTTTTGTGTGATGGAAAAACAGGACATGTTGTTAATGCGGGCCATTGAGGGACCTGGGATTAAACCCTATTTAGGTACTTTTCTTGGCAGTTGCACACAGTGCTTCCAATAAACTTCCATTCTCCTCAAAGAGTGGCTGAATATATTTTTCTCTTCAGTGTGCTCCTCTATTCATGCACCTTGGTTGGAGCAAGGTCATACGTCTAAAGTGTTCTGGGTATGTTTTCAATGCATGATGATAGAATACATTGTGTGTGTGTGTGTGTGTGTGTGTGTGTGTGTGTGTGTGTGTGTGTGTGTGTGTGTGTGTGTGTGTGTGTGTGTGTGTGTGTGTGTGTGTGTGTGTGTGTGTGTGTGTGTGTGTGTTGTGTCTGTGGATCGGGTTGGTCTTTCTGCTGCTTTAACATCTTGTTAGAGTTAGCCTATGCTACAGATATGGTATCCAGTCTGTCATATGGGAGATTATCCCTCTTTCCCGTCTCTCCCCTCATCCCAGAGTCTGACTTTATCAAAGGTGTTGGTCTTCTGATCCAGACCTAGAGGTCTGCTAAACCAAAGGTGTCAGATGACACCGAGGTCACATCTATGTCTACGTCTGAAATGGCACCCTTTTTTTTAAGGAACTCAGTCCGACTCTCAACTTATTCCCGGAAGTTGTAATAGTAGAATGCACAAGGTGCCATTTCAAAAGGGTAGTGCCTCAGCAGTTTTCCTCTTGTTATGTCAGTCAATCCAAACCTTAGAGAGAATTTAGAACTGGTCAGAAATGTCCAGATCAACTAGCCTGTAGTGTCTTAACACTTACTACTTATTTATGTAATAAGAAAGACTCGGAATACAAGCAATTGAACTGGAGCTTCACATTTACTCAAACGAGTTAGTACCAGAATAACATAGAACAACCTTGCGCATGACCAAGGGTGCTCCCGCCTTAAAGGGGACATCAGTAATTAACAGAACATAACATTCCTTAACATTCCTTCTCTTATACAATCAGAGTTACTTTTACCAAACCACAAACATTTCCCAGAACATGTTGTAGTTATTTTTCATCTTTTAATTTGAACTTGAACAGTTAGTTTTTGTTTGTTTGTTTATAAGTCTAGTCTGTCTGGTGGACGGTGCCTTCGTTCTGGGTAGCGCCCATGTAGGCTAACGTTTTTTTAGCTAGTTTTTTTTAGCCCATCGATTTTATTGTAATGTTTGAGTCATTCAAATATCACATGAAGACATATAAGACACGGCAACATGTATAGAATTGCGGGAAATTTGCATTAACATGGCCCCCAAAAAGTATCCATTCCATGGCAAATTGTATAGAATTGCAGGAAGTAAGCTTTAAACCTGCAACATTTTTATCTCCACCAACAAGAGGGGTTGTGAACAATTTGTGTCATGAACAGTGCTTGTGCTTATAGAAATAGACATGGCATGCGTTTGGGTGTGGGATATTCTCCCATGCTGGAACGGGTGCTAGTGTGGGATGTCAGACACAGCCCGAGAGGTCTACTGAGTCTGGGGTATCTGATGATAACGGGGTCACGTCTATGACCGACTGGCGTTCACCCCTTGATCAGCTTCAGTCCGGGCTAGACCGGGTCAGACTGGCTAGCCTTTCATCCATCCCCCCCAATCTGGATTGGGTTTCCTCACTAACAGAAAGAAGAAACTCAGAGAAACACAGTTTGTTATTATAGCGGGGAAAATATTTTCACAGGGTTTTATGAGAAGCCCATTTTATCACAACCCCTCTGAAATAAAAACTTTGTCAGCTGGAGTGATTGAGAACAACTGTGCATAGGATTGAGATGGAAAGAAAGACAGGCCTCTAAGAATGTAAGAGGAATTTGATTACTCATGGAAATGTGGTATGATTTTCTTTATTTAACTAGGCAAGTCAGTTAAGAACAAATTCTTACGTGGGTTAACAGCCTTGTTCAGGGGCAGAATGACAGATTAGATCAGGGATTCGATCTAGCAACCTTCTGATTACTGGCCCAATGCTCGAGCCACCAGGCTGCCTGTGTAAACACCTCTGTCTTGTGTCTTGCAGGCTGAGCTCTTGCTGTTTAGGGTATCCAATAACTTGTATCTATCTCATGTGTTTGTGACTTTTTGTGACACTTTGTGTATAAACCGGTGTTACTACTCTATTTTTGCAAAGGATAATCATAAAAGGACATGACTACCTATTCATCACTCTTGTGGGAAACAAGTAAAATGCTTTGTGTTTTAGTTCCATCTTTCAACATTCGCTTACTGAGGATTTTCTCAAATGGAGGCCACAGATGCTCAAATCTAAGGTGATTAACCCTTCAAAAATAATTGAATAAAGTGATAAGATTAATACCTTTGCTCATATTGTTATGTCTCAATTTAAATTGAGTATCACCAAGTGACACTTTGAATTTAGACACAGAAAATGATCAATAGCGTCCTCAAATGTATGACATAATCAAAAGGTGTGATAAGCAAATCATTTTCTTTAATATATACCCGCCTTGCCCCAATAGCAATTTGCCACTGGAGGGAATGCTCAAGGTACTTGTAAATGTGTATTTTTGTAATGAGTAATTTTCAAAGCGGTAACACCAGAGACATAATACTGAGGGACACACATTATACTAGTAAATAGGTATTTCAATAGCCTTCTTTGTTTTTATTGACCTATACGATATATGAAATACCTTTGTTCATTTTCTAACATTCAAAATAATAAATAGATATCTCTAAATCCCCAAAACATGTCACTACAACTCTACACATCACCACTGAGATAAGCCAATTTGCTTACCCTAAGGACTTTAAACAATGCTTCAATTTAACAATTTGCAGTAAAAGGACTTGCATTATGTTTTTTCATTGATAAACAGTTCAATATGAAACAAAAACATGTATGAGGTGTAACTATTTGTCAAACTATTTAAAAGCATTTTCGTGGTTGCAAAGGCAAGGGACGTAAATGCACCACAATTCAAGAATGAGCCAAAATGTTTGACAGTAGCCTTAGGAAGAAAGGCTAACTGATGCCTCCTAGCCGTTAGACACGAACTAATCAGAGCAAGATAAAGAATGGGGCCACATTTTTCCCTCGTTCAGACTGCCAGCAGCCATAGAGGCACAACAGACAGACAGAAACTGAGGAAGGATGTCAAAAGAAAGAAAGAGAGGGATGGAAACTGCAATAAAAAACAGATTGTCCTAGAATCCTAGGGGTGGGTGATAGACAGAGTGAAATACTAGTGTGAGTATTAGAAAGACTGGGCTGGTCTCCTGACCGATCTAAGCCGTAGGGAGATTTTCAAGATTGTTTGTTTTACTGTAATATCTGTGATTTTGCATGTACATCGATTGGTTAATACATTTTATGCTGCACAAAGATAAATAACATACCGTTTTCTAAACTAATCCAATCTGTTTGATTCATTGCACCCGTTCATTGTTTGATTCATTGCACCCGTTACTGAGATGGTTGTTCCAGTTTAAATGATTGAGATAGTCTCAGAACTGAAGGGTGACTATCCTGGCAGTCATTCTGAATGCAGGTTGTGGGTGATTAACACTGCCAATTGTTGGCTATCTTAACTCCGGCTGGATTCCAATAAGAATTGCATATCTCTTTGCAAGCCAGCCTAATGTGACTTGCAAACTAGGAGATTCACAACACTACTGTGTGAGGGTATAACTAGGTCCTCAAAGAAAGGCCTCATGATATATGTGCTGTCATAAATAACATTTGAAAGGGTAATAAGGCTGGTGGAACTGTTCATAGAAGGATGAACCTTTCAAGATAAAAGGGTTCTCGGTAGAACTCTTCATAGATGGTTGTAGGAAGAACCTTTAGATTATACAATTATTCTTGGTAGAACCCTTTATAGAGGGTTCTAGGTAGATCCATATACAGGGGATTATTTGAAGAACCCTACAAAGAGTTCTACCCAGTACTAAAAAGATTTTCCCTATGGGGACAAACCGAAAAACCATGTATGATTCCACTTAGCACCTTTTTTACAAGAGTGTTCAGACTCGCCAACTCCCTCCAACCCAACCCTGCAAGGAGCAGGGACCAGACCCAACGCACACTCATGCACGCACAAAAGCATGCACGCAAGCACGCCGACTCTCTCACACACACACACACACACACACACACACACACACACACACACACACACACACACACACACACACACACACACACACACACACACACACACACACACACACACACACACACACACACTACCAGCCAATCCCACCTGTCCGCCACAGCTCAGACAGTCTGAAAACATTATTGTTATCCCAACACAAGCCACTTTGTACACACAAACTGTCCCCTGTCTCTTTTACAAGCCACTTTCTGTGTTCCAGTCACACAGATGTCTTTGAGTTATTTTTCAGTTTTTCCCCCCATGTGCGTGTGTATACGTAAGTGCGTTCGTGTGTACATTCGTACGTTCGTACGTGCTTCTGGTGTTATAGAATGATTTGTCCATAGGTGATTGATAGACATTAATATCCCTATAACACCAACTGAGATGTTTTATATTACTAAAACCACCAATAATGTCCACTGTGTCTTGCATAATTAACTCCAGCTATGAAACACTAACACACAGAAGTGACCTGCACGGGACTGAATGCTAATGCTTAACACGTCTCTTTAAAAAAGGACATCAAATATTTTAGGAAGTGATTCGAAATAAACAAAAAAAAAACACAAAAGGTCTATTGTAACTTTAAAAGTCAAACAGTATGAATCAGCAGGTCTCGTTAGTAGCAGTGCATGTCTAGATGGAGACAAAAAGAGACAGAGGAGTACAACTCTCCTTAACCACTCTTGCACTGCTTTAACAATGTTGTGTCTGGGAGAAACTGTGTCTGGAATTTATAGTACTTAGACAAGATAGATGTTGAGAATGAAATGCTTTATCAGAGAGGTTCTGAAACACTGTGGGAAATGTTTCCCTTTCCTGGGCTTAGTTCGTGACTTCTCTCCTGTCCCCAGGGGCACTGGGATGTGTGTGTGTGTGTGTGTGTGTGTGTGTGTGTGTGTGTGTGTGTGTGTGTGTGTGTGTGTGTGTGTGTGTGTGTGTGTGTGTGTGTGTGTGTGTGTGTGTGTGTGTGTGTGTGTGTGTGTGTGTGTAAAACAAATTGGCCAGTGTTATCTAGTGTTGATTTTTCAGTGTAAAATGTAGACAGACTGTAAAATTCACATAATTATATGACAAGCCTTCTCACAAGGAATCTGAATCACACTTCCACATGCACATGTTAGCTCTGCAATGCTATTACTCTTGTACTCACACTCTGCTGGGAAGGCCCTAATCTCTACCTATGGTCCCATGGATCTTCCCTTAGCAACAGTGCAATAACCCTCAATGTGATTGGCTTTTGGTTTAATAGCAGCACCACAGAGACGTGGCAGTATGGGTTGACATATTGGATAAGCTGTGTCCTATGTCTCAGCCCCGTGAATCAGTCAGCCTCTACTCTCTCTCTGTCTTTCTTTTCTTCTGTCTCTCTTTTCTTGTCTTTCTTTTCTTCTGTCTCTCTTTTCTTGTCTCTCTTTTCTTCTGTTTCTCTTTTCTTCTGTCTGTCTGTCTGTCTGTCTGTCTGTCTGTCTGTCTGTCTGTCTGTCTGTCTGTCTGTCTGTCTGTCTGTCTGTCTGTGTCTGTCTGTCTGTCTGTCTGTCTGTCTGTCTGTCTGTCTGTCTGTCTGTCTGTCTCTGTCTGCACTGTAAAAATAAAACGACTCAAAACACCTTGATTGTGTAATGAAAGCATGCAAAGTGCACATAACCTGAGATCTGGTGTTTGGAGGGTGTTTGAATGTAAGTGTTATGATACACACAAAGTGTTTAAAAACAGAATAGAAGTACTCTGAAACACCCGAAGTGGCTCTTCAATCTGATTTCTTTTGTTTTTAAGAGTGTTGTGAAAACACTTTTTGGGGTTTCAGTGCATGTACCATAAAAGGCATCATCCAAACAGTTTTCTTCTTTTGCAGACTGTCTCTCATACAATCAAACAGTTAAGAAATGCAAATGGTTTATAGCCTAAATATTGTTGATGATAAGGGTCGATGGAGAATATTTTTGGTAGAATTCCACCTTTTTTCAATGCTTTTTTAGACAGATTAGAAGCAGGAGACAGAAAAAGGGTGAATGTGGGACAGGCAGAAGTGGGAATCGAATCCCCGACTCCTTGGGCAGTAAGATGGTACATTTATTTGGAATTTTACTCATTCAACAACACAGCCACACTGTAAAACAATATTCTGTGGTGAATTGAAACTGACAACAAACAAAAAAAAAAACAACCAGCATAATAAAAATTAATGCAAGTTGTTTGAATGATTTGTTTCATAAAAAAAGGCATAACTCCAACGTAAAACGTTAAAAAAGAAGTATCTTTAAACCAAAGATCGAGAAATTTTTGTGATTGAACATTGGAAGTTTGGTTTTAATCTCCTTGTGTATTCTATCTTACTATGTGACTGTTTCTAGAGGATTGTGGGTAATGTTGCACAATGGTTGTATGCATGTTTGAAAAAAGAAAAGTATACTTCTCTATTAGTATTAAGGAGCTTGCCATGAGGCGTAATGGATCATGATGAACAGTTATCAAAACCATAAGACAATGTGACGCTCAATGATGATAAAAGCCATTTCCAATTTTTCCAAAAACTTTTAAAGAAGAGGCATAAAATGTCTTGCAAGACTTGCATTTAAACCTCTAGTTATTACTGTGAATTGAGCACGGTGCTCAATGATGTCTGCCAAAATGGCTTAAACTGGAAAATGATCAGACACATAAATCAATGTGTAACATGAAAATACTCCACAGGAAGTAAGCAAATCCTGCATCAGACAGGATTTAAAACATCACAGTAGCGTTTAGAAGCATCAATCAGAAAGAGGAAACAACACCCAAAGAGAATGTATCTAATTTTGCGCTAAACAGAAGTCGAAAAACCAAAATAGTATTTATGAACATTTTCTGGTAGTGCTCTCAGTCCCTGACACGGCGTTGCACAACACTTGATTATGTGGCGTTACAAAACACCATGTCATGTTTCAAATCATCCGAGGAGGATGTGTTTCAATACTGAAGCCAAGTTCAGCTTTCGTTTCCTTCGCGTTTTATACTGAGTTGAACATTGCTTCACAGAGACTCATCCTAATCCACGTATGAAAACCAATCATGAGTCAGAGTAGTTGATTTACTTTGTGTGTATGTTGCCCTCTTAGGGCTATTTCCCTGAGAAAACCAGAGCTACCTGTGCTGAATATCCAGTGCCATATAACAGTAGACACTGATTTAGTTTGTGTGTATGTTGGGGAAGTCTCTTAGGGTTATATCACTATTTTCCTGCATCCAGACAAAACCACGGACTATTGTGCCTGTGCTTAAATCAGGTTTCCAAAGGACAGCAGAGCCAGTTGTTTTACTCGTTTTCCATTGGTATGGACAGATGTACTGCCAGGGTTAACACAGAGAGATTGATAGACGGGGTTAAACCCTACTTGAGAGGGTTTATACATCAACCACACTGTGGCTAGAAAGGCGTATAAGCCGTACATTTTGAAAGCTCTCCAGTCCAGACACCAATGAAGGGACCACCTGGATGTTGCACACATTTTGATACACTGCTCTGTAAAATAACGCTGGCAGGTGTCATGGTTTAGGAGTGCATTCAACAACTAGCTGCATTCTTCAATTTCATAATAATGGCATATAATCTAGTCCCCTGTGTGTTGAAGGACTGCTCTAAGGCCCAGGTACTACTTGTCAGAGAAATACAGTAGCATCTTATATTATTGTGAGTTTAACTAACAGACTAAGTTCAAATCATTTACACATTACAGCACAATAGAGTCAAGCCATATTGTAATTTAAACGACTCGCCAGCCCAGCCAATCTTTGCCCACCTTTGTGATTCTCAATCTTACAAGTGTAAACCTTGAGTCCGGATTTAGTCAACACCTCAGTTCTCCTCAGGCTAGAAAGAGGAAGCTGGCCAGGAGCCAGTAACATCAGTCTCTCAGCTCACATGATCCACTCTTATTGGAAGTGTTGGGCTCTATTTTCCGCTGGGGCCAAGGTTGGTAATATTTGAGGTGTGTCCTTAAAAACATGCCCCAATGCTCAAATTTCAAGCAGCGGTACGGGTGATATTTAAGACTCACTGAAAGCTATTGTGAAACTCACTGAAAAATGTGCATCTTCCACTTTCATCTGTTGGACCTAACTCTCAAATCGTGGGAATTCCGATTGCTGTCCTTGGTGCTGAATCCGTTTGTAGCTTTAGGCTATTCGCCTATTCGTTTGTTTACCTTTCATGTGCCAAAGTCACTGACAGGCCATTTCAATGCGCATTTTCAAAATGTGAATGCAATGTATGTAGACGAATATTTCCATGTTGAAGCCAATAAAAAGAACTAGATTACATACGTGGTTGTTATAACTAGGACTATTATAGGGTTTGTTTATACTATTTAATAAACTATCTTCAATGGATAGGACAAACATCCTGTTAAAGAGCCCTTTGGCCTGTGTGTGAACACTCATGGAACGAAAGATGTGATTTATGATATCCTCCCTTACAGAAAAACTACACAAATTTTACGTGAACAAGTGATCTCATGTGATAACGTGACAAAATGTGACACAACATGTGAATCAACATGTGATGACATAAAAGTACACATGTGAGAACATGATCTCATGTGAAATTAATGTCAAGTAAATGTGACAACATGGGGAAGCAAAATGTCAACATGTGATACCACGACACTACACATGTGACAATATTTGAGCACGTGTGAAAACTCAGGTGTCAAATGTAATTTAGAATATTTGACTTTGAAAGGCATAATTTACGTTAATTTAATTTAAACAGTCATGGTCCCCTGCAGGTTTTGTCTAGCTGCCGGTTTCTTAGAATGTTGTGTCATGGTCCCCTGAAGTTGTTTTTGTCTTGTTGCTGTAAATATATGGTAAATCTATGGTAAATCTACAACTAGCGAAATTCAGGCATTAATGGACAGTACGCTGATTGCTTGGGACTCAACCTCACTTGGGAATTGAACTCACAACCTCTTAGCTACCTGAAGTTCCTGTTGCGTCACACGGTCTGTGGAATCATAGGAGATAGGCATGAATACATTTCTGCACTTCACCCAAAGTTGAGGTAACAATCAAGAAAATATAGACAACAATTTGAAGGTGTTATTTCTATAAAAACACAGTATGCTGCTGTATTCTGATTTCAATTAGTGTACACATTTGTACTGTGACCACACTTGGGATGAGAACTAATAACTTCTTGGTCGCTAGCAACCTGAAATGTGTTGCTACATTACAAGTACACCACCAGATCTGTGAGCTCAAAAGAGATTGAATTTCTGCACTTTGATAAAAGCTGCCCAGAATCAAGCAAATTGTGGTCCAACTATCATGTACCCTAAAAGGGACAAACCAGTACCATGCAATATATTTTGTGTACCCCTGAAGGTCGCTCATGTGTACCTTTAACCTTTTTGTACACCACGGCACAACACTGTACCGTAACAATACTCTTATTTTTGAGAGTGTGGATATATATCCCTGGTAACAAATAGTTGCATTTAGTTGGAAGTTGGAACACTGGAATGTGATATGCAATCTACACCTCGATAAGGCTGATGAAATTCATTATTTTATTTCATGATTTTCAATTAGTGTAATTATTTCTATTTAGCCAACAGTTTCTCATTTATAACTTCTAACTCGAGTAGCACAGGTATGGTTTTGTGACAATGAACATGTGAGCAGCTGCTCAACGATTTGACAGCTCGAACGCAGTTACACCTCGAACACCAGCTCAGGTTCAAATCGTTGCGATCTTCCTGATAGGCCACCATTTTTGTCATTAACTGATTTCACCTGTGTTCCTACACTTTAGACTTCAAAGTAAAAACTCAACTTTGTTAAAAAGACAGTCAAGAAAAAATATTATTTTTTAATATAGTTATTCAGGAGTAACATTAAAACAGAATAATATACCCCACCAACATTAGAAAACTACACAGAAAACCCTCAAATTGCTGATATAAGTAAATTAGATTAATGATGGGAGAATAGTCAGAAAAACTGATAAGTGAAATAGCAGTGCAGATGGCACTCGTTTGCTGAGTGCAGAGATGTATGATAGGTTATGAATGCTTAGGGGATCACGACAAACTTTGTGGTGCAGAAGAAAGATCAGCGTATCTCAAGAGATGTGTTTGGTTTGGGAATGGGTGTTGCATGTGGAGGATGAGGGCTGCAGTAGGTATCTCAGATAAGGGGGAGTCAGCCCTAAGAGTGTTTTATAAATAAGCATCAACCAGTGGGTCTTGCGACAGGTATACAGAGTTGACCAGTTTACAGAGGAGTATAGAATGCAGAGATGTGTCCTATAAGAAGCTATTAGTGGTAAATCTGATGACCAACTGGTAAAGAACATCTAGCCGCTCGAGAGCACCCTTACCTGCCAATCTATAAATTATGTCTCCGTTATCTTTTGATATGTGCTGAGAGAAGGACTGTGTATTTCAATTGACTGATTTCCTAAGGAAACTGTATCATATTTGAAATTGTTGCAGGTTGCATTTACATTTTTGTTCAGTATACATGGTGACATTCAACCATTTATATTTCAAGCTTAGCTACAGCCGATGCCACCACCAAGCGGAAGAGGACAGATGACAAATACAGTGCCTAGTTAAGTAAGTTGTTTTCCCTGCAAGCCACCTAGCTGACTTTAGTTTATCTACTAAAACCCATATAGTGCACAACATTATGCCCAGCCACCTGAAGCTAGGTTTACCAGCAAACGTTAGCACATGACTGGAGTTGGCTAGCTATTTAGCCTAGCGCCTGCTAACTGTTATGCGCCACGTCTCGCATTTGTAACTTGTTCGCAAACCTGTGTAACTTCAGCAACTGTAATTAATCAATCAATCAATTTAAACTATAAAGCCCTTTTTACATCACCAGTCACAAAGTGCTTATACAGAAACCCAGCTTAAAACCTCAAACAGCAAGCAATGCAAATGTGGAAGCAAGTTGGCTAGGAAAAACTACATAAGAAAGGCAGGAACCTAGGAAGAAACATAGACAGGAACCAGGCTCTGATGGGTAGCCAGTCCTCTTCTGGCTATGCCGGGTGGAGATTATAAGAGTATAGGGCCATTAAGTCCTGACTGTTCTTCAAGATTTTCAAACATTCATAGATGACCAGCAGGATGAAATAATTATCACAGTGGTTGTAGAGGGTGCAACAAGTCAGCACCTCAGGAGTAAATGTCCATTGGCTTTTCATAGATGAGCATTCAAAGGTCGAGACAGCAGATGCGTCAGAGAGAGAGAGAGAGAGAGAGAGAGGGAGAGAGAGAGAGAGAGAGAGAGTTGAAAACTGCAGGTCCAGGACAAGTTAGCATGTCTGGTGAACAAGTCAAGGTTCCATAGCCACAGGCAGGACAGTTGAAACTGGAGCAGAAAATTAAAGGGAGCATACTTAAATTCACACAGAACACCAGATAAGACAGGAGAATTACACCAGATATAACAAACTGACCGTAGTCCCCTGGCACAAAGGCTATTGAAGCATAGATACTTGAGGCTGACACATGGAGGGTCGGGGGACACTTTTGCCCCTTCCGCTGACACCCCCAGACATGGCCAACCAGGCAGGATAAGAACCCAACCCACTTTGTCAAAGCATAGCCCCCACACTACTCCCCTCAACAGACCACCAATTTACTACGCTGAGGCAAGGCTCAGTATAGCCCACAAAGATCTCCTCCATCGCACGAGCCCGAGGGGGCGCAAGACCGGACAGGATGATCACGTCAGTGACTCAACCGACTCAAGTCGAGTATAGCACAAAAAAAGACTGGCACGACGTGACGCACCCCTCTTAGGGATGGCATGGAAGAGCACTAGTAAGCCAGTGACGCAGCCTTCGTAATAGGGTCAGAGGCAAAGAATCCTAGTGGAGAGAGGGGAGCCGGCAGAGACATCAATAGCGGTTCGTCATTCCAGTACCTTGCCGTCACCTTCGCACCCCTGGGCCAGACTACACTTTATCATAGGACCAACTGAAGAGATGAGTCTTCAGTAAAGACTTAAAGGTCGAGAACAAGTCTCTCACATGGTTAGGCAGACTGTTCTATAAAAATTGAGCTCTACAGGAAAAAGCCCTGCCTCTAGCTGTTTGCTTAGCAATTCATGTAGGTATGTACGGCAGAACCAAATCAGAGAGACACATCTAATGCTTTGTAGGTTAGCAGTATAATTTGAAATCAGTCCTATCCTTAACAGGAAGCCTGTGTAGAGAAGCACTGGAGTAATATGATCAAATTGTTTGGTTTTATTCTATCAGCCGTATTTAGCACTAACGTAGGTTTATCCAGTGCTTTATTTGGGTAGCCGGAGAGTAGAGCATTGCAATAGTCGAATCTAGAAGTGTCAAAAGCATGGATGAGCTTTTCTGCATCATTTTTGGACAAAAGGTTTCTGATTTTTGCAATGTTACAAAGATGGAGAAAAGCTGGCCCTTGTAATATTTTATTGATATTTTAGTCAAAAGAGAGATCAGGGTTCAGAGTAATGCCAAGGTCCTTCACAGTTTTATTTGAGACGACTGTGAAGATTAATTGTCAGAACCAACAGCAGGTCTCTGTTTCTTGAGACCTAGAACTAGCATCTCTCTTCTGTTTGAGTTTAAAAGTAAAACATGTGCCACTATCCACTTCCTTATGTCTGAAACACAGGCTTCGAGAGTAGGCAATTTGTGGCTTCACAATGTTTCATCAAAATGTATAGCTGTGCGTCGTCCGCATAGCAGTGAAAGTTGACATTGTGTCTCCGAATGACATAGAGTTAGAAGATATAATGAAAATAATAGTGATCTTAAAACGGAACCTTAATGAACACCAAAACATGCAATTGATTTGTCAAAGGACAAACTATCCACAGAGACAAACTGATATCTTTCCGACAGATAAGATCTAAACCAGGCAAGAACTTGTCCGTGTAGACCAATTAGGGTTTCCAATCTCTCCAAAAGAATGTGGTGATCAATGGTGTCAAAAGTGTCAGTAAGGTCTAGGAGCACGAGGATAGATGCAGAGTCTTGGTCAGACGCCATTAAAAGGTCATTTACCACCTTCACATGTGCAGTCTCACTACTATGATTGGTTCTAAAACCAGACTGGAGAGTTTTGTGTACATTGTTTGTCTTCAGGAAGGCAGTGAGTTGCTGTGCAACAGCTTTTTCTAAATTTTCATTTGATATAGGCTGTTTTTTATATAGGCCCATTTTCCGGGTCAAGGTTTGACTTTTTGACGAGAGGTTTTATTACTACCACTTTTAGTGAGTTTGGTACACATCCAGAGGATAGGGAGCCATTTCAATGAGTGAAATACACAAAATGTATTTCACTCATTGATCGAGACAGGTCTCTGTCATTTTGACACCCACCTGTCTCGATCAATGAGAGGGAACTTGAAATAGACAAGATGTCAGCAAAAATCTTTGGGTAAATCACATTATCTGGTGTAACAATCTGCAGCTACAGTTCTCCGCATTTGTGTGTCTCTACACCTGAGACACACTCGGACACACTGAACTACATTGTTCATACAATTTTTTTGTATGTTACTTTTACCATATAACATTCTTGTTGAATACCAAGTTCTCTTGCATTAGCATTAAATAGTGTACCATCCCCTGTATTTTAGAATTTGACAAATAAAGAAACATTCTTTGGATATTTGAATGTCTAACATCTGTTTGATGCTACAGAGCCATGTACAGTGAAGCATTTCTCTACACCTGTTTGGGATACACAATGAGGGCCTCCTGTGATTGGGAGCTGCTTTTTGAGAGGAAAGATTATTCAACAAAGTGAGGGGAGGATAAAGAAGGTGTTGAATCTTAGGAAGGCAGTTCTTACACAGTTTGAATTGTTGTGTATGGAAGATTGGGGAGACATGGCATCTCAATCGCTCTCATACACAACAATACATTTTACTGTCTAAGCACAAACCATAACCCCCTTCCTCATCTTATAGTACTTTCTGTAAACCTCCCCCAGCTCATTGACTTTGACAGCTCATTCTTGTCATTAATAGCCCTTTTGCAGGGGAATTTTTTAACACGTGTCTTTGTGTTGTGTTTGGAGAATCTGCAGAGAGAAGAGTGAGGTGGTTGTCATTGCTGTTGTGGTCTTGATTTTTATACCATTCAGTGTTCCTTGCTGGTTTCCGTCCCGTAATCTTGTTGCGCTCCATAACCGCAAGGTGTGTCCGCTCTGTCATGCTTGTGTGTATTCAAAATCCCCCTTGCTTTGATTAGAATTATACACTAAATTATATCGTCTAGTGGATTTAATCTGGTTTATTTACCCTGTTTGGCATGTCCATATCCAGCCTGCAATTTACAGCGGCTATATCAGTGTGAATGCTAAAGCCTATGTTTAACAATGTATTTCCATGTTGAAGCAATGCAACTAGAACAATGTGGACTGCCAACATATTTAAATGACCCAGCAAATATGGCGCATGCTATTTAATGAACTAGGCTCTAACGGACTAACATTCAAATTGGAGTTGAAGAGAAAGCAATACATAAAAAACTTGAAGCAACCACATATTTAGCCATGGAGCACGTTCTGATTGACCAGCGAGGGGTCTCGAAACACCCGAACCCTGTTTATTCATCAAAACCCAGCCCTTTATAGCACCACTGCCAGATACTGCGGCCATAATTCTGGTTGTGAAAATAGCAAAAAAAAATATTTCGGCCCCAGAACCTATAACGCTACCACCAGCGCTAAGATTTTCCATTGTGCAATCTACCCTATAACCAATAAGCTGGGCTTTCATGGAGTCGATTTCTTCCACGGTGGACCACGCAGGCACCCTGAGCCCCAAAAAAAGATGCAGCATGGGGGCTTTAACCATGTCCAGTAGAACATGCATAATGCATAGCCTGGCCCCTGCCTTGATTAAGCACACACATACACGATGGGGCCTTTACAGAGCACAGTGCACAGCATTCTCCTCTCACCAGGCACCCTGTTATTACCACCATTCATCACAAGAAGAAATTCATTAGAAATCGACCGAGTGGCAAGTGTGTAAAACTTAAATAAATAACGGAATGGATAGTCAACCTACAATAGATAAAGTGGTAATGAGTTGTTTGTGTTGAAAGCACAGTGTATGAGTGTTGTGTTTCATGGTTTTTGTGTGTGGGTTCGCGTGTGCGGTGCAGTGTGTTGTGCTGCTGGGTGGGGGTGGTGGTACTGTAGTGTGTGTGCATGTGTGTACCTGCGTTTGTGTGCAAACTACTGTATATTTGCCATGTGTTTAAACTAATGTATGTGAAGGTGACTACAGATCTAGCATCTCAATTTGATCACTATTTTGTTGCTGAGTATTTTAGTGCACACAGGAAATGCAAAGTTTGTAGTTTGTAATTTCCACTTTGAAATTTCAGACTTGATTTGCCCTGACAAAGTGTACCAACCCCTACAAAAATGTCCATTCATTATAATCCACATAACAATTCACATTTCCTGTTGATGAAAGATTATTTTCCTGCAGTAGCAAACGGGCTCAAATTTAGATAAATGTATTTTGTTGTGCTGCTGCATTACTGTGTGGAAGACACTCTGGAGTATTTGCCAACACAAATACAACCTGAAACACAACAGATTAATAGAGAGAAGTTCAGAACCAGAGACTGAGTATTTATCTGCATGTAAATCCGGTTCTATTTCCAGATCTGTCTTTTTTTTCTATTCTCTTTTCTTTCTCTCTTTCTTTTACGTTGAACTCTTCATCAGGTTCTGTTTTTACTTCTCATTCTCTCTTTTCTCTTCTTCTACTGGAGAAATACGCCGTCGTTGTGTGATTCTAGCTTTTTCTACAAATCAAATTATATTGCTCACATACACGTGATTAGCAGATGTTATGTGTAGTGAAATGCTTGTGCTTCTAGCTCCGACAGTGCAGTCATTTCTAACAAGTAATATCTAGCAAACTACACAACATATACCCAATACACACAAATGTAAGTGGGAATGAATTAAAACTATATAATTAAGGATGAGTGATATCAGAGCGGAACGGACTAAGATACAGTAGAATAGTATAGAAAACAGTATATACACATGAGATGAGTAATGCAAGATATGTAAGCATTATTAGGTGAATGAGATAACATAGAATAGTATAGAAAACATTATATGCACATGAGATGAGCAATGCCAGATATGTAACCATTAAGTGACTAAGATACCACAGAATAGTATAGAATACAGTATATACATATGTGATGAGTAATGCCAGATATGTAAACATTATTAAAGTGACTAGTGTTCCATTCCCCTCTCTCCTTTGTCCAAGGTCATGGTCCTTGGCGCTTGTCTGAGACAAGCAGGGAGGAAGGCTGAGAGCTGAGACTGATTCTGGGAGGTCAGGGTGAGACTGTAAGGCTGAGAGATGGGTCTGATACAGGAATTGAGTAAACAATGAACAGTCTGGTAGGTGAGATCACGACATAGAGTGAGGGTGGATCAGGGCTGCAACAGGCGATAGGGATCACAGACAGATTTAACCCCAGAAGGACATAGTTTCTGTTGGAGTGGTGAACGTTTGCATTATGCATTCCATTTGGTTTAGAGCCAATCCCACTTGATTTGAGCCTGGCCCTCTGTCAGCTCAGAGATGCTTGTCAGTATGTGCTCTGTGGAAACTTCTGCATTATTTTTCATCATAAGCCCTTTGCATTCCCTTGTTAGACTAGCAGACTATGGTGGTGAGGGAGTAGGAATGGAAACAGTGTCCAAAATGGCACCAAAGTCCCTCTGTAGTGTACTACCTCTTTTTTTTACCAGGGCACATAGTGCTCTGGTAAAAATGTGTGCACTATATAGGGAATAGGGTGCAATTTGGGACAGCCAATGCTGTCTTAAGGAGAGAGCCTTGCTGAACTCCCTCCTGCTGGAACTTGGAAAAGAGCCACAGTGGAGACCCTTGACTTAATCCACACTGATGAAGTGGTCAAGTCATCCAGTAAGGGAGTGGGTTGTATGGTACTCCACTCTAAAACAGTGTGGCTGTACTGTTCTGATGAAGAGAAAGAAGACAAAGCCAACATAATGTCTGACTGGAGTGCTGAGGTTACAGGCAGGGTTGGGTAGGTTACTTTCTAAATGTAATCTGTTACAGTTACTATGACTTGCAAAAGTATTCACCCCCCTTGGTGTTTTTTCCTATTTTGTTGCAATACAACCTGTAATTTTAAATAGATTTAATTTGGATTTAATGTAATGAACAGACAAAAAAGTTGTAGCGATGAGACAAGATAGTAGCTACTAACAATTGGATACCAAGAAATTGGGGAGAAAAGGGGGTAAAATTAAAAAGTTTAAAAAAAAATAAAAAAATGGAAAGAATATGGCACCACAACAAACCTGCCAAGAGAGGGCTGCCCACCAAAACTCACGGACCAGGAAAGGAGGCCTTTAATCAGAAAGGCAACAAAGAGACCAAAGATAACCCTGAAGGAGCTGCAAAGCTCCACAGTGGAGATTGGAGTATCTGTCCGTAGGACCACTTTAAGTCATACACTCCACAGAGCTAGGCTTTACCGAAGAGTGGCCAGAAAAAAATAAGCAAATATGTTTGGTGTTCTGCTAAAGGCATGTGGGAGACTCCCCTCTGGTCAGATCAGACTATAATTGAGATTTTTGGCCCCACAAGGAACATGCTATGTCTGGTGAAAACCAAACATCTCACATCATCCCGAGAACCCCATCCCCACAGTGAAGCATGGTGGTGGCAGCATCATGTTTTTTTGGATGTTTTTTATTGGCAGGGACTGGGAAAATGGTCAGAATTTAAGGAATGATGTACTAAATATTTATTGAGGGAAACCTGTTTGTCTTCCAGAGATTTGAGACTGGGACAGAGGTAAACCTTCCAGCAGCATACTGCTAAAGCAACACTCGAGTGGTTTAAGGGGAAACATTTAAATGTCTTGGAATGGCCTAGTCAAAGCCCAGACCTGGTATGACTTAAGGATTGCTGTACACCAGCAAAACCCATCCAACTTGAAGGAGCAGTTTTGCCTTGAAGAATGGGATAAAATCCCAGTGGCTATTTTTGGATTACCCAAACTCAGTAACATAATCTGATTACATTCTGTTAAATTGAGATTACTTTCACCTTTAGAGGCATTAAAAGAAGACAAAAACGTATGCTACCAATTGAACGACATCTTTTGCAGGATAAATCAACGTTAATGTTTACATAGCTGGCCATATATGGATGTTACATTTTACTCTATGAGTTGGTTATGTAGGTGTCTTCTTTTACAAACATTGGAAAAAAACAAGCTTGTACTTTGGGAGTGTGACAGTTGAATTAATTGAACTAGCATTTATAAGTTATATTCTTCAAGAATCAATGGATATATATATATATATATATATATATATATATATATATATATATACACTGCTCAAAAAAATAAAGGGAACACTAAAATAACACATCCTAGATCTGAATGAATGAAATATTCTTATTCAATACTTTTTTCTTTACATAGTTGAATGAGCTGACAACAAAACTCACACACAAATTATCAATGGAAATCAAATGTATCAACCCATGGAGGTCTGGATTTGGAGTCACACTCAAAATTAAAAAGTGGAAAACTAGTAATAACACTCCAACCTAAGTGCTGTAAATCCAACTTCAATTTGTGGATGTCCAAAAATGGATGTGCAACTACAAAACTCAAAGTAATGAGCAATGACTCCAACCTCGGCCAACAGTGTAGTTCCTAAACTTCCAGGTTCTCCTTCAAATCCAGATAGCAGATGTTCTGAAAGAGCTGCAAAACCTGTACAAATCAGCTGGGCTTGATAATCTGGACCCGCTATTTCTGAAACTATCTACATCGCAACCCCTATTACCAGCCTGTTCAAAATCGTCTGAGATCCCCAAGGATTGAAAGCTGCCGCAGTCATGCCCCTCTTCAAAGGGGGAGACAGACCCAAACTGCTATAGACCATATCCATCCTGCCCTGCCTATCTAAGGTCTTTGAAAGCCAAGTCAACAAACAGGTCACTGACCATCTCGAATCCCACCTACCTTCTCCGCTGTGCAATGAGCCGGACGGGTTCAGCCACACTCAAGGTTAAATGATATCATAACCGCCATCGATAAAAGACAGTACTGTGCAGCCGTCTTCATCAACCTCGCCAAGGCTTTCGACTCTGTCAATCACCAAATTCTTATCGGCAGACTCAACAGCCTCGGTTTTTTCGGATGACTGCCTTGCCTGGTTCACCAATTACTTTGCAGACAGAGTTCAGTGTGTCAAAAATGCTGTCCGGTCCTCTGGCAGTCTCTATGGGGGTGCCACAGGGTTTTATTATCAATGATGTTGCTCTTGCTGCGGGCGATTTGATCCACCTCTACGCAGACGACACCATTCTAATACTTTCGGCCCGTCATTGCACTGTTCCAAACGAGCTTCAATGCCATACAGCACTCCTTCCGTGGCCTCCAACTTCCTAAACGCGAGTAAAACCAAATGCATGCTTTTCAAACTGCCTGCATGCCCGTTTCACCACCCTGGATTGAATATGTGGACATCTATAAGTACCTAGGTGTCTGGCTAGACTGCAAACTCTCCTTCCAGACTCACATCAAACATCTCCAATCAAAATCAAATCCAGAGTCGGCTTTCTATTCCGCAACAAAGCCTCCTTCACTCAAAGCTTACCCTAGTAAAACTGACTATTACCGATCCTCGACTTGGCGATGTCATCTACAAAATGGCTTCCAACACTCTACTCAGCAAACTGGATGCAGTCTATCACAGTGCCATCCGTTTTGTCACTAAAGCACCTTATACCACCCACCAACTTGTAAGTCGGCTGGCCCTCACTACATATTCGTCGCCAGACCCACTGGCTCCAGGTCATCTACAAGTCCATGCTAGGTAAAGCTCCGCCTTATCTCAGTTCACTGGTGAACCCATCCGTAGCACGCGCTCCAGCAGGTGTATCTCACTGATCATCCCTAAAGCCAACACCTCATTTGGCCGCCTTTCGTTCCAGTACTCTGCTGCCTGTGACTGGAACGAATTGCAAAAATCGCTGAAGTTGGAGACTTTTATCTCCTCACCAACTTCAAACATCAGCTATCCGAGCAGCTAACCGATCGCTGCAGCTGTACATAGTCTATTGGTAAATAACCCTTTTTCACCTACCTCATTCCCATACTGTTTTTAATGTTTTTATTTATTTACTTTTCTGCTCTTTTGCACACCAATATCTCTACCTGTACATGCCCATCTGATCATTTATCACCAGTGTTAATCTGCAAAATTGTAAACCTCCTCATGCCTTTTGCACACATTGTATATAGACTGCCCATTTTTTCTACTGTGTTATTGACTTGCTAAATTGTTTACTCCATGTGTAACTCTGTGTTGTCTGTTCACACTGCTATGCTTTATCTTGGCCAGGTCGCAGTTGCAAATGAGAACTTGTTCTCAACTAGCCTACCTGGTTAAATAAAGGTGAAATAAAATAAATAAAAAAAAATAGGCCTATGGATTTTTTTTTATCAGCATGAATTAGATTGAGCAATAAAAGCCCCACTTTTATTCCACAGGCTTGGATTCGTAATATGCATCTGTTGCAAGAGTGCATTTTTCACTGGCTGTCAACTGGTTTCAAAAACAATGATTGATAGGCAGTTTTCCTGGGAGGTTTTATTAACACTAAGAATGCAAATTCTAGGTTATTTGGAGGATTTTTAATAACTTCCTTTCAGTAAAACTTGTAATAACACTGCTAGCTTTATTTTGAACTCCAAGCAGAGAGAGGACACACGGAAATACATGTCCTTAGACATTAATAATTGAAATAAATGTTTTATTGTGACACAGCATTAGTGAAATTTAAACCTGTACTCTTTGGTTCTCTATTCATGGAATTAGTCCAATTCACCTCCAGGATGGAGTTAGCATGCCATGTTTTTTTGTTTATAAAGCTGTTAATTTTAGTCTATTCAAGCAGATCCATTTCAAAGGAAACAAGTACTCAATTAGAGCAGGTGTGGCCAATTAGTGGGTGGCGGCCAACACACCTGAACACACTTAACAAGATAGAGGATAGATTTTTTTTGCTGACAACGGAATGTATATGTTTAAAAATAACATTATTAAAACGGTCTCTGAATGTTACTAAAGATTTTTTTAAATTTTTATTGAATGTTTTCATAACGTTCTGAGAATGGAAAATATATTTTTAAATAACATTCTTTGAACATTCATTTCTAAAATTCTCTTGTGATTTTTAAGAAAACTTTCCATAACGTTCTCAGTACAATTTGAAAACATGACTTTAAATAGAACCACGAGGAAAGCTGTAGGAAACGTTATGCTGAAGTACTGAAATTCAGAAATGTCTTAACATTCTTGGAACTATTTGAGAACATTTCCAATGTCAAACCAGTTGGAGAACTTTCCTAGAACATTACATGTAACAATATCTTAACTTAAGTTTGGGTTCACTTAGAAATGTCCATTAAAATAGCATCAAATTGATCAGAAATACAGTGTACACATTGTTAATGTTGTAAATGACTATTGTAGCTGGCATATATTTTTTTTATGGAATAACTACATAGGTGTACAGAGTCCCATTATAAGCAACCATCACTCCTGTGTTCCAATGGCATGTTGTGCGAGCTAATACAAGTTTATAATTTTGAAAGACTAATTGATCATTAGAAAACCATTTTGCAATTATGTTAGCACAGCTGAAAACTGTTGTTCTGATTATATAAACAATAAAACTGGCCTTCTTTAGATTAGTTGAGTATCTGGAGCATCAGCATTTGTGGGTTCGATTACAGGCTCAAAATGGCCAGAAACTAAGGACTTTCTTCTGAAGTTCGTCAGTCTATTCTTGTTCTGAGAAATGAAGGCTATTCCATGCGTGAAATTGCCAAGAAACTGAAGATCTCATACAACGCTGTGTACTACTCCCTTCACAGAACAGCGCAAACTGACTCTAACCAGAATAGAAAAGGGAGAGGGAGGCCCCGGTGCACAACTGAGCAAGAGGACAAGTACATTAGTGTCTAGTTTGAGAAACAAAGGCCTCACAGGTCCTAAACTGGCAGCTTCATTAAATAGTACCCGCAAAAACACCATTCTCAACAGTGAAGAGGTGACTCCGAGATGCTGGCCTTCTAGGCAGAGTTCCTCTGTCCAGTGTCTGTGTTATTTTGCCCATCTTCATATTTTCTTTTTATTGGCCAGTCTGAGATATGGCTTTTTCTTTGCAACTCTGTCTAGAAGGCCAGCATCCCAGAGTCATCTCTTCACTGTTGACTTGGATTAGATAACACAGTGTGCCATTGGAACAAAGGAGTGATGGTTGCTGATAATGGGCTCCTGTACGCCTATGTACAGTAGATACTCCATAGAAATCAGTCATTTCCAGCTACAATAGTCATTTACAACATTAACAATGTCTACACTGTTTTTCTGATCAATTTGATGTTATTTTAATGAACAAAAAATAAAATAAAATAAAACAATAATAACATTTCTAAGTGACACCAAACCTTTGAACGTTAGTGTATATATATTTTTCAATGTGCTGAGAATTGTTCCAAAGCCAAACAACTATCCTGGCCATTACCAGGAAGTTGTGGGACATTCGTATGCAAAATAACCATAGGACAACCACGCTCTCACCAAGGTCAAGGAAACATGGTTCTCAGAACATTAAATCAAATCAAATGTTATTTTTTACTTGTCACATACACATGTGCTAGCTGGGAATATTATTGAGATACTTGAGTATACTTTTTATCCAGTAGTCCTGAAATTAGTGCTGATATGTGCACCACGTCATTGCTCTCTCTCTTTTCCACATTCACAACAACTGGGAACTCGGAAAGAAACCAGCTCCTACTGGAAAAATAGTTTTGAGCGTTCATCCAACTCGGAATCCCAACCCTTGTCTCTTTCTAGAGCTTCGACTTTCCGACCTGAAGATCACTGACACCATGTTTTGACCTCGTATTTCACCTCACAAATGTGCTGCACATAAAAATACAGGGACACTGCAGACACTTTGTATAATAATTCTTAATTTTCCTTAGTCTGAGTGGTGTTGAAGTTGGGTGAACTCCCTAACTATTTGCTTATTTGGTTAATCCCCATTTAGCACACAGGTTGCGGTCTTTGCTGAGCCATGTTGACTTGTCCACCTCCCCAGCATGCACCCGCCACACAAACGGATTCCTCAACAAAAATCTCCTGGATGTATGGTCGCTCCTCTCACAGTCGCTAGTGTCAGGGGAGAGGGAGGGACGGAGGGAGGGAGGGAGGGAAGAAAGGATGGAAGGCTGGGGCTGGGGCTGGGGCTAGGTGGCAGCCAGCGGCATAAATCATAGGAACAGAAGAAGAAGTTTCATTAAGAAACCGGTGGAGAAAATCAATTTAACATCAAGGACAACTCGGCAGGGGAGGGGACAGTGTTTTTGCTCTGGGAGTGTGTGTATGTGTGAGTGTGTATTTGCATGGCTGTATGTGGATGCACTGCAGCATGTGTGTGTGTGAGTGCGTGTGCATACAGTACATGCCTGTGTGTGCATGCGTGCCAGTGTGTGCGAGTGTGTGCGTGCGTGTGCGCAAACAAAAGTGATGGGAGCCACAGTGATTTATGACGACAATACAGGGTGCTGCTTCCCTTTGCAGGGTAATGCATTAAGCCCTTATCTCCCTTCTGTGTAAAAGGCAAGGCAGCAGTCCTCATAGCGTTTAGGATAACGGACCGGAGGAGGAACTATAAACTAGCATAGCTTTAAGACACTCATACATCTAGAGAGAGAGAGAGAGACTGTTTCTTATTGATGGAGAATAAATGTTTCCTGAGAGAGGGAGGGAGGGTTGAAGTAGGGAGAGAGAGAGGAGCAGGTTTTTATAAAAGTGTGTGAAATGTGATAGCGACTTAATCTGTAGCAGGGATGTTAGCTATAACAGATAGTGGACGATGGACAAGTCCGTAGTGATGACTTCGGAAAACATTAGCCTCATAGATGAGATACTGAAACACATGGCTATAGGATTAGGATGGTTGAAGAGATAAAATGTTATCTGGCTGTGGGACCTTTGGGGATTCTTTGTGCAGAAAGGCAGAGACAAGGCAGAGACGAGCAGAACGTGTTTCATCTAATTCAGCCTAATGTGATGTGATAGGATCCCATCTCTCTGGTGTGAGAGGTGCTGGCTGAATACTAACTAGCTATTGGAGTGACTGGGTCTGGAGGAGAGGAGATCATACATACACTACATGACCAAAAGTATGTGGACACCTGCTCGTCAAACATCTTATTCTGAAACCATGGGCACTAATATGGAGTTGGTTCCTTCTTTGCTGCTATTAAAGCCTCCACTCTTCTGGGAAGGCTTTCTACTAGATGTTGGAACATTGCTGTGGTGACTTACTTCCATTCAGCCACAAGAGCATTTGTGAGGTAGGGCACTGATGTTGGGCAATTAGGCCTGGCTCGCAGTCAGGGTTCCAATTCATCCCAAAGGTGTTTGATGGGGTTGAGGTCAGGGCTCTGTGGAGGTCAGTCAAGTTCATACACACTGATCTCAACAAACCATTTCTGTATGGACCTCGCTTTGTGCACGAGGGCATTGTCATGCTGAAACAGAAAAGGACCAGTCCCCAAACTGTTGTCACAAAGTTGGAAGCACAGAATCGTCAAGAATGTCATTGTATGCTATAGCGTTAAGATTTCCATTCAAAGGAACTAAAGGGGCCTAGTCCGAACCATGAAAAGACCCAGACTATTGTTCCTCCTCCACCAAACTTTAAAGTTGGCACTATGCATTGGGGCAGATAGCGTTCTCCTAGCATCCGCCAAACCTAGATTCATCCATCGGACTGCCAGATGGTGAAGCATAATTCATCACTCCAGAGAACATGTTTCCACTGCTACAGTCCAATGCGGCAAGCTTTACACCACTCCAGCCGATGCTTGACATTGTGCATGGGGATCTTAGGCTTGTGTGCGGCTGCTCAACCATGGAAACCCATTTCATGAAGCTCCGACAAACAATTGTGCTGACGTTTCTTCCAAAGGGTAGTTTGGAACTCGGTAGTGACTGTTGCAAACGAGGACAGATTATTATTTTATGTGTTTTAGCACTCGGTGTTCCCATTCTGTGAGCTTGTGTAGCCTACCACTTCGTAGGCTGAACCGCTCCTAGACGTTTCCACATCACAATAACACCACTTACAGTTGATCGGGGCAGCTCTAGCAGGGCAAAGATTTGATGAACTGACTTGTTGGAGAGGTGGTATCCTATGACGATGCCACATTGAAAATCACTGTGCTCTTCAGAAAGGCCATTCTACTCCCAAAGTGTGTCTATGTAGATTGCATGGCTGTGTGCTACATTTCTTTACACCTGTTAGCAATGGGTGTGGCTGAAACAGCCGGATCCACTAATTTGAAGGGGTGTCCACATACTTTTGTATGCAATATATTGTGTAGTTCTCTTCCATATCTGTTTGCATTGAGAAGACATTTCATAGCATCACTTCATTCTGAATAGCTGCCATGCAGAGTGAGTTATTGGAGAGATGGATTTGGATGTGTAGGCTGGTATATGATGGCAATAACAGAGGGATTTTCTTTGCCTAAATATCCAGGCCTGGCCTTTGCCACTCTCACTAAACACAATCAGGTAGAGCTAACCCCTGAAACGGCTCCTTATTTCCTTTCTCCTTCTCTCTCTCTGTCCCTTCCTGTCTCTCTTTTTCTGTCTGACTCTGTCTTCCCTTCTCTCTCTCAACTAATGTTCCCTGTATTACAGCATTTTTTTTACATTCATATGTGTTTTAACAAAGCTTTTTCATTTAAACACACACACCCTCATAGTTTAGTGTTTACTAGTGAAACAGCCTTTAATTAGAAACACCACCCCTCTTTCTCTTTCTCTCTCGCATTCTTTCTCTCGCTCTCTCCCTCTGTCGTTCACTCCCTCTTACTGTTTCTCTCTCTCTCTCTCTCTTTCTTTCTCTCTCTCTCTCTCTCTGTCGTTCACTCTGTCTCTTACGCTCTCTCTCTTTCTCCTAATGCATTTTGCATCCTCCATTCCTATTGGCTCAATGGCCTGCAGGTCTGGTTGTGTCATGTGGAAATGTGGCGAAGTGGGCAGAAGTCATCCAGATGAACCGCTGAACGTATTCCCTGCAGTCATCTGAGGAGACAAAGGCAGACGAGGACCCTAATGGAAATAAATATGTTGACTTTGTGTTTGTATCCTCCGTTAATTTTTGTGTTTATTTGTTGTATTCATGTGGCTGAGGCAACTTTAAATATTTCCAAATTGTAGAGTTAAATGAATTCAGTCAATGACACATTGGGAATGCATGGGCCATACACACTCTGGATCTGCACTGATGCTGTGGTGAGATAGCTGCTAAAGTGTGTCAACCATACACTACTAGCATGTGGAAAGTAAAAAGCATGTCAACTCAGTCACAACTCACACCTAAGTTGTTTCTGTTAACCTTTTATTTCAGACCCTCAGGATGGCGTGCCCAGATGAATTGCTTCTTTTCATTTCTGCATAAACACTCCGATGATTCATGCTTATATGACTTGGTCTCATAAGTGGGCTGTGTGGTAAGCTGCTTTCACTTCTGTGTATTGTTTTGGGTGCGTTGTGTCCCATGCACCTGCTTCAAAGCTTGGATCGTAACAGGACATCATTTCACAATTGATTAAAGGCTTCAGAACATAATCTCAGGGCAATGCTCAGCTCAGTGACACCAGTCGAGGATCAACTCTTACACACGTCAAACTCCTAACTGTTCACATTGACTCTCAATACATTCCCAATTATTTCAGTAGCACAGGCCCAAACATCTGCTTTAGCCCACTCAAACAAGGCAGTGGCTGGTAATCGACCTCATTGACAGAGTTTTGAGCGAGCATCATAAAGAACACAGTGTCACGTTCCAGGTCTTTTTCACCTTAATTAGAAGAGGGGTGGCTTTCAGATGGAGAGATAGAGAGATGGAAGTAAAGAAAGGCAGAGAATGGAGAGCTGGAGGGATGAAACAATGAAACAAAGAAACAGAGCAGAAAACCCGAAGTCGCTAATAAACAGCCAGGAGAGGATTGAGGAGAAGTGGATCTGATAGCTGTCAATCTAACAGTGTGTAACAATATGTGTGTTTTGTTCTATTAAATCCAGGTTGTGTTTGCCTCTGAGCTTAACCCTGTCAGTTTTAATGGGTCCCAGAGGAGAGGGAGAGCAGCCTGGTGCTCACACACTCACGTACGCACACATTCAGGCATGCTCAGGCATACACACACACACACACACACACACACACACACACACACACACACACACACACACACACACACACACACACACACACACACACACACACACACACACACACACACACACACACACACACACACACACACACACACACACAAACACATACTCACATGCACAGCATTTGCATTCTTCCATTCATTCATTTACACCAATTAGTGCCTTCGGAAAGTATTCCGACCTCTAAAATCTTATTCTAAAACTCATTGATGAGAAAAAAAAGTATAATTTAATCTACACACAATACCCCATAATGACAAGGCAAATACAGGTTTGCCAACTTATTACAAAATAAAAACAGAAATATCACATTTACATAACTATTCAGACCCTTTACACGGGGAGTTTCTCATATTCTTCTCTGCAGATCCTGTCAAGTTCTGCCAGGTTAGATGGGGAGAGTTGCTGTACATTTATTTTCAGGTCTCTCCAGAGATGTTCGAACGGGTTCAAGACTGGGCTCTTGCTGAGCCTCTCAAGGACATTCAGAGACTTGTCCCAAAACCACTCCTGCGTTGTCTTGGCTGTGTGCTTAGGGTCATTCTCCTATTGGAAGTTGAACCTTCACCCCAGTCCGAGGTCCTGAGCGCTCTGGAGCAGGTTTTCATCAAGGATCTCTATGTACTTTGCTCCGTTCATCTTTGCTATGATCCTGACTAGTCTCCCAGTCCCTGCCGCTGATAAACATCCCCACAGCATGATGCTGCCGCCACCACCATGCTTCACCGTAGGGATGGTGCCAGGTTTCCTCCAGACGTGACGCTTGGCATTCAGGCCAAAGAGTTCAATCTTGATTTCATCATACCAGAGAGTCGCGTTTCTCATGGTCTGAGAGTCTTAACGTGCCTTTTGACAAACTCCAAGCGAGTTGCCATGTGTCTTTCAATAAGGAGTGGCCTCTGTCTGGCCAATCTATCATAATGGCCTGATTGGAGTAGTGCTGCAGAGATAGTTGTCCTTCTGGAAGTTTTTCCCATCTCTACAGAGGAACCACAGATAGAACAATGAGACAAATCTTTCACTGGATGTTTTAATGTGAAGCAGTGGAAGAAGATTGAACGAGATGTATTTTGGCCTACATTCTGCAAATGTTCTTATCGAAAAAACTTAAAGTTTTCTGTTTCAAAACTAGAAGATTTTATGAAGAGTGGACTAAGGTTTGTAAACTTTAATCTTCGCAATAAAAAAATAAAAAAAGTGTTGTTTAGAAGGAGTGCAAAGGCAAATTGAGTTATTGCACACGCGCACTTCACATTGTAGGTGTTCCCTAATGGCAATATGCAGATTATGCTAGAACGCACCAATAGAATCTCACTAGCTCGTGCTTGGCTCTGCCCCCCCCTTGCTTGTTCTGCCCACTATGACTCATTTGTTCCCATTGGAAACAACAGGCTGTGGTCTATCTATCCCCAAAAAATCTTTGGAGGAACTCTAAAGCTCTGTCAGAGTGACCATCTCCATGACCAAGGCCCTTCTCCCCCGATTGCTCAGTTTGGCCAATGCAGACAACTCTAGGAAGAGCCTTGGTGGTTACAAACTTCTTCCATTGAGGAACGATGGCCTCCATCATATTTTGCTTTGTCATTATAGGGTATTGTGTGTAGATTGATGAGAAAAAATAAATCATTGAATACATTTTAGAATAAGTCTAACGTAACAAAATGTGGAAAAAGTCAAGGCACTGTATATCCCAGGAATTCCTTAAGGCATCCCATGCCATTTTCTGTAACTGACTAAATGGACCTGATACTGTATGATACAGTCAGACAATGGGTGCGCGTGTGTTTGTATGTGTGTGTGTCAGACAATAGAGATGCTCTGATTGGAATGTGTTTCGATCTGTAACTGAAGACATATCAAAATAAAACAACACACGCTCATCAGCTGTCAATCAAATCTAACCGTATGAGAGAAATTTGTAGCTCAATGGCTTTGGAATTTCATTTGTTGTGAAGAAGAGAGTACATACTGACATAAGTGTGTGAGACGCTGAACATTTTTGCTCTATCTTGCTCTATTGTCTCACCTTTCCACGAGGCCAATTATCACTTGATCTAATTTCATTTTGAAAACTAAATATATAATTTTTGGTAGAGAAAGATCAAAAGGGTTGAGAAATATAACTGGCCCCTCATAGCAGATGTGGCTAGAAAATGTTACGTAGGCTTCAGTTTGTTTTGCCCACCTGCGCACTTCCCACTCCCCTTGAACCAATTGACGTTATGCAGAGTTACTCAAATAGAATAGTTTATCGAATCCCATTGTGACGTGGGGGGGACACACTTTTTGGCTTAGGGATATTATTTGGCATGACAGGCCCAGTGTCTGCGGCAAGGTCAAGGGTTCAGGCCAGCTCGCTGCTCTGTTCACCTCATGAAGCAAAAGTGCACAATCTACTAGCCTTGTTATCTGAAAATTGACTATGTTCAATGGAGGGGAATGCCATTAGCTGCTCCATTAGTGTGCTCTCACTCACTCTCTTCCTCCCCCTTTCTTTTGCTCTCGCTGTCCTTTCGATCTCTCTCCTCTCTCTCTCTTTCTCTTTCTCTCTCTCTTTCACTGTCTCTCTCTCTCTTTCACTGTCTCTCTCTATCTCAATCTCGTACACACACCACACACACTGCATTTGCATTGTGGGCCAGATGCTGAACCAGCAATACTGTACCTAAGAGGAAAGTCGAGGGTGAACTCAAGGGCATTATGCCACAAAGAACTGATGCTGAAACCTATAGCTATAGACTTTATACCTACCTATACATTATATTTTGAATTGCCCTGTCCATCTATTCTATAGGTCTCCTCAGATGACGTTGGTGGTGGTGTTTGTGTGTGTGTGTGTCTGTGCGTGCGTGTGTGTGTGTGTGTTTGACTGTGTGTGTGTCCCACTCCTCACTCCTTGCCCCCGAGATGTGTGGTGGGAGAGCTGCGCTGCAATGAAGTGGATTTGCTTAATGGGAATCTGTCCATCACCATATCTCAAGTTGCTGTACATTCAATTACCCCTGTACCCTGCTTCACCGTGTGTGTGTTCGCGCACGCGCTCGTGTGTGTGTGCATGTGCCTTGCTGCCTGTAATTATTTAGTGATCTAGGAGAGGGGGCTTTGAAGATCAAACAGGGATGGCGTGTAAGGCGGGGAAGGAGGGGGAGGCGTGTGTGTGTGTGTGTGTGTGTGTGTGTGTGTGTGTGTGTGTGTGTGTGTGTGTGTGTGTGTGTGTGTGTGTCATCCCCCGAGTTTATTAGTAGAGAGAACGTTCACGTCTCATTTGTGTTCGCTCGCTTGCGACGCCGGGCCTCTCCCCTTTGACTGAACTTCCTTTGTCCTCTACAGTTTAGAATAGAAGATGAACTCTTCAGTGAAAGTCAAGATAAGGCTGTATACTGTACTATATATTAAACAGTGCTAACACTAAAAGTGAATGATCATCATTTTCACAATATCACAGTATTATTTGAACCTCATAGTGTGGAAATGCTGTATACTATAATGCTGTATACTATATATATATATATATATATATAAAACACAAGGAAATCGTGTTTTGAATGCACTGGACCTTTAAGCTCTTTTCTTTCACAAGATGTATGGCATAACCCCACATGCCACCTCAAGTTGAGCCCTCTGTATAGATTGACTCAGTTAAATGGTACCCTGACAGTAGTCTGTGGGCCAGGAGAGAGTGCCATCTACGGTATAGCTATGTGTTGAGGACAAAGGGTGATGACAGCTTTGAAAGAATGGAGACAGTCTTTGTAAACATTGAACAGACCATAGACCATCGTTTCCACATGGAGAGTAGCCACTCAAATCTGTAGTTTCATCAAAGAGAAAATCAAGCTATGGTTTTATGGTTAAAACTGTGTTTCTTTCAGGTCTCTTTGCAATTGATGTAGGCCTAACCCATGAAACCCCTTCAGATATGTTGTGTGTAAGCACATCATCAAACATGGTTAGTCTTCTGTTTGTTGTTCTCTGAAAGGTTCCCTGAACTAATGTAACAAGGCTGGAGTGAACAGACACGGAACAAAGACCTCAGCCCATAGAAATCCAAGCTCAGGTAACACAAACTCTTATGGCCACATGCAGACCTGGGTTAAAACATTATTTGAAATCATTCAAAAACTTTGAGCATTTGCTCTTGAGTGCCAGCTTTCACGGGGATTGTAGTATTTGTTTGTATTATTGTATTTGTTCCAATGTGGCAGGCTAGTTAAATCAAGCCCAGGTAAAGTATTTACAATTATTTAAAGTTGTATTTGAACCCAGGTCTGCCCATTCGGCCACACAGCCCCCACCCCTCCCTCTCTCTGGTCTGGTCATGCGGTCCTCCCGTCAGCACCAATCAATGTGTGTAATGTTTTAATGGGCCGGGGTAATGTATCGCCTCTAATCTAGAGGCTGCTGACATCTCACTGGGTGACTGCCAGGTGGTTCCCCCCTCTCAACGGCTCCTGTTTCTCTGCTCTCTCTTTACCCCCCTGTCTCTCTCCATCTCGCTCTGTCCATTTTTCTCTCTACTTTTTTTTATCTCTCTCTCTCTCTCTCTCTCTCTCTCTCTCTCTCTCTCTCTCTCTCTCTCTGTGTGTGTGTTATCAAAACTATTAATCTGGGACAAGTAGTTCACTCAGCAGGTTTTATTGTGAGAGCCACCTGTCCAGAGGAGAGAGGTAATGAACACTAAAGCCCATTGTCCCTCTCCCTTCAAACTCCCCACAAAGTGCCCTCACTTACCCCTGATTAGGGCTGTTGCAGTAACCTTATTACCGCCACACCGGCAGTCATAAGTTATGACCGCAGTCAAATTCCAAGTGACCGTTGAGTCGGTAATTGGTCATCTTCTTTTATGTACCCTGGACATGCGTTGGTAGTACCCAACTCCCGAATGACTGTCAGGTCGCTAATGGGCTGGTACTCAGGGATCTATTGTCCCTCTAACCTCTCTGACATCAATGAAAATGCAATCGAAAATCACATCAAACAAGTGTCATGAAAATAGTATTGTGCTTTAAAATCTCAACGTTAGGCAACATTTTTTTCTACCTTACTGTTATCAATTTGAAGAAAGAAGTTAAACAACAGGTTGAAACTGAGTGGAAAACATAGTTGTTTTGGATGTTGTTATAAAGCCAAACACAATGAAATGGACAGTGCTTTCTTTTTTTCTTTTCATAATTAAAAAAACAAAAAGTTTCCCCAATTAATAGTAGCTACTATCTTGTCTCATCGCTACAACTTCCGTACTGACTCGGGAGAGACGAAGATCGAAAGCCATGAGACCTCCGAAACACAACCCAACCAAGCCGCACTGCTTCTTAACACAGCACGCATCCAACCCGGAAGCCAGCCGCACCAATATGTTGGAGGAAACACCGTGCACCTGGCGACCTGGTTAGCGTGCACTGCGCCTGGCCTGCCACAGGAGTCGCTCGTGAGCGATGAGACAAGGATATCCCTACCGGCCAAATCCCTCCCTAACCCGGACGACGCTAGGCCAATTGTGTGTCGCCCCACGGACCTCCCGGTCGCGGCCGGTTGCGACAGAGCCTGGGCGCGAACCCAGAGTCTCTGGTGGCACAGCTAGCCCTGGACCACTACGCCACCCGGGGGGCCGGACAAGGCTTTCTAAGGTGACTGTTAATTCAAAGCATTTAAGACATGTAGAACACCCATATGCATATTAGAGCTCATGCAAATGCACAAGGCCTTAATATGAGCCCAAGCCCCCCAAAAATAACCTGAATTAAAATGATTGTCATTAAACAATAAAGTGCATTCGGAAAGTATTCAGATCCCATCCCTTTTTCCACATTTTGTTATGTTACAGCCTTGTTCTAAAATGGTTTAAATCAAATATAAATCTACACATAATACCCCATAATGACAAATTGAAAACATGTTTTTAGACATTGTTGCAAATGTATCAATAATTTAAAACAGAAATACCTTATTTACATAAGTATTTAGACCCTTTGCTATGAAACTCAAAATTGAGCTCAGGTGCAAATCTGGGGAAAGGTACCCCAAAATTTCTGAAGCATTTAAGGTCCGCAAGAACACAGTGCTCTCCATCATTCTGAAATGGAAGAAGTTTGGAACCACCAAGACTCATCTTAGAGATGGCAGCTTGGCCAGACGGAGCATTAGGCGGAGAAGGACCTTGGTTAGGGAGGTGACCAAGAACCCGATGGTCACTCTGACAGAGCTCCAACGTTCCTCTGTGGAGATGGGAGAATCTTCCAGAAGGACAACCATCTCTGCAGCACTACACCAATCAGGCCTTTATAGTAGAGTGGTCAGATAGAAGCCACTCCTCAGTAAAAGGCACATGACAGCCCGCTCTGAGTTTTCAAAAAGGCACCTAAAGCACTGTCAGACCATGAGAAACAAGATACTCTGGTCTGATGAAACCAAGATTCAACTCTTTGGCCTGAATGCTAAGCGTCACATTGGAGGAAACCTGGCACCATCCCTACGGTGAAGCATGGTGGTGGTGGCGCATTCATGCTGTGGGGATGTTTATCAGCGGCAGGGACTGGGACACTAGTCGGAATCGAGGGAAAGATGAGTGGAGCAAAGTATAGAGAGATCCTTGATGGAAACCTACTCCAGAGAGCTCAGGAACTCAGTCTGGGGCAAATTTTCACCTTCCAACAGGACAACAACCCTAAGCACACAGTCAAGACAACACACGAGTGGCTTCGGGACAAGTCTCCCATATATGTTTTGATTCCTAAGACATTCTAAGGTTTGTATCATTCACAACTAAATTTGCCAAACAACTCTAAATCTAGAGTATAGTACCACTGTCACGTTCTGACCTTTATTTTCTGTGTTTTGTATTTAGTTAGTATGGTCAGGGCGTGAGTTGGGTGGGCAGTCTATGTTTGTTTGTCTAGGTTTTGGGAATTTCTATGTTTCGGCCTAGTATGGTTCTCAATCAGAGGCAGGTGTCATTAGTTGTCTCTGATTGAGAATCATACTTAGGTGGCCTGGGTTTCACTGTGTGTTGGTGGGTGATTGTTCCTGTCTCTGTGTGTGCACCAGATAGGACTGTTTTTGAGTTTTCACATTTCTTGTTTTTGTTAGTTTGTTCATGTGTACCTTAATGTATTAAAAAGTACCATGGACAATTACCACGCCGCGTATTGGTCCTCTGATCCGTTTCGCCTCTCCTCTTCGGAAGAAGAGGAGGAAAGTCATTACAGAATCACCCACCAAAATCGGACCAAGCGGCGTGGTAAAGGACAGCGACGACAGCAGCAGCAGCAGCAACAACAGCGGCCAGCATCAGAGCAGAATCTGGACTACACAACTTGGGAGGAGATAGATAGGTGGGCGGTCGACCCAGGGAGAGTGCCGGAGCCCGCCTGGGATTCGATGGAGCAATGCAAGGAAGGTTACAGGAGAATGCGGTTGGCGAAACCGGCACGGCAGTGCGACAGGTACGAGAGGCAGCCCCAAATTTTTTTTTTTTTGGGGGGCACACGAGGTGTGGTACTAAGCCAGGTAGCAGACCTGAGCTCACTCCTCGTGCTTATGATAAGCAGCGCATTACTGGTCAGGCACCGTGTTATGCGGTTGAGCGCACGGTGTCGCCAGTGCGTGTCCATAGCCCGGTGCGCTATAGTGCAGCCCCGAAAGTGCCATGCGAGTGTGGGCATTGAGCCAGGGCGTATGGTGCCTGCTCAGCGGGTCTGGTCGCCGGTACGCAGTCTTGGTCCAGGTTATCCTGCGCCGGCTCTGCGTGCTGTGTCTCCGGGGCACTGGGAGGGTGCAGTGCGTCCTCTGCCTGCGCTCCGCTCGTACCGGGCAACTGTGGGAGTGGAGCCTAGGGGAGAGGTGCGTGTAGTAAGCACTAGATCTCCCGTGCTTACCCACAGCCCGGTTCAACCTGTGCCTGCACTCTGGAGGGTCCGGGCTCGAGTAGTTGTCCAGCCTGGGGAAGTGGTGCCAAGGTTGCGCACCAGAGCTCCAGTGCTCCCCCACAGCCCGGTCTTTCAGGTTCCTCCTAACACCAAGCCTCCTGAAAGTCTCCCCAGCCTGGTGGTTCCTGTGGCAGCCCCACGCACCAGGCTGTCTCTCAGTCTCCTCCCTGCAGGTGCTCCCGCCTGTCCGGCGCCGCTGCCGGAGCGTCCCGCCTGTCCGGCGCCGCTGCCGGAGCGTCCCGCCTGTCCGGCGCCACTGCCGGAGCCTCCCGCCTGTCCGGCGCCGCTGCCGGAGCGTCCCGCCTGTCCGGCGCCACTGCCGGAGCCTCCCGCCTGTCCGGCGCCGCTGACGGAGCCTCCCGCTTGTCCGGCGCCGCTGCCGGAACCTCCCGCCTGTCCGGCGCCACTGCCGGAACCTCCCGCCTGTCCGGCGCCACTGCCGGAGCCTCCCGCCTGTCCGGCGCCGCTGCCGGAGCGTCCCGCCTGTCCGGCGCTGCTGCCGGAGCATCCCGCCTGTCCGGCGCCACTGCCGGAGCCTCCCGCCTGTCCGGCGCCGCTGCCGGAGCCTCCCGCCTGTCCGGCGCCGCTGCCTCCTGTGGCAGCCCCACGCACCAGGCTGTCTCTCTGTCTCCTCCCTGCAGGTGCTCCCGCCTGTCCGGCGCCGCTGCCGGAGCGTCCCGCCTGTCCTGCGCCGTTGCCGGAGCGTCCCGCCTGCCCGGCGCCGCTGCCGGAGCCTCCCGCCTGTCCGGCGCCGCTGCCGGAGCCTCCCGCCTGTCCGGCGTCGCTGCCGGAGCGTCCCGCCTGTCCGGCGCCACTGCCGGAGCCTCCCGCCTGTCGGAGCCCCTCAGCCCAGAGGCGCCAGAGCCCCTCAGCCCAGAGGCGCCAGAGCCCCTCAGCCCAGAGGCGCCAGAGCCCCTCAGCCCAGAGGCGCCAGAGCCCCTCAGCCCAGAGGCGCCAGAGCCCCTGCCCCTCTGTCCAGAGCTTCTGCCCCTCTGTCCCGAGCTGCCCCTCTGTCCAGTGGGGTCATTGAGAGGGGTTGCCATGGTGAGAAAGCCACGGAGGCGGACAATAAGGCGGACTAAGACGATGGTGAAGTGGGGTCCGCGTCCCGCGCCAGAACCGCCACCGCGGACAGATGCCCACCCAGACCCTCCCCTATAGGTCAAGGTTTTGCGGCCGGAGTCCGCACCTTTGGGGGTACTGTCACGTTCTGACCTTTATTTTCTGTGTTTTGTATTTAGTTAGTATGGTCAGGGCGTGAGTTGGGTGGGCAGTCTATGTTTGTTTTTCTAGGTTTTGGGAATTTCTATGTTTCGGCCTAGTATGGTTCTCAATCAGAGGCAGGTGTCATTAGTTGTCTCTGATTGAGAATCATACTTAGGTAGCCTGGGTTTCACTGTGTGTTGGTGGGTGATTGTTCCTGTCTCTTTGTGTGCACCAGATAGGACTGTTTTTGAGTTTTCACATGTCTTGTTTTTGTTAGTTTGTTCATGTGTACCTTAATGTATTAAAAAGTACCATGGACAATTACCACGCCGCGTATTGGTCCACTGATCCGTTTCGCCTCTCCTCTTCGGAAGAAGAGGAGGAAATTCATTACAGAATCACCCACCAAAATCGGACCAAGCGGCGTGGTAAAGGACAGCGACGACAGCAGCAGCAGCAGCAACAACAGCGGCCAGCATCAGAGCAGAATCTGGACTACACAACTTGGGAGGAGATAGATAGGTGGGCGGTCGACCCAGGGAGAGTGCCGGAGCCCGCCTGGGATTCGATGGAGCAATGCAAGGAAGGTTACAGGAGAATGCGGTTGGCGAAGCCGGCACGGCAGTGCGACAGGTACGAGAGGCAGCCCCAAATTTTTTTTGGGGGCACACGAGGTGTGGTACTAAGCCAGGTAGCAGACCTGAGCTCACTCCTCGTGCTTATGATAAGCAGCGCATTACTGGTCAGGCACCGTGTTATGCGGTTGAGCGCACGGTGTCGCCAGTGCGTGTCCATAGCCCGGTGCGCTATAGGGCAGCCCCGAAAGTGCCATGCGAGTGTGGGCATTGAGCCAGGGCGTATGGTGCCTGCTCAGCGGGTCTGGTCGCCGGTACGCAGTCTTGGTCCAGGTTATCCTGCGCCGGCTCTGCGTGCTGTGTCTCCGGGCACTGGGAGGGTGCAGTGCGTCCTCTGCCTGCGCTCCGCTCGTACCGGGCAACTGTGGGAGTGGAGCCTAGGGGAGAGGTGCGTGTAGTAAGCACTAGATCTCCCGTGCTTACCCACAGCCCGGTTCAACCTGTGCCTGCACTCTGGAGGGTCCGGGCTCGAGTAGTTGTCCAGCCTGGGAAGTGGTGCCAAGGTTGCGCACCAGAGCTCCAGTGCTCCCCACAGCCCGGTCTTTCAGGTTCCTCCTAACACCAAGCCTCCTGAAAGTCTCCCCAGCCTGGTGGTTCCTGTGGCAGCCCCACGCACCAGGCTGTCTCTCAGTCTCCTCCCTGCAGGTGCTCCCGCCTGTCCGGCGCCGCTGCCGGAGCGTCCCGCCTGTCCGGCGCCGCTGCCGGAGCGTCCCGCCTGTCCGGCGCCACTGCCGGAGCCTCCCGCCTGTCCGGCGCCGCTGCCGGAGCGTCCCGCCTGTCCGGCGCCACTGCCGGAGCCTCCCGCCTGTCCGGCGCCGCTGACGGAGCCTCCCGCTTGTCCAGCGCCGCTGCCGGAACCTCCCGCCTGTCCGGCGCCACTGCCGGAACATCCCGCCTGTCCGGCGCCACTGCCGGAGCCTCCCGCCTGTCCGGCGCCGCTGCCGGAGCGTCCCGCCTGTCCGGCGCCGCTGCGGAGCATCCCGCCTGTCCGGCGCCACTGCCGGAGCCTCCCGCCTGTCCGGCGCCGCTGCCGGAGCCTCCCGCCTGTCCGGCGCCGCTGCCTCCTGTGGCAGCTCCACGCACCAGGCTGTCTCTCTGTCTCCTCCCTGCAGGTGCTCCCGCCTGTCCGGCGCCGCTGCCGGAGCGTCCCGCCTGTCCTGCGCCGTTGCCGGAGCGTCCCGCCTGTCCTGCGCCGTTGCCGGAGCGTCCCGCCTGTCCTGCGCCGTTGCCGGAGCGTCCCGCCTGCCCGGCGCCGCTGCCGGAGCCTCCCGCCTGTCCGGCGCCGCTGCCGGAGCCTCCCGCCTGTCCGGCGCCGCTGCCGGAGCGTCCCGCCTGTCCGGCGCCGCTGCCGGAGCCCCTCAGCCCAGAGGCGCCAGAGCCCCTCAGCCCAGAGGCGCCAGAGCCCCTCAGCCCAGAGGCGCCAGAGCCCCTCAGCCCAGAGGCGCCAGAGCCCCTCAGCCCAGAGGCGCCAGAGCCCCTGCCCCTCTGTCCAGAGCTTCTGCCCCTCTGTCCCGAGCTGCCCCTCTGTCCAGTGGGGTCATTGAGAGGGGTTGCCATGGTGAGAAAGCCACGGAGGCGGACAATAAAGCGGACTAAGACAATGGTGAAGTGGGGTCCGCGTCCCGCGCCAGAACCGCCACCGCGGACAGACGCCCACCCAGACCCTCCCCTATAGGTCAAGGTTTTGCGGCCGGAGTCCGCACCTTTGGGGGTACTGTCACGTTCTGACCTTTATTTTCTGTGTTTTGTATTTAGTTAGTATGGTCAGGGCGTGAGTTGGGTGGGCAGTCTATGTTTGTTTTTCTAGGTTTTGGGAATTTCTATGTTTCGGCCTAGTATGGTTCTCAATCAGAGGCAGGTGTCATTAGTTGTCTCTGATTGAGAATCATACTTAGGTAGCCTGGGTTTCACTGTGTGTTGGTGGGTGATTGTTCCTGTCTCTTTGTGTGCACCAGATAGGACTGTTTTTGAGTTTTCACATGTCTTGTTTTTGTTAGTTTGTTCATGTGTACCTTAATGTATTAAAAAGTACCATGGACAATTACCACGCCGCGTATTGGTCCTCTGATCCGTTTCGCCTCTCCTCTTCGGAAGAAGAGGAGGAAATTCATTACAACCACATTCAAATTATCACTTTTATGCTCTACATAGCCGCTTCGTATGCGCACTCCCTCGGGAATGGGATTTTTAAAATTATATTTTATTCAGCTAAGTTCAATTATAGGATTCTTACAATAAAATCATATAATATAAAACAATAGCACAGGACTTATAAGCACATATTTTCTGCTACATGAACTAGCCTACAGCCTATGGTATGCTGCATAGCCAGCTAAAGTACAGTAGGCCAACTCATATTCTGTTCTTTGGAAATACATTGTCTTCCAACAATCATTTTTCTTTAGACCTGCCTAAAATAAATCATGGATTTATTGTGATGGTCTATAGTAAATAGATTTGTTCAACTTTTTTAAATGTACATTTTCCAAAAGGCGAAGCTGAACATGTTTATGTTAATGGTCAATAACCGGCTGATTAAATTTCATGACCGACACAGCCCTATCCCTGATTATTCCCTCTCTCCCCTACAAACCCATTTATCTCCCACACTCTTCCACTCTCCCCTACAACTCCTCTCCTTCTCTCCTCCCCTTTCTCCAACATTCTCCCCTTGCTATCACCTCCCTCCCCTACCCTTACCTTCCTTACTCTATCTGCCCTCCCTCCCCCAACCTCTACCTTCCCTCACTCTATCTGCCCTCCCTCCCCCATTAATTTCCTCACCCTCCCTCCACTCTTTCCCAGCCCTAGCTACAGTGTCCTGAGCCCAGATCTAAGAGGGACAGATACTTTTGTATATATAGTGTATATGGACACGCCTTCAAATTAGTGGATTTGGCTACTTCAGCCACGCCCTTTGCTGACTGTTGTATAAAATCGAGTACACAGCAAGCAATCTCCATAGACAAACATTGGCAGTAGAATGGCTTACAGAACAGCTCAGTGACTTTCAATGTGGCACCATCATAGCATACCACTATTCCAACAGTTCATTCAATGTCTGCCCTGCTTGAGCTGCCATAGTCAACTGTAAGTCCTGTTATTGTGAAATGGAAACGTCTAGGAGCAACAACGGCTCAGCTGCAAAGTGGTAGGCCACAGAAGCTTACAGAACCGGACCTCTGAGTGCTGAAGCGCAGAGGCTTTAAAATATTCTGTCCTCTGTTGCAACACTCACTACTGAGTTCCAAACTGCCTCTGGAAGCAAAGTCAGCACAATAAGTGTTTGTCGGGAGCTTCATGAAATGGGTTTCCATGACCGAGCAGCTGCACACAAAGATCACAATGCTCAATGCCAAGCGTCGACTGGAGTGGTGTAAAACTCGCCGCCATGGAGCAGTGGAAACACGTTATCTGGAGTGATGAATCACGTTTCACCAGACAAATCTGGGTTTGGCAGAAATCTGGGTTTGGCAGATGCCAGGAGAACGCTACCTGCCCGAATGCATAGTGCCAACTGTGAAGTTTGGTGAAGAGGAATAATGTTCTGGGGCTGTTTCTAATGAAGGGAAATCGTATCACTACAGTATACAATGACATTCTAGACGATTCTGTGCTTCCAACTTTGTGGCAACAGTTTGGGGAAGGCCCTTTTCAGTTTCAGCATGACAATGCCCCCGTGCACAAAATGATGTCCCATACAGAAATGGTTTGTCGAGATTGGTGTGGAAGAACTTTACTGGCCTGCACAGAGCCCTGACCTCAGCCCCATCGAACACCTTTGGGATAAATTGGAACACCAACTGCCAGCCAAACACTAATCGTCCAGCATCAGTGCCCGAAACTCACTAATGCTCTTATGGCTGAATGGAAGGAAGTCCATTCAGCAATAATCCAACATCTAGTGGAAAGCCTTCCCAGAAGAGTGGAGGCTGTTATCCCCTTTGCACTCCATTGGGTTTCTATACAGTGTCTTTGAAAGCCTGAGTGGCTGTGTAACAAGCATGCAAATGTCAGAACAAACCAACAAGTGTTTATTACGAGGTTTTAGGAGTATATTTGAAACACATTTTCTTGGACCTGGATGTGTTTATTTGTATGGATGCATCCTCATAGGCTTGAATGGTTGAGTTGGGTTTGCTGACAATGTTGAGAGCTGAAATGACCTGACCCCCATGCCCCTTTGGGTGAATTGAACATTGGGTGGTTGTTGAAGGTCATATTGCAGCAACGTAATGGTTTTCTATCTTGAAGATAGAAGCTATTGTATATAGCTCCTCACTTTGTGATGTTTTTGCAAAAATATATGCATCATGGTTATTGACGCCAAAGTCAATTTATTGCATTCAATGTTCCTAAGGGCTATAGTTGATGGTGATCCAGTGAGGGGAATGGTTTGTTGAGATCGATGTGGAAGAACTTGACTGGCCTGCACAGAGCCCTGATCTCAACCCATCAAACACCTTTGAGATTAATTGGAACACCGACTGTGAGCCAGGACTAATCGTCCAACATCAGTGCCCGACCTCACTAATGTTCGAGGCTGAATGGAAAGTCCCCGCAGCAATGTTCCAACTGTAATGAACAGTATTTTGATGTTTTTTAACCTTAATTCATGAATATTGAAGTGTTGAGACTGTTATGGGAGCAAAGGGGGTACCAACTCCATATTAATGCCTATGATTTTGGAAAGAGATGTTGGACAACAGATTTCCACATACCTTTGGTCATGCTGTGTACCAGATTCGTCGGACTGCCAGACAGTGAAACGTGATTCATCACTCCAGAGAACGCGTTTCTACTGCGCCAGAGTTCACACCACTCTAGCCAATGCTTGTCTTGCTTATGGTGATCTTATGTTTGTGTGTGGCTGCTCGGCCATGGAAACTTATTGCATGAAGCTCCCGACTAACAGTTCTTGTGCTGATGTTGCTTGCTGAGGCAGTTTGAAATTCGGTACTGAGTGTTGCCACCGGGTACAGACAATTTTTTAAAGTGCTATGAGCTTCAGCACTCGACGGTCCCGTTCTGTACGCTTGTGTTGGCTACCACTTCGCTGTTGAGCTGTGTTTGCTCTTAGACATTTCCACTTCACAATAACAGTACAGGGCAGCTCTAGCAGGGTGGGAATTTGACAAACTGACTTGTTGGAAAGGTGGAATCCTGTGACAGTGCCATGTTGGAAGTCACTGAGCTCTTCAGTAAGGCAATGTTATACACCGGTCAGCAATGGGTGTGGCTGAAATGTCCAAATCCACTAATTTGAAGGGTTGTCCACATATTCATGTGTATATATAGTGTGTTTTGATTACATTTTTGTGTAGTTTTTGTTGGTTTTGGACTTTTCAGTTGTTTGGTCACACAAAAAATGATCCAGGCCAGCCGAAGTTTGGGAGCCAAAGTCTACGCCCCTTCGTCCGTGATTGGTCAACTGTAGGGATTCTTCAATAAAGTCTTTGTTGTCATTCAATGAGACATGACTCGTTTTCATGCACATTCTTTCATTGAGAAATACTGCCCGAAACAACTTAGTTCGATGCAAAATTCGCAACTAAGATCTCCTCTGCAAAAATGTTCAAATTAATAACAGATTTCATGAGTTATCTTCGATTAAATTAGACTATTTTGAGAAAGTGTACACTAGCTACTGCGTCTCAAAATGGACAAACAGTACTATTGCTGCTTCTTTGTAGTTTTTTAAGGGAGTATGAGAGCACACATGTTCTGTTTGTGCCTAGCCAACTTCGGATAGCCGCCAGCCGAACTGAAGCATGCAGATGCCTTTAGGGAGGTCTGAAGCGCTTTGTTAGAATGCTGGTTGAAATAAATGTATGTGTGTGTGTGTGTGGGGGGTTGTGTTTGTGTGTGGATGTGTGTGCGTCTGCATGTGTGTGAGAGTGTGTGTTGGTGTGTGTGTGTGTCTGCATGTGTTTATCTAAATGTGTGGGTATTGACCAGGCCCGGAAGTTCAGCTTTTTAAAGAAATTAGTCCGGTCTTTTGAACCCCAATCACTTCAACTTGGGGAGCCCCCTCCCTTGCAGACCCCTCCCCCCACCCCCAGCACACACACCCTATACACTCTGCTGAGGGCACAATGAGGGAGTTGTTGGAGTATGAGGGGGCAGCTCAGGAAGCTGCATAAACACACAGTCCTACCGCCTAACCCCCCTGCATCTGTACCTGCAGCACATAGAATGAACTGATCACTGAAACAGACAGGCTTTTTGCCGCCAGCAGGTGAAGTGGACCGGCAGTGAAGGGAAAGTAAAATGGAAAGCAAATACACACACACTCCCCTTCAGCTGCAACATAGTAGAAATGTATGTAAACCACAGTGATGAACAAAATTAACTGTAATACAAATGAATAGATATATTAAAATGAGAACTAGAAAACAACTTTGATTGTTTTATATTAGCGTTGTACCATTTGTTACCTTCATACTTACCGTAGTTGTATACGCAGAGCATGGGTAATGTGTGTGTTGAGATGTCACATTCTACATAAATGGTTGAACTGATTTCCTGTCTCCCATCTTACCATTATTGAATTGTTGAAAATAAGTGGTTAAGAAACCCACGAGACATAACAAAATATTGGTGATGAGTAAGGTCTGGATTCAATCAGATCAAGCAGTCACCGGCAATAGCAGACACCCGCATAGTGCATGATTTGGTGGTGTCAGTGGTCCAACTGTGTTCGAGCCATCAAATCAGTGAGCAGCTGCTTTTGCGATCTTTGTCAGAAGACATACCCACCCCACTTGCGTTAAATGTTCAGAATGAGAAAGTTTAAACTATGCAGAAACAATTACACTCAAACTGAAAATTAAACAAAACAATGTGGCACATCAAGCCACTGGGATTTTTGCACATTCATCAAGGCAAAACTGCTCCAGCTCCTTCAAGTTGAATGGATTCCGTTGGTTTACAGCAATCTTTAAGTCATACCACAGATTCTCAATTAGATCGAGGTCTGGGCTTAGCCAGTCCAATCCAAGACATTTACATTTTTACCCTTAAACCACTCGAGTGTTGCTTAGGGTCATTTTCCTGCTGGAAGGTGAACCTCCGTCCCAGTCTCAACTCTCTGGAAGAATTTCCCTGTATTTATCGGCATCATTCCTTCAATTCTGACCAGTTACCCAGGCCCTGCCGATGAAAAACATCCCCACAGCATGATGCTGCCACCACGATGGTGTTCTCGGGGTGATGAGAGGTGTTGGGTTTGCGCCAGACAGTGTTTTCCTTGATGGCCAAAAAGCTCAATTTTAGCCTCATCTGACAAGAGTTCCTTCTTCCATATGTTTGGGGAGTCTCCCACATGCCTTTTGGGGAACACCAAGCGTGTTTGCTTATTTTTTTCTTTAAAGTGGCCGAATATCTCTAACTGCTTTCCTCAGTACCGCAGTCTCTAATGACATTTTGACCAGAGAAAATGGAACCCCTTTTTTTTGGAAAAGAAATGTACATTTCGTTAACATTCACAATGTTACCTTTCAAATCAGCAAGCCAGTAGTATTACATATATATTGTAGAATGTCTAACAATATTAAAATCCCCTTACTTTTCCTGAGCATGCCATAAAAGTTTTAGCCATGCACAGAACGCATATAGTTCCTTCCTGATCCCAGGTTATCTGTATCTTGCCCTCAGATATTGATAACACCAATATGTTACATTTTGCTTTTCCTCCAATTACTTTTACCAAGGTGGTGATTTCTCATATACGTTTATTTTCCGTCTTTGGACGCTAATAACAAATTCTCCACATATTTTATCACCACTGAAACTATTGTTTCAATGCAAAATTATTCCAAGTTGGACTATTTGTAAATCCCATCGGTACCTTACTAGAAGTTAGGTAAAACGTGATCTAGTACGTATTTCATCACATATAAACTGTAATCTCTTTGAACCACGTATTGATCGATCAGAGACTATACACCGCTTGGTCAAAATTCCATTCTTTCTAACCTCAAAACGATTAGTTGTTGCTCTTTTGAAAAGGATGCAAACTCCTGTATAGCGGCTACTGCACTAAGTTCCAGTGTCACCTTACACTAATTTTCCCCCATACTTGTTAGCTCCTCATCTACCACTTCTTACGCTTAGATATTTTCTATAGCTCTGCTAACCACTCGCACGTCTGCGAGGGCATGCAGAATCATATCTGTCCCCCATCGTAATGTATTTTCTGATGATAGAATGTTGACATCAGAACGCTGGTAAATTGAGCTTCTTATTATGGTTTTATGTGATTGTTCCAATTCCTAATTGTCTCCCTGAATAGTTTATTTTATTTATCCTGTTTACCGGGTAATGTTGTCCTCCATTATCCAGTTTGCTCTTTCATATTCAAGCCGAATTTGGTAGAATTCATGTGCGCTTCTTTCAGCGACTCCATGGCTTTATTAAATTCCGCTATCTCTGTATGCTAGGGAGAAACAGTCCATTTGTTGCCATGCAACTATTTATTTTTCCTAAACACTCCCATCGCATTATACACCTTTTATTTACTATTTTCCAAGCTACCCTACTTTCCCAAATAATAATTTATTAGTCACATCACTTAATTTCTCCTATCAAAGCCTACTTTATAATGTCTACACTTTCTTATCTCTTTATTTATTCGCTTGCTATATTCTCTCTTAGCCTATTTTACTGTTTAATTCCTGATTCATGGTTTTAGTGAAACAAAAGTCTCTCCTGTCCTTCAGGCTATTTCTAAATGGTAGCCTCTGTTGCTACAGAGTGCCAGAGTCGCCTGCTGTTTTCCTCCTATTTCGTTTACAGGGCTCGTGATATTTTTAATATGTGTTCTAGACTTCTATTTTGGTGTCTCTCATGCAGTTTTGTCACTTTATTCTAGACCTCCTAGATTTATTTTAACCAGTATATTTTAGTTTATCTGTATATTTTTAAATTCTTTCTTCCTAATTTGCATTCGTTATATACTATCCATGTCTTGTTTAATACAATAGTACTAGTAGTACTAACTACAGGTACAGCTGTAGTGTTGGTGACAGAGACCTGGGTGGATGTAGTACTAACTACAGGTACAGGTACAATTGTCGTTTAACACGTTAATCATGTCAATGTTTTATCCTATTTATAATATTTATCGATTTCGTTCCTCTTCCCAGTGAGAGTTATATGCACTCTCTTTCTCAAATTACACTCAGTTAACTATCAGAGAGGCCTGCGCATTCCTCTTCCTACCAGTTGGTCACAGACACCTTCAGCCTGTTCTTGCTCTTTTTTCTAATCTGCTCATTCATCACAAAGAATTGTCATTCATTAGTTTATTTTTCATTCATTCATACACACCCTCTGTTTTACCTAAAACAACCTGTAGTTTTTCTCACTTCCTCAACATAAGCCGGGAATTTATACTATAGGATTTTTCACGCATACCGTTTTACCTAAAACGACCTATAGTTTCTTACCTACTGACTTAATTCACTTCCTCTACATAAGCCGGTATTATCCTATAGGATTTTCACACATACCCCTTCGTTTTTACCTAAAACGACCTATAGTTTCTTACCTACTGACTTAATTCACTTCCTCTACATAAACCGGTATTATCCTACAGGATTTTTCACAATATGACGAGACTACTGCCTAACCGGGTCAGCCTGTCTTCATACCCATACCCTTCATAACCATACTTCACCCACCCAATACTGGCCTCTATTTTGTATTAGAGCAATATCGTGGCGTGACCTACCGATTTACAGACCCCCGTTTAGCTAGACGGAGCGTTTTTATCCGCAGGATTCATTTTGCAGTTGAACCCAGCCAAATCGGGTCAGAGTTCTTCCGCTTCCTATTTATTCACCCGTTCAGTCCCCCTCTTTTCAACAGGGACGGTAGCCGTGAATTATCGCAGGATTTATTTTGCAGTTGAACCCAGCCAAATCGGGTCAGAGTTCTTCCGCTCCCTATCTATTCACCCGAACAGACCCTCCTGTTGTGAATATCCCACCCAAGCAGACCCCTTTCTAATTTTTCCTTTTTAAAGGAAAAAGGATCTCTGAAGCAATCTATACAAACATTTCAACTACGTAAGAACAAGCTTACCTTTTTATAGTTGTGTGGCCACATTTGTTTGCAAGATTGTCCAAAGAAACTATCACCAGCCCGGAACGTCACTCCGTAGTCCCTGTCCCTCCTGGCAAGCTCGCCAAGTTATGTCGTGGGGGATCGTTACAAAATATAACACTTACAAGAGTGCAATGTAAGGCAGGTGGTTAGAGTGTTGGACTAGTTAACCGTATGGTTGCAAGATTGAATCTCCGAGCTGACAAGATAAAAATCTGTCGTTCTGCCCCTGAACAAGGCAGTTAACCCACAGTTCCGAGCCAGTCATTGAAAATAAGAATGTATTCTTAACTGACTTGCCTAGTTAAATAAAGGTGTAATATATATATATATATATATATATATATACAGGAGAAATTGGTGTCCAAAAATGCAGATTTTCCGATTGTTATGAAAACTTGAAATCGGCCCTAATTAAAATCGGCTATTCTGATTAATCAGTCGACCTCTAATTACGATCAAGAATGGTTACCCCTACCCGATGGCCGCCGCCTTGGAGTTGGCCCTAGGATCCCAATTCTTCACCAAACTGGACCTCTGCAACGCTTAAATTCTGGTGAGAATCAGGGAGGGAGATGGAAAACTGCCTTTTAATACCCCTAGTGGTCACTGAGTATTTAGTCATGACCTTTGGAATATAGAACTCACTGGCAGTCTTTCAGGCATTGATCAATGACACTCTTAGGGATATGTTGAACCGGTTCGTCTTTGTTTACCTCAACGACATCCTGATCTTCTCAAAAAAACTTCTGGAACACATATGGCCCTGTCCCACCTCACTCAAGCAAGTTTTTGCAGGAATCCCGATGCTGACAGGGCATTCATAGAGCTCAAGGGATGTTTCACCTCCGGACCCATCCTCGTTCTTCCTGATCCTACTCGCCCCTTTGTGGTAGAGGTGGACATCTTGGACACTGAAGCTGGGGCGGTCCTTTCACAGCGGAACGAGGAGGACAAGAAACTGCACCCATGCGCCTTTCTCTCCAAGCGGATCTCGACCACCGGAAGGCAACTACGATGTGGGTAACCGGGAGCTCTTGGCAGTTAAGTGGGCCCTTGAGGGGTGGAGACACTAGTTGGAACCACTGCTTCATCTTCTGGTCTCTTCTCTGCACCTGGGTCCAACCTCACCACATAAAAGTTATAGCATCTCTTAATCCCTTCTCTTAACATGTATGGCCCCAAAACATAATCAAGCAGCTGACCAATTACACAAGAATTTAGTTCTAAGTTAACTGAGATTAATCAACAACTGGATACATTTCTTTATTTCTGAAGTTAAACTATCCTCCGCATTGGAGTATCTCTACAAATACAAGTTTAACCAGTATTTCAGTTGTTTTACCATCCCATGAAGAAGTGTGGCAGGCCTGTGAGGAAGGATCCTACAGCCATGAGGAAACAGCCCAAAGCAATGAGCCTGGGCCGGTGCAGCTTCGCCCCAAAATGGCTGACCACAGTCAGTAACAGCAGGTTACCTGCAGGAAACCACAACACTACAGTAGTCAGGAATCGCAAATTATAAACACTGTTTTTTTAAACTAAAAATACCATATCAGTTTGGATACTAGGCTGCAACAACATAGCATCAAATAAAACAAATGTTTGGAGTTTGACAGTAGAGTCATGGACAAATGCCAGTCAATCAATTAATAGGAACAACTATAAAACTGGACAGTATTGAGAGCAGACTCTGATTGAACCACAAACAAATGGATCATACTGTAGTCTGTATCTGGTTTTTACTACATGAATTCTCAAGCAACTCAATGTTATTGTTGATACCCTTCTCAAAGCTGCCGTCTATTGAGTCCGATGAGAGAGCTGGACAGGTCAGAGAGAGCTGGACAGGTCAAAGTGTCTCTCTGAGTGATGGCACTCTTCATGTAGGTCCCTGACAGAGCTTTGGTGAAGGAGGCGAACGACAGGGCCACAACGAACTGCTGACAAACACAAGAGAGAGAACATTAGTGTGTGTTTGTCCGTGTGTATGTGGATGCGTGTGCAGACAGAGTACATGTGTAGCTGAGGTGGCCTGCAATAGTAAAAAGAACGGACACAAGTTTACAAATGTTTTCTTTCTCTTGTTCAATTGTCTATTTTCTTGTTAGTACTTTGAAAATATTCACATCAAACAAGTGCACACTTTAAATTACACAACATAAATGCACTTTACCTAAAGCAGAATTCAAAAATGTTCCACAAATAACCCTGTCTTGGTGTATGGTTTCACATGAAAACCGCAATGTATTTCACATTCATACAATAGAAACACCTATATATGAAACCATAAATAACTGAATGTTTTTCTATATACCGCTACCTCTATAGAAAAGTGACAACCATACATTCAGCTTTAAGATAGTGGCACCTCCAGAAAATCATCTCTCTCTCACTGTATGCACTAAAAGTCCACCAGACTGAGCATGCTCGGCCAGTTTACCAGCCAGTGAGCACAATTTTACACAAAACAACCAATAACATGTAAAACCAACTCAGAAATCCCTAACAAATGGATTCTTGATAAAAAAATCTCATAGACTAAATCCAAATCAAATCCAATTTTATTTGTCACATACACATGGTTAGCAGATGTTAATGCGAGTGTAGCGAAATGCTTGTGCTTCTAGTTCCGACAATGCAGTAATAACCAACAAGTAATCTAACTAACAATTCCAAAACTACTGTCTTATACACAGTGTAAGGGGATAAAGAATATGTACATAAAGATATATGAATGAGTGATGGTACAGAGCAGTTCAAGTAAGCTACTCAGTAAACAGTCTCTGTGACTCGTAAATGTATTTTTTTTTACCTCAGCTAGCATGAAGCTAACATAAACTCTCACTCAATGTAAATCACGTTCTTCTCTCACTCAGTTCGACACAAAGCCAAAACAAAACCTGTCCTAACGTGATAATATCTGGACAAAGTTGTTAAGCATTGGCTTTTTTTCTGGCCACTCTTCCATAAAGCCCAGCTCTTTGGAGTGTATGTTCAAAGTGGTCCTATGGTGTCACGCCCTGACCTTAGAGATCCTTTTTATGTCTCTATTTTGGTTTGGTCAGGGCGTGAGTTGGGGTGGGCATTCTATGTTTTGTGTTTCTATGATGTTCTATTTCTATGTTTTGGCCGGGTATGGTTCTCAATCAGTACAGCTGTCTATCGTTGTCTCTGATTGGGAACCATACTTAGGTACCCTTTTCCCACCTGTGTAGGTGGGAAGTTAACTTTGTTTGATGGCACATATCCTTAAGCTTCATGGTTTGTAGTATTGTTTTGTCGGTGTCATTTCGAATAAAAGAGAAAATGTACGCTCACCACGCTGCTCCTTGGTCCAGTTCTTTTAACGGCCGTGACATATGGACAGATACTGCAATCTCCGCTGTGAAGCTTCGCAGCTCCTTCAGGGTCATATTTGGTCTCTTTGTTGCCTCTGTTTAATGCCCTCCTTGCCTGGTCTGTGAGTTGTGGTGGGTGGCCTTCTCTTGGCAGGTTTGTTGGGGTGCCATATTCATTCCATTTTTTATTAATGTATTTAATGGTGTTCCCCCATGGGATGTTCAAAGTTTCGGATATGTTTTTATAACCCAACCCTGATCTGTACTTCTCCACAACTTTGTCCCTGACCTGTTTGGAGAGCTCCTTGTTCTTCATGGTGTCGCTTGCTTGGTGGTGCCCCTTGTTTAGTGGTGTTGCAGACTCTGGGGCCTTTCAGAACAGGTGTATATATACTGAGATAATGTGACAGACCATGTGACACAATTTGGACTATTTTGTGTATGTCCATTACATGAAATCAAAATAAAAATGTAGTTTAATTACAGGTTGTAATGCAACAAAATAAGATAAACGCCAAGGAATATCAATGCTTTTGCAAGGCACTGTATGCAGCCTGCTGAGCCAGACATGCTGAAAGGACGCTTTTCAACAAAACCGCTAGTTATTGCTGAAAGGTTTGGTTACACAAAATAAATCAGGAAGAGGGGAATCAGTGACAACGTTTGTTGCTGCATTAAATAAACTATCAGAGCATTGTTTAATGAAGTTCTAAATGACACCATTAGAAACAGACTAGTATGTGGCCTACGGAGTGAAGCTACACAAAATAGACTATTGACTGAAAGTAACCTGACCTTGGCAAAGGCAACTGAAGTCAGTGTGTCCATGGAACTAGCTGCTAAAGAGGATCAGAGTTGTGCACAGAGTTGCAACCTAAAATCAGAGACAGGGAAGTCAAGGCACATGCTTCCGCTGTGGCAAGACGGGACATCAGGCGTCTGCATTGCTGGTGTAAGGACATGGATGTCCAAGACTGTTGTAGTAAGGGCCACATCAAACAAGCTTATAGAAACAAAAAGAGCTCAGAGAAAATGTCAATGACTGACAACAAGAACAAAAGAGATGTTCACACTGTTGAGAAGGAAAACACATAGTTGAGTTACTCATCAGATGAGTAAGTCAAACTGAATATACTGACTGTTACTGCGGAGCGCAAGGCTACTGTCTCTCCCTTGCTAGAGGGGCAGCCGGTGCTTATGGAGATTGACACAGGGGCTGCTGTGCCTGTTGTGTCAGACACCATCTCCGAAAAAGTAAATTAAACACCTTTCACTTCAGCCAGCACACAACATGTTAAACACTTACACAGGTGGATGTGTCGCAGTGAGAGGCATCACTGATGTCACAGTTCAGTTAAACGGGCAAACTGAAAAGCTGCCACTCAATGTCGTGAAAGGAGACTATGCATCACTACTGGGACATTCGTGGGTGGAGAAAATCACACTGGACTGGCCATCAGTGCGTACAATGACACATAGATACACCGGCCTACCCACCATATTAAATAAAGAAACATGGAGAAGTCGTAATCATTGATTTAAATACTTAACATTACAACAGAATATGATAAAAAATATGTTTGATTAAAATTAGAAAAGATGGGGTGTTTTCCAAGCTAGTTAGTATCTTACAGAAGCTACAATATTATTGGGCAACTGTTTCACAATAACAGAAAAGAGGCCTCAATGAGAAATCATATAACTAGTTTGGCAAGGATTAGAGAATGTCAATCAGAACATGAGGAAGCACCGGGGCGATATCTTATGATATAACAGTTGGCAGGATCCTGACGTGTTTAATCGATTGCCAAGTTCGATAAACAGATATGATATATTATGTCCTGAAAAAATGATTGCAATCATCTGGCCTCTTTCTGAAATAACAACTGTATTTATGTGTGTGAACATGGTTATAGTACTTGTGTGGCACTCTCGAGAGTTTTGGGTTTGTGTAAGAGTGTGAGCATTTGCATGTATAGTGCATTCAGAAAGTATTCGAACCCGTTGACTTTTTTCACATTTTGTTACGTTACAGCCTTATTCTAAAATTGATTAAATTGTTTTGTCCCCTCATTAATCTACACACAATACCCCATAATGACAAAGCAAAAACTGTTAAAAGAACTAAAAAATAACTGAAATTTTACATAAGTATTCAGACTGTTTATTAAGTACTTTGTTGAAGCACCTTTGGCAGTGATTACAGCCTTGAGTCTTCTTGGGTATGACGCCACAAGCTTGGTACACCTGCATTTGGGGAGTTTCTCCCATTCTTCTCTGCAGATCCTCTCAAGTTCTGTCAGTTTGGATGGGGTGCGTCGCTGCACAGCTATTTTCAGGTCTCTCCAGAGATGTTCGATCGGGTTGAAGTCCGGGTTCTGGCTGGGCCATTCAAGAACATTCAGAGACTTGTCCCGAAGACACTCCTGTGTCGTCTTGGATATGTGCTTAGGGTCGTTGTCCTGTTGGAAGGTGAACCTTTGCCCCAGTCTGAGGTCCTGAGCGCTCAGGAGCAGGTTTTCATCAAAGATCTCTCTGTACTTTGGTCCGTTCATCTTTCCCTCAATCCCGACTAGTCTCCCCGTCCCTGTCGCTGAAAAACATCCCTAGAGTATGATGCTGCCACCACCATGCTTCACCATAGAGATAGTGCCAGGTTTCCTCCAGATGTGATGCTTGGCATCCATGACAAAGAGTTCAATCTTGGTTTCATCAGAGTGTGAGATTCCTTTGGGTGCCTTTAGGCAAACTCCAAGCGGGCAACATTGGGCCTTTTACTGAGGAGTGTCTTCCGTATGGCTACTCTACCATAAAGGCCTGATTGGTCAAGTGCTGCAGGGATGGTTTTCCTTCTGGAAGGTTCTTCCATCTCCACAGAGGAGCTCTGTCAGAGTGACCATTGGATTCTTGGTCACCTCCCTGACCAAGGCCCTTCTCCCCCGATTGCTCAGTTTGGCCAGCTCTAGGAAGAGTCTTGGTGGTTTCAAACTTCTTTAGTTTAAGAATGATGGAGGCCACTGTTCTTGGGGACCTTCAATGCTGCAGACATTTTTTGATACGCTGCCTTGACACAATCCTGTCTTGGAACTCTACAGACAATTCCTTCAACCTCATGGCTTGGTTTTTGCTTAGACACGCACTGTCAACTGTGGGACCTTTCAAACTCCAACCTCTGCTGGAAACAGTACCTACAAATATAGTTAGGATGTTGTGCAAAATGTTTCACCTCACTGGTAGCTTAGCAGGTAGAGTGGGGAAGTATGGAACATTCAGGGATGTGAGGGTTTGAGGTTGAATCCTGTTTTTACAATTGTAAATGTAAAACTACACATTCTGCACTGTTGTTAACATTTTGATTTATAATCACATAAGCTTCTGTCTTAAGCATCCTAAATAACGCCATAGATTCCATTTTTGAAAATGATGTAAGATCCTGTTTGGTATTCCAACTGATTATATCCCAACTGAAAACCAACAGCACCACTGAGCCAGAGTTTTTATGAAAATAGTGGATAAAAAAGTATATCTGATAATCACACTGTTATTTATTGCTGACCAGCAGATGTCCCTAATGTGCATTGTGAAGAGATAGTTAAGCTCTGAGTAGTTAACTGTTTTTCGGCAAAATTTGGTGAAAGCACATCACTAGTGACTATGACAAAAATCCGTTGCTGAAGGACTTTGGATTTCCTGCTTCTATTTCCAGCAACCTTCCAACCAGGATTTCTGGAAAACCTGGGAATTTTGCATACCCTATCTGCTTGCAAAGTGATGTTTAATTGCTATTGGAATCCAGCCAGAGTTAGGATATCCAACAGTTGGAATTTTTATTCAATTGCAACCTGCATTCAGAATGCATGTCAGGATTGTGAGAAGGGTTATGAGCATTTTGAGGCAACTACCTAAGTCATCTAAACTGAAATGTCTTGAGTCAATAAGTACTCAGACCCTTTGTTATTTAATTTGCTTAACAAGTCACATAACAAGTTGTTTAACATGATATTTGAATGACTACCTCATCTCTGTACTCCACACTTACAATTATCTGTAAGGTTCCTCAGTCGAGCAGTGAATTTTAGACACAGATTCAACCACTAAGACCAGGAAGGTTTTCAAAAGCCTCACAAAGAAGGGCACCTTCTTGGGGTAAAAAAAAGCAGACAATGAATTTCCCTTTGAGCATGGTAAAGTTAGTCTTTACACTTTGGATGGTGTATCAATACACCCAGTCGCTACAAAGATACATGTGTCCTTCCTTACTCAGTTGCCGGAGAGGAAGGAAACTGCTCAGGGATTTCACTGTGAGGCCAATGGTGACTTTAAAACAGTTACAGAGTTTAATGGCTGTGATAGGAGAAAACTGAGGATGGATCAACAACATTGTAGATACTCCACAATACTAACCTAATTGGCAGAGTGAAAAGAAGGAAGCCTGTACAGAATACAAATATTCCAAAACATGCATCCTGTTTGCAACAGGGCACTAAAGTAATACTGCAACCAATGTGGCAAAGCATTTCACTTTATGTCCTGAATACAAAGTGTTATGTTTGGGGCAAATCCAATACAACACATTACTGAGTACCACTCTCCATATTTTCAAGCATAGTGGTGGCTACATCATTTTATGGTTATGATTGCAATTGCTGAGGACTGGGGAGTTTTTCAGGATAAAAAAAATGGAATGGAGCTAAGTCAGTTCCTAGAGGAAAACCTGGTTCAGTCTGCCTTCCACTAGACACTGGGAGATGAATTCACCTTTCGGCAGGACAATAACCTAAAACACAAGGCCAAATCTACACTGGAGTTGCTTACGAAGAAGACAGTGAATGTTCCTCAGCGGCCAAGTTACAGATTTTGTCTTCAATCTACTTTGGCAAGACCTGAAATGATTGTCTAGATATGATCAATAACCATTTTGACAGAGCTTGAAGAATTTTGAAAATAATATGGCTGTAACACAACGAAATGTGGAATAACTCAAGGTATATAGATACTTTTTGAAATTACTGTATTGTGTTAAATAAAGTTTAAAAAAATGTTTTTATTGCATATTCACTTAGGATCTCACTTAGTGAAGTCCATAGGACTGAAAATGGATGAATGGAACAATGATGTCTCTGTCACTAACAAGTACCATCGTGTATGGTAGCTACACAATTTACTCCAAAGGCACTCTGGGAAATATTTGAATAAGGCTTTACACTAAGCGGTGTGTTAATTTAACACTAGTGTCTACTGTATATGGGTACACAGACTCCACACTTGGTGTTGAATTATCTCAGTGTTCATTTTGTGTTCATGTTTTTACGCATTCAATTGGGAGTGATTAAACTGAACCTACATAACTGATGGCATTCGACAGATGCATTTTAATGGAGGAATAAAGAAATTGTTTGTTTCAGCATCGCTGAAAGAATGTTCAGGCCTGACCTTTGCTAAATGAGTGACAAAATATCTGATACCCTGATGTTCATCAAATGCAAATCGCCATCAATTTTTTTTTACCAAGATCTAAAATGACTTTTAAAGAACCATAGGCTATGACAATGATGTAACAAGTTATATAATGCATGATGTAAAGACATTCTGAAATATCTGTTTGGCTTATATTTGTATTACTTATATTTGTATTATTATCATTTTTTTTATTGATTTATGTTAATGTTTAATGTTTAGCATGTTTAAGTTTAAGTATTTAATTCTATTCTATTAAGAGTCATATCTGAGAGCCATCCAAACCATGTGCTAATGATAATATATTTTGCTAAATAACTAACTGTTCTAGTTTTTGGTTCTTCATCAAATATTCAGCAGCCAATGTTTTCAAAACTTGCATATATTCAAATACTTTCAAATATTAAATATTTTTCTGAAACCTGTATCAAAGGAAAGGAAATATACTGAGGAAAAATATAAACGCAACATGCAACAATTCAATTGAAAGGCCCTAATATATGGATTTCACATTACTGGGCAGGGGCGCAGCCATTTGGGAGCAAGGCCCACCCACTGGGGAGCCAGGCGCAGCCAATCAGAATGCGTTTTTCCCCACAAAAGGGCTTTATTACAGACAAAAATACTTTCCAGTTTCATCTGCCATCCAGGTGGCTGTTTTCAGGTGATCCTGCAGGTGAAAAAGCAAGATGTGTATGTCCTGGGATGGCGTGGTCTGCGGTTGTGATGGCCAGTTGGACGCACTGCCAAATTCTCTAAAATGACATTGGAAGCAGCTTATTGTAATGAATTTCCTCCTCTTCTTCCGAAGAGGAGAGGCGAAACGGATCAGAGGACCAATACGCGGCGTGGTAATTGTCCATGGTTCTTTTTTAATGCGTAAAAGTACACATGAACAAACTAACAACAAAAAAAACAAGAAATGTGAAAACTCAAAACAGTCCTATCTGGTGCACACACAGAGACAGGAACAATCACCCACAAACACACAGTGAAACCCAGGCCACCTAAGTATGATTCTCAATCAGAGACAACTAATGACACCTGCCTCTGATTGAGAACCATACTAGGCCGAAACATAGAAATTCCCAAAACCTAGACAAACAAACATAGACTGCCCACCCAACTCACGCCCTGACCATACTAACTAAATACAAAACACAGAAAATAAAGGTCAGAACGTGACAGTACCCCCAAAGGTGCGGACTCCGGCCGCAAAACCTTGACCTATAGGGGAGGGTCTGGGTGGGCGTCTGTCCGCGGTGGCGGTTCTGGCGCGGGACGCGGACCCCACTTCACCATTGTCTTAGTCCGCTTTATTGTCCGCCTCCGTGGCTTTCTCACCATGGCAACCCCTCTCAATGACCCCAGTGGACAGAGGGGCAGCTCGGGACAGAGGGGCAGAAGCTCTGGACAGAGGGGCAGGGGCTCTGGCACCTCTGGGCTGAGGGGCTCTGGCGCCTCTGGGCTGAGGGGCTCTGGCGCCTCTGGGCTGAGGGGCTCTGGCGCCTCTGGGCTGAGGGGCTCTGGCGCCTCTGGGCTGAGGGGCTCCAGCAGCGGCGCCGGACAGGCGGGAGGCTCCGGCAGTGGCGCCGGACAGGTGGGACGCTCCGGCAGTGGCGCCGGACAGGCGGGACGCTCCGGCAGCGGCGCCGGACAGGCGGGAGACTCCGGCAGCGGCGCCGGGCAGGCGGGACGCTCCGGCAACGGCGCAGGACAGGCGGGGACGCTCCGGCAGCGGCGCCGGACAGGCGGGACGCTCCGGCAGCGGCGCCGGACAGGCGGGAGCACCTGCAGGGAGGAGACAGAGAGACAGCCTGGTGCGTGGAGCTGCCACAGGAGGCAGCGGCGCCGGACAGGCGGGACGCTCCAGCAGCGGCGCCGGACAGGCGGGAGGCTCCGGCAGCGGCCCCGGACAGGCGGGACGCTCTGGCAACGGCGCAGGACAGGCGGGACGCTCCGGCAGCGGCGCCGGACAGGCGGGACGCTCTGGCAGCGGCGTCGGACAGGCGGGAGCACCTGCAGGGAGGAGACAGAGAGACAGCCTGGTGCGTGGAGCTGCCACAGGAGGCAGCGGCGCCGGACAGGCGGGACGCTCCAGCAGCGGCGCCGGACAGGCGGGAGGCTCCGGCAGCGGCGCCGGACAGGCGGGAGGCTCCGGCAGTGGCGCCGGACAGGCGGGAGGCTCCGGCAGCGGCGCCGGACAGGCGGGAGGCTCCGGACAGGCGGGAGGCTCCGGACAGGCGGGAGGCTCCGGCAGCGGCGCCAGACAGGCGGGAGGCTCCGGCAGCGGCGCCGGACAGGCGGGACGCTCCGGCAGCGGCGCCGGACAGGCGGGACGCTCCGGCAGCGGCGCAGGACAGGCGGGACGCTCCGGCAGCGGCGCCGGACAGGCGGGACGCTCCGGCAGCGGCGCCGGACAGGTGGGAGCACCTGCAGGGAGGAGACTGAGAGACAGCCTGGTGCGTGGGGCTGCCACAGGAACTACCAGGCTGGGGAGACTTTCAGGAGGCTTGGTGTTAGGAGGAGCCTGAAAGACCGGGCTGTGGGGAGCACTGGAGCTCTGGTGCGCAACCTTGGCACCACTTCCCCAGGCTGGACAACTACTCGAGCCCGGACCCTCCAGAGTGCAGGCACAGGTTGAACCGGGCTGTGGGTAAGCACGGGAGATCTAGTGCTTACTACACGCACCTCTCCCCTAGGCTCCACTCCCACAGTTGCCCGGTACGAGCGGAGCGCAGGCAGAGGACGCACTGCACCCTCCCAGCGCCCCGGAGACACAGCACGCAGAGCCGGCGCAGGATAACCTGGACCAAGACTGCGTACCGGCGACCAGACCCGCTGAGCAGGCACCATACGCCCTGGCTCAATGCCCACACTCGCATGGCACTTTCGGGGGGCTGCCCTATAGCGCACCGGGCTATGGACACGCACTGGCGACACCGTGCGCTCAACCGCATAACACGGTGCCTGACCAGTAATGCGCTGCTTATCATAAGCACGAGGAGTGAGCTCAGGTCTGCTACCTGGCTTAGTACCACACCTCGTGTGGCCCCCCCCAAAAAAAATTTGGGGCTGCCTCTCGTACCTGTCGTACTGCCGTGCTGGCTCCTCATATTGCCGCCGCTCAGCTTTCGCTGCCTCAAGCTCTGCTTTGGGGCTGCGATTTTCCCCAGCCCGTGCCCAGGGTCCCTCTCCGTTCAGTATCTGCTCCCATGTCCAGGAGTCCTGTGATGGTGGCCTCTGTTGTTGATGCTGCTGCTGCTGTCGTCGCTGTCCTTTACCACGCCGCTTGGTCCGATTTTGGTGGGTGATTCTGTAATGAATTTCCTCCTCTTCTTCCGAAGAGGAGAGGCGAAACGGATCAGAGGACCAATACGCGGCGTGGTAATTGTCCATGGTTCTTTTTTAATGCGTAAAAGTACACATGAACAAACTAACAACAACAAAAAACAAGAAATGTGAAAACTCAAAACAGTCCTATCTGGTGCACACACAGAGACAGGAACAATCACCCACAAACACACAGTGAAACCCAGGCCACCTAAGTATGATTCTCAATCAGAGACAACTAATGACACCTGCCTCTGATTGAGAACCATACTAGGCCGAAACATAGAAATTCCCAAAACCTAGACAAACAAACATAGACTGCCCACCCAACTCACGCCCTGACCATACTAACTAAATACAAAACACAGAAAATAAAGGTCAGAACGTGACACTTATAAAGGTAAATGAACATTAAATTATCTGGCAACAGGTCTGGTGTATATTCCTGCAGTCAGCATGCCAATTGCATGCTCCCTCAAAACTTGAGACATCTGTGTCATTGTGACAAAAAGGAAAACTTTAGTTAAACACCTGTTTAATGATCATGCTGTTTAATCAGCTTCTTGATATAACATACCTGTCAGGTGGATGGATTATCTTGGAACATTAGGAGAAATGCTCACCAACAGGGATGTAAACACATTTGGACACAACCTTTTAGAGACATCATTTTTGGCATATGGATAATTTTTGGGAACTTTTATTTCACCTCATGGGACCAGTTTACATGTTGTGTTTATATTTTTGTTCAGAATAGTTGCCAATAGTTGCCTTTAGTTGATTCTCTAAAATGTGTATTTTCAAATAAACTACAAAATACAAGTATGTTCTGCCTAGGTCTGATATTCATATACATAAAAATGTTCCCTATATTCCATTCATTGTGTTCATTATCAGTGCCTGGAGGGTTGGAGCATCATACTGAAATGGTTGTGTGTGTGTGTGTGTGTGTGTGTGTGTGTGTGTGTGTGTGTGTGTGTGTGTGTGTGTGTGTGTGTGTGTGTGTGTGTGTGTGTGTGTGTGTGTGTGTGTGTGTGTGTGTGTGTGTGTGTGTGTGTGTGTGTGTGTGTGTGTGTGTGTGCGCGCGTGCACGCGTTCGTGTACACGAATGTATGTGTACGTTCTGTTTTGACTAGACTACAGTACCAGTCAAAAGTTTGGACACACCTACTCAATCAATGATTTTTTCTTTATTTTACCTTGTCACCAGCAAAGCACCATCACACCTACTCCTCCATGCTTTACAGTGGGAACCACACATGCGGAGATCATCAGTTCACCTACTCTGCGTCTCACAAAGACATGGCGGTGGAACCAAAATTCTCAAATTTGGACTCATCAGACCAAAGGACAGATTTCCAATGGTCTAATGTCCATTACGCGTGTTTCTTGGCCCTTGCAAGTCTCTTCTTATTATAGGTGTCCTTAGTAATGGTTTCTGTTCAGCAATTTGACCATGAAGGCCTGATTCACACAGTGTCCTCTGAACAGTTGATGTTAAGATGTGTCTGTTGCTATTTGTGCTGCAATTTCTGAGACTGGTAACTCTAATGAACTTATCCTCTGCAGCAGAGGTAACTCTGGGTCTTCCTTTCCTGTGGCAGCCATCACGAGAGCCAGTTTCATCATAGCGCTTTGCAACTTCACTTGTAGAAACTTTCAAAGTTCTTGAAATTTTCCAGATTGACTGACCTTCATGTCTTAAAGTAATCATGGACTGTCGTTTCTTTTTGCTTATTTGAGCTGTTCTTGCCATATGGACTTGGTATTTTATCAAATAGGGCTATCTTCTGTCTACCACCCTTACCTTATCACAACAGAACTGATTGGGTCAAACGCATTAAGAAGGAAAGACATTAACTTTTAACGAGGCACACCTGTTAATTGAAATGCATTCCACCTCATGAATCTGGTTGAGAGAATGCCAAGAGTGTCCAACGCTGTCATCAAGGCAAAAGGTGGCTACTTTGAAGAACCTCAAATACAAAATACATTTTGATTTGTTTACAGTTGAAGTCGGAAGTGTACATTCACCTTAGCAAAATACATTTTTCCAAAATTGCTGACAGTTAAACCTAGTAAAAACGCAGTCTTACGTCAGTTAGGATCACCACTTTTTATTAAGAATGTGAAATGTTAGAATAATAGTAGAGAGAATGATTTATTTCAGCTTTTATTTCTTTCATCACATTCCCAGTGGGTCAAAAGTTTACATACACTCAATTATTATTTGGTAGCATTGCCTTTAAATTGTATAACTTGGGTCAAACATTTTGGGTAGAGTTCCACAAGCTTCCCACAATAAGTTGGCTGTATTTTGGCCCATTCCTCCTGACAGAGCTGGTGTAACTGAGTCAGGTATGTATGCCTCCTTGCTCGCACACGCCTTTTCAGTTCTGCCCACACATTTTCTATGGGATTGAGGTTAGGGTTTTGCGATGGCCACTCCAATTCCTTGACTTTGTTGTCCTTAAGCCATTTTGCCACAACTTTGGAAGTATGCTTGGGGTCATTGTCCATTTGGAGGACCGATTTGCAACCAAGCTTTAACTTCCTGACTGATGTCTTGAGATGTTGCTTCAATTTATCCACATACTTTTCTTTCCTCATGATGCCATCTATTTTGTGAAGTGCACCAGTCCCTCCTGCAGCAAAGCAACCCCACAACATGATGCTGCCACCCCAGTGCTTCACGGTTGGGATGGTGTTCTTGGGCTTGCAAGCCTCCCCCTTTTTCCTCCTAACATAACGATGGTCATTATGGCCAAACAGTTCTATTTTTGTTTCATCAGACCAGAGGACATTTCTCCAAAACGTATGATCATTGTCCCCATGTGCAGTTGCAAACCATAGTCTAGCTTTTTTCATGATGGTTTTGGAGCAGTGGCTTCTTCCTTGCAGAGCGGTCTTTCAGGTTATATTGATATAGGACTCGTTTTACTGTGGATATAGATACTTTTGTACCTGTTTCCTCCAACATCTTCACAACTGGTTCTAATGGCCTAGCTGGAAGATCGTCAAACTTCATATTTCTTGAATGAAAGTTCAATGCTCATGAATATTAAATAGTAGACGTTTATCTGGCATAATGAGAGCCAGCCACCGAGATGAAGGAATATCTGCCTATTCCAAATGTATTTTCTACATGGTAGAATACTAGTGAAGATATCAAAACTGTGAAATAGCACATATGGAATCATGTAGTAACCAAAAAGGTGTATAAAAAAATCCAAATATATTTTATATTTGAGATTCTTCAGGGTAGCCACCCTTTGCCTTAATGACAACTTTGCACGCATCTGTAGAAAGACTGTAAGATTGCTCTTTTACCGCCACTCCCCAAATAGGTTAACAGAGCGTGAGAAACTCTGCAATGAAGGATGGGAGAAAATCCCCAAATCCAGATGTGCAAAGCCTAAACAGACATACACTATATATACAAACGTATGTGGACACCCCTTCAAATTAGGATAATTCAGCCACACCCATTGCTGACAGTTGAGGTGACATAGAATGAATGGATGAGCGAGCACAGTTTAGATTCCAGCACGGAAGAAGTAAAATACGTTTTTTTTTTGCTTCTCGTGCTAATGCAGTTGTTTAAAATCTCTTCTGGATAGGACCCTTCATCCCAATTTCTGTCTAAAATGACATACCCAAATCTATCTATCTATCTATCTATCTATCTATCTATCTATCTATCTATCTATCTATCTATCTATCTATCTATCTATCTGTGTATCTAAATCCAATAAACATATCTCAAATTAATATACATTAATATACATTTTTAAAAAGATATTTGGTGACAGAAGTGCCATTTGTTACCGATTTCTACAGCTTCTGTCCAAAAGCAAATCCTTTGACATGATGTCAACACATACTGGAGGAGTTACTGGCTCGATACAGTGCATGTTGCTAGCTTAGTTAATGAACTATCTACATTGGTCTCGGAGTACAGAATGACACATCGATGAACCATGGAAGACGTACCCCATTTCTGTTTGGAAATTGAGAAAGAGGAGTTTTCGTTCCAAAAGTCGACTGTTAAAAAGCACATTTCCTGCAATTCTACGCATTTTGCCATTGCTTATGACATGTTTATATGCTGTCGACCTGGTTTGAATTTTGGGGGGACATGTCCCCCATCACCCGTGGCAATTTTGCAAATGGTGTAAGCAGTCTATAGACAAGGTATGAGTCAATTCATACTTTGAGTACCTTGGCACTGGACCTCTGATTGGTGCAGTGGTCTAAGGCACTGCGTCGCAGTGCTTGAGGTGCAACTACAGACCCGGGTTCGTTCCCAGTTTGGGTCACAACCGGCCGTGACCCATAGGGCAGCATCGTCCGGGTTAGGGGAGGGTTTGGCCGGGTTGGTGCTTTACTTGGCTCATCGTGCTCTAGCAACTCCTTGTGGCAGGCCGTGCGCCTGCAGACCGACGTCGTCAGTTGGACAGTGTTTCCTCCAACACATTGGTGCGGCTGGCTTCTGGGTTCAGCAGGCGGGTGTTAAGAAGCATGGTTTGGCGGATCATGTTTCGAGAGGACGCATGTCTCAACCTCCACCTCTCCTGAGCCCATTGGGGAGTTGCAGCGATGAGATTGAATATCACGAAATTGGGGAGAAAAAGGGAGTACAGAATGTTTTCCTGGCTGTTAAAAAGCACATTTCCTGCAATTCTACATAATAGTTTTCCTGGCACTGTTCCCACGTGATAATATTTTTCACACATCATGTCCAAATCATCCGAAGGATCTAAAATGGGTTGTGAAGCTCAACAAAGTCACGTACAGATGATTTGAACATGATGTGCAAAAAATGCTAATATCGGTCCCATGACTTGAATGGGATTGTTGCCACAAATGCTAAAACATAAGGGAAACTAAACCAAACCATGGTTTCCTCTCATATCTTGTCCATAGACTGCTTACAGTGTACGGAAACCAATATGTAGTTATGTAATTTGGGTGAATTATCCTCCATGTGAATATAACTGCACCATCAGGGGCATATTTCAGAAATGTTGCTATGTTATACGCAGTCGGCATTCCAATTCATCCCAACGGTGTTGGATTGAGTCAGGGCTCTTTGCAGGCCTGTCAAGTTCTTCCACACCGTTCCTGACAAACCATTTATGTATGGACCTCGCTTTATGCACGGGGGCGTTGTTATGCTGAAACAGCAAAGGGCCTCCCCCAAACTGTTGCCACAAAGTCGGAAGCACAGAATCATCAAGAATGTCATTGTATGCTGTAGCATTAAGATTTCCCTTCACTGTAACTAACGGGCCTATCCCGAACCATGAAAAACAACCCCAGACCATTACTCTTCCTCCACCAAACGTTACAGTTGGCACTATGCATTTGGACATGTAGCGTTCTCCTGGTATCCTCCAAACTGAGATTCGTCCATCGGACTGCCAGTTTCAACACTCCAGAGAACGTGTTTCTACTGCTCCAGAGTCCAATGGCTGCAAGCTTTACACTACTCCAGTCGACACTTGGCATTGCGTATGGTGATCTTTGGCATGTGTGCGGCTGCTTGGCCATGGAAACCCATTTGATGAAGCTCCCGACAAACAATTATTGTGCTGTTTGGAACTCGGTAGTGAGTGTTTATAATGCGCTACATGCTTCAGCACTCAGCGGTCTTGTTCTGTGAGCTTGTGTGGCCTACCACTTTGCGGCTGAGCCGTTGTTGCTCCTAGATGTTTCCAATTCACAATAACAACCCTTATAGATGACCGGGGAAGCTCTAGATGGGCTGATGAACTGACTTGTTGGAAAGGTGGCATCCTATGATGGTTCCACGTTGAAAGTCACTGAGTTCTCTAGTAAGGCCATTCTACTGCTAATGTTTGTCTATGGAGATTGCATGGCCGTGTGCGGTAGCAGAGAAAACAGTCTATAACTTGGGTGACTGAAGTCTCTGATAATTTTATGGGTTTTATATCTATCTCTCTATATAATAGGCGGTGTCAGAGGAAGCTTGGCCCCAGTGATGTACTGGGCCGTTCGCACTACCCTCTATAGTGCCTTACGGTCAAATGCTGAGCATTTGCCATACCAGGCGGTGATGCAACCGGTCATGATGCTCTCAATGGTGCAGCTGTATAAGCTTTTGAGGATCTGGAGGCCCATGCCAAATCTTTTCAGTCTCCTGAGGGGGAAAAGGTTTTGTCGTACCCTCTTCAAGACAGTCTTGGTATGTTTGGACCATGATAGTTCGTTGGTGATGTGGACACCAAGGAACTTGAAACTCTCTACCAGCTCGACTACAGCCCTGTCGATGTTAATGGGGGCCTGTTCGGCCCGCCTTTTCCTGTACTCCCCGATCAGCTCCTTTGTCTTGCACACAATGAAGGAGAGATTCTTGTCCTGGCACCACATTCTGACTTCCTCCCTATAGTCCGTCTCATCGTTGTCGGTGATCAGCTGCCCAATACTAGTACTACGTACTAGTGACAAGGGATTGATAGCACTGGTTTGACTATGCTTCAACACCAGTATCGTACAGTGAAAAGTGTGATTAATTTTTGCGCGGTGAACATGAGTTAAATAGACTGTGGCAGATTCAGTCGGCTTCATTCTTATTGAGACAATTCCTACTTAAAAGAAGTTGGCATAGCAACGAGAGAGAGAGAGAGCGCGAGAGAGAGAACGAGAGGTGTAACAGATAAAATGATCCTCCTCAGAGAGAGGAGTGGCGGCAAGAAAGAGGAAGGAAGAAAGAGGAGAGGAAGGCCTCTGATGCAGATCTAGGACTTGGTTTTGTATTTATTTTTTATTTCACCTTTATTTAAACCAGGTAAGCCAGTTGAGAACAAGTTCTCATTTACAACTGCAACCTGGCCAAGCAGTGTGACACAAAACAACACAGAGTTACACATTGGATAAACAAACGTACAGTCAATAACACAATAGAAAAGTCCATATAAAGTGGGTGCAAATGTAGTAAGATGAGGGAGGTAAGGCAATACATAGGCCGTAGTGGTGAAATAATTACAATTTAGCAATTAAACACTGGAGTGATAGATGTGCAGAAGATGAATGTGCAAGTAGAGATACTGGGGTACAAAGGAGTCAGTTTTACGAGGGTATTGTTACGATCAACTAGGAGTGGTGGGTGGAATCAGGCGCAGAGAGCAGGGTTCAGTCTTTCTTTCAAATTTATTCCCCAGCGCAACAAAACAGTCACGCCAACACACAGGGCGTATAAAAGTTGCCAGTCCAAACAACAGGACAAAATAGTCCGGAGAATAAATACACAAATAACTCACACCATCAAACACAGAGTAACACAAACAAGCCCGCACAAATACCCAGCGGGCCTAGTGCCCTTAAATACCCTACAAACAAACCCTAATACAAAACAGGTGTACCCAATTACCCAATAACCCAAAACAAATGGAAAGGGAATCGTTGGTAGCTAATAGGCCGGCGACGACGACCGCCGAGCACCGCCCGAATAGGAAGAGGCACCATCTTCGGCAAGATTTGTGACAGTAGCCCCCCCTCCCTGACGCGCGGCTCCCGCAGCGCGCCGACCCCAGCCTCGAGGACGACCCGGAGGACGAGGCGCAGGGCGATCCGGGTGGAGGCGATGGAAATCCCTCAAGAGGGAAGGATCTAAAATGTCCCTCCCCGGTACCCAGCACCTCTCCTCCGGACCGTACCCCTCCCAGTCCACGAGGTACTGCAGGCCCCTCACCCGGCATCTCGAGTCCAGAATAGCTCGTAGCCAGGGACCCCTCGATGTCCAGAGGGGGTGGAGGGACCTCCGGTACCTCACTGTCTTGTAGGGGACCAGCTACCACCGGCCCGAGGAGAGACACATGAAACGAGGGGTTAATACGATAATAAGAGGGAAGTTGCAATCTATAACACACCTCGTTTATCCTCCTCAGGACTTTAAATGGCCCCACACACTGCGGCCCCAGCTTCTGGCAGGGCAGGTGGAGGGGCAGGTTTTGGGTCGAGAGCCAGACCCTGTCCCCTGGTGCGAACACCGGGGCCTCTCTGCGGTGGCGGTCAGCGTCTCTCTTCTGCCGTTCACTGGCCTGCCTGAGAGAATCCTGGACTGCCCGCCAGGTCTCTCTAGAGCGCTGTACCCACTCCTCCACCGCAGGAGCCTCGGTCTGACTCTGATGCCACGGAGCCAGGACCGGCTGATAGCCCAGTACGCATTCGAATGGCGACATATTCGTGGACGAATGCCGAAGAGAGTTCTGGGCTAACTCTGCCCACGGGACGTACCTCGCCCATTCTCCTAGCCGGTCCTGGCAATACGACCTCAGAAACCTGCCCACTTCCTGGTTTACTCTCTCCACCTGCCCATTACTTTCGGGGTGATAACCAGAGGTAAGGCTGACCGAGATACCCAGACGCTCCATAAACGCCTTCCAAACCCGAGACGTGAACTGGGGACCCTGATCGGAGACGATATCCTCTGGAACCCCATAGTGCCGGAAGACGTGGGTAAATAGAGCCTCTGCAGTCTGTAGGGCCGTAGGGAGACCAGGCAATGGGAGGAGACGGCAGGACTTAGAGAACCGATCCACAACGACCAGAACGGTAGTGTTCCCCTGAGATGGGGGAAGATCAGTAAGGAAATCTACCGAGAGATGGGACCATGGCCGTTGTGGAACCGGGAGGGGCTGTAACTTCCCTCTAGGAAGGTGCCTATGAGCCTTACTCTGGGCGCATACCGAACAGGAAGAGACATAGAGCCTCACATCCCTAGCTAAGGTGGGCCACCAGTATTTCCCCCTAAGACCCCGCACTGTCCTATCAATCCCCGGATGACCCGCAGATGGTAGTGTGTGGGCCCACCGAATCAACTTATCATGGACACCAAGCGGTACGTAACTTCTACCAGTCGGACACTGTGTAGGCGCAGGTTCAACCCTCAACGCCCGCTCGATGTCCGCGTCCACCTCCCATACCACTGGGGCCACCAGCCGAGAGGCTGGAAGGATGGGAGTGGGTTCGATGGACCGGTCCTCGGTGTCATAGAGACGGGACAGCGCGTCGGCCTTAGTGTTGAGAGAACCTGGTTTGTAAGAGATCGTAAATCTAAAACGTGTAAAGAACATGGCCCACCTAGCCTGACGCGGATTCAGTCTCCTCGCTGCTCGAATATACTCCAGATTACGGTGGTCAGTCCAGATGAGAAACGGGTGTTTAGCCCCCTCTAGCCAGTGTCTCCACACCTTCAGGGCTTTTACCATAGCTAGTAACTCCCGGTCCCCCACATCATAGTTCCGCTCCGCCGGACCCAGCTTATTAGAAAAGAAATCGCAGGGACGGAGCTTCCGTGGCGTGCACGAGCGCTGAGACAGCACGGCTCCAACCCCAGCCTCAGACGCATCCACCTCCACTATGAATCCTAACGAAGGGTCCGGATGTGCCAACACGGGAGCCCCAGTGAACAGTGCCTTCAACTGGTTGAAGGCTCCATCAGCCTCTGCTGACCACCGCAAACGCACCGGCCCCCCCTTCAGCAGTGAGGTAATGGGCGCCGCTACTTGGCCAAAACCACGGATAAACCTCCGGTAGTAATTGGCAAACCCTAAAAACTGCTGCACCTCCTTTACCGTGGTCGGAGTCGGCCAATTACGCACAGCGTTAACGCGGTCACACTCCATCATCATCCCCGAGCTGGAAATGCGATAACCCAGGAAGGAAACGGCTGGTTTGGAGAACACACATTTCTCAGCCTTGATGTATAGGTCATGCTCCAGCAGTTGCCCAAGAACCCTGCGCACCAGGGAAACATGCGCGGCGCGTGTGGTAGAATAAATCAAGATGTCATCAATATAGACTACCACACCCTGCCCGTGCAAGTCCCTGAGAATCTCATCTACAAAGGATTGGAAGACGGCTGGAGCATTCTTCAACCCATACGGCATGACGAGGTACTCATAGTGGCCTGATGTGGTACTAAACGCTGTTTTCCACTCGTCTCCTCCCCGAATACGCACCAGATTATACGCGCTCCTGAGGTCCAGTTTTGTGAAGAAACGCGCTCCGTGGAATGATTCCACCACCGTAGCGATGAGAGGTAGTGGATAACTAAAACCCACTGTGATCGAATTGAGACCTCGATAATCAATGCACGGACGCAGACCTCCCTCCTTTTTCCTCACAAACAAGAAACTCGAGGAGACGGGTGACATGGAGGGCCGAATGTAACCCTGTCTCAGAGCTTCCGTGACATATGTTTCCATAGCCAGCGTCTCCTCCTGTGACAGTACACATGACTCCGGGGAAGTGCAGCGTTCTCCTGGAGGTTTATCACGCAACCCCACCGTCGATGGGGTGGTAATTTGGTCGCCCTCTTCTTTACTAAAAGCGAAATCGCCAAATCGGCATATTCTGGGGGAATGCGCACGGTGGAAACCTGGTCTGGACTCTCCACCGTCGTGGCACCGATGGAAACTCCTATACACCTATCTGAACACTCGTCTGACCACCCCTTAAGAGCCCCCTGTTTCCAGGAAATAAGGGGATTGTGAATAGCCATCCAGGGAATCCCCAACACCACCGGAAACCCAGGTGAATCAATAAGGTAGAAACTGATCCTCTCCCTATGATTCCCCTGCGTTACCATGTCCAGCGGAATCGTGGCCTCTCTGACCAGCCCTGCGGTGATTGACAGAGTCGAAAGCCTTGGCCAGGTCGATGAATATGGCTGCACAGTATTGTCTTTTATCGATGGCGGTTATGATATCGTTTAGGACCTTGAGTGTGGCTGAGGTGCACCCATGACCAGCTTGAAAACCAGATTCCATAGCGGAGAAGGTACGGTGGGATTTGAAATGGTTGGTGATCTGTTTGTTAACTTGGCTTTCGGAGACTTTAGAATGGCAGGGTAGGATAATCTAGGTCTGTAACAGTTTGGGTCTAGAGTGTCACACCCTTTGAAGAGGGGGAGGACCGTGGCAACTTTTCAATCTTTAGGGATTTCAGACGATATGAAAGAGAGGTTGAAACAGGCTAGTAATAGGGCTTGCAACAATTGCGGCAGATAATTTTAGAGAGGGTCATCTGGACCAGATGATTTGTAGGGGTCCAGATTTTGCAGCTCTTTCAGAACATCAGCTATCTGGATTTGGGTGAAGGATAATTGGGGGATGCTTGGGAAAGTTGCTGTGTGGGGTGCAGATTTATCGGTGTTGACAGTGTTTCCTAGCCTCAGTGCAGTGGACATCTGGGAGGAGGTGCTCTTATTCTCCATGGACAGTGTCCCAGAACTTTTTGGAGTTTGTGCTACAGGATGCAAATTTCTGTTTGAAAAAGCTAGCCTTTGCTTTCCTAGCTGCCTGTGTATATTGGTTCCTAACTTCCCTGAAAAGTTGCATATCGCGGGGGCTATTCGATGCAGTACGCCACAGGATGTTTTTGTGCTGGTCAAGGGCAGTCAGGTCTGGGGTGAACCAAGGGCTATATCTATTCTTAGTTCTATATTTTTTTAATGGTGTATGCTTATTTAAGATGGTGAGGAAAGCACTTTTAAAGAATAACCAGGCACCCTCTACTGACGGAATGAGGTCAATATCCTTCCAGGATACCAGGGCCAAGTCGATTAGAAAGGCCTACTCGCTGAAGTGTTTTAGGGAGCATTTGAGTGGGTGGTTGTTTGACCGGGGACCCATTACAGACACAGGCAATGAGGCAGTGATCGCTGAGATCCTGGTTGAAGACAGTAGAGGTGTATTTAGAGGGCAGGTTGGTCAGGATGATATCTATGAGGGTGCCCATCGTTATGGATTTAGGATTGTACCTGGTAGGTTCCATGATAATTTATGTGAGATTGAGGGCATCTAGCTTAGATTGTAGGACGGCTGGGGTGTTAAGCATATCCCAGTTTAGGTCACCTAACAGTACAAACTATGAAGATTGACGGGGGGCAATTAATTCACATATGGTGTCCAGGGCACAGCTGGGGGCTGAGGGGGGTCTATAACAAGCGGCAACAGTGAGACACTGGATTTTAAAAAGTAGAAGCTCGAACTGTTTGGGCACAGACCTGGATAGCATGACAGAACTCTGCAGGCTATCTCTGCAGTAGATTGCAACTGCCCCCCCTATGGCAGTTCTATCTTGACTGAAAATGTTGTAGTAAGTCAGACATGGCTAGGACATTAGGATTGACGGAGTGTGCTAAAGCAGTTAATAAAATAAACTTAGGGAGGAGGCTTCTGATGTTAACATGCATGAAACCAAGGCTTTTACGGTTACAGAATTCAACAAATGAGAGCGCCTGGGTAATAGGAGTGGATCTGGGGGTTACAGGGCCTGGGTTTACCTCTACATCACCAGAGGAACAGAGGAGGAGTAGGATAAGTGTACGGCTAAAGGCTATAAGAACTGGTCGTCTCATGCGCTGGGGACAGAGAATAAAAGGAGCAAATTTCTGGGCGTGGTAGAATAGATTCAAGGCATAATGTACAGACAAGGGTATGGTAGGATGTGAGTGACGATGAGAGCGGTTTCGTCTCTGGAGGGACAAGTTAAGCCAGGTGAGTTAAGCCACACTCCGCAAGTGTGTGGGGTGGGACGAAAGAGTGGGACAGAAATAAAAGTGAAATACAGTGAAATAAATAATACAGAAATAATACATTGAAATAAAAGTAAAAACTAGCCAAGACAGCAGTAGACAAGGCATATTGACATTAGAGAGAGGCATAAAGCAATCACAGGTGTTGAGCTAAGACAACAACGTGTAAATGGCGATGAATGGGCAGAGCAGGTCAGTTAGGTACATACAGGACCTGAGTTCAAGACTGGGGTCGACAGGTAAACAAAATGAGGTACCGTGTTATTGAAACAGTCCAGGGGTCATCAGCTGTGAAGCCGAGTGATCATAGGGCCAAAAGAGCAGCAATAGGTGAGTCAGGGTGCTGTTCGGTAGTCACTACTACGCTAGGCGAGCAGGGGACACAGCGTTCAGAAAAGCTAGCGGGCTGGGGCTAGTAGCTATTTCTTCGACGACATCGTAACAGAATAGCCTGTTTAGACCACATCGGGCTATCACGTCGGCAGTCCAGTCGTGATGGATCAGTGGGGCTCCGTGTCGACAATAAAGGGTCCAGGCCAATTGGCAAAGGAGGTATTGTAGCCCTAGAATTAGCTGGTATATGGGCCTAGCTCGAGGCTAGCTCAAGGCTAGCTAGTGCTTGCTTCGGGACAGAGGCGTTAGCTAACAGTAGCCATTTGTTTGCAGCTGGCTAGCTGCAATGATCCAGAGTAATGATCCGGTGTAATGATCCAGAGCGGCAGGAATCCGGTGATATGGTAGAGAGAAGCAGTCCGATATGCTCTGGGTTGATATCACTCTGTGCAGACTGGCAGGTGTTGTTCGAGCTAAGGCTGGCTGATGACGGGGGAAAAAAGGCGAGGACCGCTAGCCGTGGCTAACAAAGACTAGTAGCTAGTTAGCTGGCTAGCTCCTGATGGAAGTCCCAGTTATAAGTATAAGTGGGTGAGGCGGGTTGCAGGAAAGTATATTTAGCTCGTAGATAGAAAGTGAGATTAAGACATATACAAAAAATACCGGCTATTTACACGGGATAAGACACGGGATAAGACAAAGTCAGATACACACATCCTACTGCAGCGCCGTCTTGAAAATCCTGTGTGAGTCATGAGCGAAATTGCCATGGGGGATGGGAGGTATGTCAACCCCCTCATATTCAGAACAGGTCGATTCGTCCTCTTTATTTAAAATAAAATATGTATATAATGTTTTTTGGGGGGTTGGGGGTCCCCTGGAGGCCCCCCTAATAGCATAGGAACATGTCATAAGCAATATCAAAATGTGTAGAATTGCAGGAAGCTTTAAATGTCATGTGATCGTGTTTCATCCATGTGACCTTCTGGCCATGCACGCCGCGACCAATGTAACTCATATGTTAGCTAAGCTAGACACTTGTAGATAGCCAGTATATCCTCCAGTATGTGTTGACATAATTTCAGAGAATTTGTTTTTGGACAGAAGCTGTGGAGATAGAAGTGCCATTTGTTCCCTGTAGCCAGATATGTTATTCATCCATTTTTGTTTTTGTTTTCAAGCATTAAATGGTCTGGTATGATTGTGCATTGATCAGTTAAACTGTGTGAAGCCTTTATTTGAACCTTTTTGCCTGAAGTTGAACATTAAAATAACCGTCCAGTGATTCCACATTTCTATGAACTATGACCCATAATTACAATATGAGTGAAATAGTATTCCTTTGAAAATTTTTAATTAAGTATGTTAAAAAGCAGCTTTTCAGGGTGGAAATGGTGTGACAGTACCCCAACAACAGAATGGTGTGGGCCTATAACGGTAATTAAAAATAGAAATGCAAATAGACCGCTTATTGGCCAGCTCATCATCCTCAGGAGGATGACATCATCCTCTATGAGGAAATAGTAAGCATTTTTGTTTGAGGTGTTTTTTGTTGTGTTTTTTTTAAGTGTCTTTTCTCCAATTAATGCTTTGGCCACATATGAGTGTCGGATGAGTCAACAACATAATTTGGTTATGAGTTAACAGAATATCAACTTTTAAAAATTTGATTTTCACTGGACAGTTATCTTCAAACTGCGACATTCTCTCAGCTTCATGGCTAAATGTGCAGAGAAGCAAGATATTAGCTTTAAAACTGCAACATTCTCTCATCCTCAAGGCAAAATATGAATAATAGCATGAGATGAGCTTTAAAACTGTCACGGTTTTCATATGGTGAAGGAGAGTCGGACCAAACTGCAGCGTGTATATTGCGATCCATGTTTAATCACACAACGTAACACGAATCCAAAACACAAACTCTACAAAACAATAAACGTAGTGAAAACCGAAACAGCCTTAACTGGTGCAAACTAACACAGACTAAGGACATCAAGACACTCAGGACAATCACCCACCATACAACCAAAGAATATGGCTGCCTAAATATGGTTCCCAATCAGAGACAACGATAAGCACCTGCCTCTGATTGAGAACCACTCCAGACAGCCATAGACTTTGCTAGATAACCCCACTAGCTACAATCCCAAATACATACACACCAAAACCCCAGACAAAACACAGCACAATACAAAAACTCCATGCCACACCCTGGCCTGACCCAATACATTAAGAAAAACACAAAATACTTAGACCAGGGCGTGACAGAACCCCCCTCCCCTAAGGTGCGGACTCCCGAACGCACCTCAAAACAATAGGGAGGGACAACAGGGAGGGTCCGGGTGGGCGTCTGTCCATGGTGGCGGCTCCGGCGCGGGACGTGGAACCCACTCAGTCAATGTCTTAGTCCCCTCTCCTCGCGTCCCTGGATAGACCACCCTCGCCGCCGACCATGGCCTAGTAGTCCTCACCCAGAACCCCACTGGACTGAGGAGCAGCTCGGGACTGAGAGAAAGCTCGGGAGTGAGAGAAAGTGAGATCAAGCTCGGGAGTGAGAGAAAGCTCGGGAGTGAGAGAAAGTTCGGGGGTGAGAGAAAGTTCGGGGGTGAGAGAAAGCTCGGGGGTGAGAGAAAGCTCGGGGGTGAGAGAAAGCTCGGGGGTGAGAGAAAGCTCGGGGGTGAGAGAACTCGGGGGTGAGAGAACTCGGGGGTGAGAGAACTCGGGGGTGAGAGAAAACTCAGGCAGGTTGATGAATCTACCAGATCCTGGCTTGCTGGTGGTTCCGGGAGATCCTGGCTGACTGGCGGATCCTGGCCGACTGGCGGATCCTGGCCGACTGGCGGATCCTGGCCGACTGGCGGATCCTGGCCGACTGGCGGATCCTGGCCGACTGGCGGATCCTGGCCGACTGGCGGATCCTGGCCGACTGGCACTTCTGGCCGACTGGCACTTCTTGCGGATCCTGGCAGACTGGTGGATCCTGGCTGACTGGTGGATCTAACTGATCCTGACAGACTGGCGACGCTGGGCAGACTGACGGCGCTGGGCAGACTGACGGCGCTGGGCAGAGGGGCTCCGGCAGCGGCGCCGGACAGGCGGGAGACTCCGGCAGCGCAGGAGAGGAGAAAGGCTCCGACAGCGCAGGAGAGGCGAGGCGCACTGTAGGCCTGATGCGTGGTGCTGGCACTGGTGGTACTGGGCCGAGGACACGCACAGGAAGCCTGGTGCGGGGAGCTGCTACCGGAGGGCTGGGGTGTGGAGGTGGTACTGGATAGACCGGACCGTGCAGGCGCACTGGATCTCTTGAGCACCGAGCCTGCCCAACCTTACCTGGTTGAATACTCTCGGTCACCCTGCCAGTGCGGCGAGGTGGAATAGCCCGTACTGGGTTATGTAGGCGAACCGGAGACACAGAGCGCAAGGCTGGTGCCATGTAAGCCGGCCCATGGAGACGTACTGGGGACCAGATGCGTAGAGCCGGCTTCATGGCATTTGGCTCGACGCTCAATCTAGCCTGGCCGATACGTGGAGCTGGAATATACCGCACCGCACTGGGGACACAGTGCGCACCACTGCATAACACGGTGCCTGCCCGGTCTCTCTAGCCCCCTGGTAAGCACAGGGAGTTTGCGCAGGTCTCCTACCTGGCATTGCCATACTCCCTGTAAGCCTCCCCCCAAGAAATTTTTGGGGCTGATTCCCGGGCTTCAGTCTGCGCCGTCGTGCTTGCTTCGCCAACCTCATTCTCCTGTAACCTTCCGCGCACTGCTCCATCGTATCCCAGGCGGGCTCCGGCACTCTCCCTGGGTCAACCGCCCACCTGTCTATCTCCTCCCAAGAAGTATAGTCCATACTGTACTCCTCTTTGGGCTGCTCCTGTTTCCTCTTCTCCTGCTGCTCCTTTGGGCGGCTACACTCCCCTGGTTTAGCCCAGGGTCCTCTCCCGTCAAGGATTTCCTCCCATGTCCAGAAATCCTTATTACGCAGCTCCTCTTTGGGCTGCTCCTGCCTGTTGACACGCTGCTTGGTCCGTTTACAGTGGGTGATTCTATCACGGTTTTCATATGGTGAAGGAGAGTCGGACCAAACTGCAAGCGTGTATATTGCGATCAATGTTTAATCACACAACGTAACACGAATCCAAAACACAAACTCTACAAAACAATAAACGTAGTGAAAACCGAAACAGCCTTAACTGGTGCAAACTAACACAGACTAAGGACATCAAGACACTCAGGATAATCACCCACCATACAACCAAAGAATATGGCTGCCTAAATATGGTTCCCAATCAGAGACAACGATAAGCACCTACCTCTGATTGAGAACCACTCCAGACAGCCATAGACTTTGCTAGATAACCCCACTAGCTACAATCCCAAATACATACACACCAAAACCCCAGACAAAACACAGCACAATACAAAAACTCCATGCCACACCCTGGCCTGACCCAATACATGAAGAAAAACACAAAATACTTAGACCAGGGCGTGACAAAAACTGCACATTTCTCTCTGACTCATGACAAAATGTGTAAAATAGCATTTCTCTCTTCTCCAATGGCAAAATGTGTTGAAGTGCAGGAAGTTAGTTGGGGGTTCGGGGGCTTTCCACTTATCCTTCCACTTATAAAATGTTTTAAAAAAGGGGGACCGCCAGTTTACTGTTCGTCTCACCCCAATATCTACACCACAATTTCACGCTTGGTGTGAGTTGAAGCATACGGTGGCAGTGTGACACCACACAAAGCTCCAAATATGGAAGGTAATAGGGAACAGGGTCCGGCTCAGCTGTCTGCCCCCGCTTCGGCTGTCAAAGCATGGAGAAATGGCTGATTCACAGCCAGGACATTGGGTCAGTGCTCAAGGCCTGAGTGTGAGATTGATGGGGACACAAACACTCACACACAAATAAACAGGCACATGTGTGTGCATAGGGGGACATACACGGAAACACACGCCCATAGGGACAGACACGCGTGCATACACATGCACTAATACACAGACGTGCACATTTACACACAGTACCACATTTACACACACATGAACATTCCCATGTGCTCATTTACACATACAACCATTAGAGGCTGATACATGCTGTAAGCTTATATGTAAAATACACACTTCCAAACACACATTTCCATATCAACTCCTGCTGAATAAGGACAACTGGAAAATTGATTTAATGAGAATCTATAACCTCCCACACATTTCAGTTCTACTGAGCTCAGTATATCTGCTAGTAATCAAGCCTTGACATGTAATCTCATTTGATATTTGTTAGGAGCATAAACGGTTTATTAAACCGTAAATATCTCTTAATATTCTTAAACATCTGCAGAATAAGCATTTCATTATCTGAGTGTCTTATCAACACTAACCCTGTTCGAGAAAAATTCACACACACACACACAGACACACACACACACACCCACACATAGAGATAGACACCATCCAGACCCAACCCTGTACAACGACAACCAGAACTTATGGAGCTGACTGGTAGCTGCTGCAGAGACAATAATAATCACAATGTTATTGCATTTAGTGGCGTAGGTAGTGGTGTTATTTATCTAAAACACCTCAAAACACCTCTTTTATGAGAAGAATGCTCCACCTATCATACAGCTCTTGCAATTCCTTGAAAAAATAAACATATTTATTTTATTTTCACCATATACTGTAGAACCTGTATTCAGATGCACATCGCGTTTAATGTTATTCACATGGAAACAGATCATACATCTTTATGCTTCTCACTCTGCATTTCAAAAAACTAATTTGCAACTTTTCAATGAGAATCCTGGGGTATTTGTATGAGATTCCAAAGTGTCGTATTGCCCCATGAAATGTGTCATGGGTTGAATTTCATGGCTATCAACAGATATTACAGAACATGTGAGAGTGTCTCTCTTCTGCACTCAAGCACGGTGTTATGTGCTGTGAAAGCAAAGAGGAAGTTTAGAAAGGTACAGGACCTGAGATGCACCCAAGAAGGGTAGTGTAGAGATACGTACAGTGCACGAACATTTAGTACATTGAATGCAATACATTGACTTATGCGTCAACAACCATGACACATATAAAAAGAAAGGAGAACCAAGGCACTCTTCATATAATTCATTAAAATGCCTTTATTTGTATGGCATGTTCAATAGAAGCAAGGTTTTAAAAATCCGACGCGTTTCGGCTGCATGGCCTTCGTCAGGGACACATATATTTGAACAAAAGCTTCACAAAGTTATGCATCGCAGTGATACTAGTTAAGGATATAATACACGAGGAGACATGGAAAACCTAGAGGGTGCACGTGAAGTGAAAGATGTGTAGGCCTAAACCAGGTGTATGCACACTTACTGAAGGACTATATACTGTATGTAAACCTAACGTTATGGCCTAAGAATTTGACAGATGTTCCAACAGTACAGGCACGGACAAGACAAGACAATGAATGGAGCTTATCAGTAAAACTGAAGGAAATTCCCCCTTACACAACACACAACACTCAGTTGGCAGGGCATAGACGCATGCATACTTTGGGTGGGTACCGTATCATCTGCAGGCAACGGAGAATGACAATGCCAATAAAGACAACACAAACAATTCTCGACTGATCGCACATGAAAGGGTATTCTCCAGCGTTGTGCGTGTGGGAAGGAGGTATGCATGCACTCACTCTCCATATCCGCCGGTTCGTTTGGGGTTGTTATCTCTCATCGGCACACAAGAGGAGCCTGGAGAGAGGCAGGCAACAGTCGTCGTCTCTTTGAAATCCTCCCGGCGTATTTGTTTATTTTAAGCACTCTTCGTGTTTCAGGGATTACATCGTTGTTTCTTTTTCCTTCCTGTCACCCCTCCCCCAACCCCCTCACACACGCAGACAACCCCCACACCCCCTCAGAGGAATTGACCAGTTCCCCCCCAACACACACACAAACGCACACACATCCCTCTGCATCAGAATCAGAAGATTGTATGTTTACAATGTGCATGAAGTGCATTCTGGAATGTATAATATCTCTGCCTTATGGTGGGGATTATGATAGGTTAACACACCAATTACATGGATACAATCATTATAGTCAGCGAGACAATCATTTTACAGCAGGCTGGGGTAATTGTTGTGAGATACTGCATCTGTTGCGCAGAAAGAAAGAAAGGTTCCAAAATTTTGTGGGAGAGGACGGGGTTTTACTAAGCTACAGTGGGGCAAAAAGTATTTAGTCAGCCACCAATTGTGCAAGTTCTCCCACTTAAAAAGATGAGAGAGTCCTGTAATTTTCATCATAGGTTCACTTCAACTATGACAGGCAAAACAAGAAAAGAAAATCCAGAAAATCACATTGTAGGATTTGTTATGCATTTATTTGTAAATTATGGTGGAAGTATTTGGTCACCTACAAACAAGCAAGATTTCTGGCTCTCACAGACCTGTAACTTCTTCTTTAAGAGGCTCTTCTGTCCTCCACTCGTTACCTGTATTAATGGCACCTGTTTGAACTTGTTATCAGTATAAAAGACACCTGTCCACAACCTCAAACAGTCACACTCCAAACTCCACTATGGCCAAGACCAAAGAGCTGTCAAAGGACACCAGAAACAAAATTGTAGACCTGCACCAGGCTGGGAAGACTGAATCTGCAATAGGTAAGCAGCTTGGTTTGAAGAAATCAATTATTAGGAAATGGAAGACATACAAGACCACTGATAATCTCCCTCGATCTGGGGCTCCACGCAAGATCTCACCCAGTGGGGTCAAAATGATCAAAAGAACGGTGAGCAAAAATCCCAGAACCACACGGGGGGGATCTAGTGAATGACCTGCAGAGAGCTGGGACCAAAGTAACAAAGCCTACCATCAGTAACACACTACGCCGCCAGGGACTCAAATTCTGCAGTGCCAGATGTGTCCCCCTGCTTAAGCCAGTACATGTCCAGGCCCGTCTGAAGTTTGCAAGAGAGCATTTGGATGATCCAGAAGAAGATTGGGAGAATGTCATATGGTCAGATGAAACCAAAATATAACTTTTTGGTAAAAACTCAACTCGTCGTGTTTGGAGGACAAAGAATGCTGAGTTGCATCTAAAGAACACCACACCTACTGTGAAGCATGGGGGTGGAAACATCATGCTTTTGGGGCTGTTTTTCTGCAAAGGGACCAGGACGACTGATCTGTGAAAAGGAAAGGATGAATGGGGCCATGTATTGAGAGATTTTGAGTGAAAACCTCCTTCCATCAGCAAGGGCCTTGAAGTTGAAACGTGGCTGGGTCTTTCAGCATGACAATGATCCCAAACACACCGCCCGGGCAACGAAGGAGTGGCTTCGTAAGAAGCATTTCAAGTTCCTGGAGTGGCCTAGCCAGTCTCCAGATCTCAACCCCATAGAAAATCTTTGGACGGAGTTGAAAGTCCGTGTTGCCCAGCATGGAGCATCGAGGAATGGGCCAAACTACGCAACAGTGTGTGGAAACCTTGTGAAGACTTACAGAAAACGTTTGACCTCTGTCATTGCCAACAAAGGGTATATAACAAAGTATTGAGAAACTTTTGTTATTGACCAAATACTTATTTTCCACCATAATTTGCAAATAAATTCATTAAAAATCCTACAATGTGATTTTCTGGATTTATTGTCTCATTTTGTCTGTCATAGTTGAAGTGTACCTATGATGAAAATTACAGTCCTCTCTCATCTTTTTAAGTGGGAGAACTTGCACAATTGGTGGCTGACTAAATACTTTTTTGCCCCACTGTATATGGAATTGTTTTAAGAAGGTCATACCAAAGATCACCCCATATTTTTGGCACTTATCAGTCTCCATATATACTTGCATACATTTTTAACTGCTACCTGGGGACCTTCAGACGAGTCTTGTGAGGCCTGTGGGCGTTGGAGAACATAATATTTTTCTAGGCCAAACCGTTCGGACGCTGCAGTCGATTCTGCGAGAAGACTGTTTTTCTGCATGCCTCATAGTCTGACAAACATCGCCTGTAGCTCTGTCACCTTGCACCGCAGATGCGGAGGTGTGACATCAGTGCATCCAATGCAAAAAAAAACAGATACAGTATCTCTAGCTTAAACTGACAGATTCGTATGGGGATTTTTGTATTATGCTAATTCGATTTTTGCAGGGGCGCGGACATCGAATCTAGGGGGTTAAGTGGTATTGTATCTGGTCAGGCTCTTATGTTAATGCTAAGAACTGCCTTTGCTGTTGTAGAATGATGTGTTGATTTATTCACACTTTTATTATTATTTTCTTAAAAAAAAAAAAATTAAGCGGTGGATCAGCTTAATATTGCAGAAAGAATGTTGCTCCATACACGCATGCATACATATAGACATACACATACCTATATAGACATACATATGTACTTTTTTAAAGAATATACTTTTATTATTATTCCCTGCAAACCCTACCACTGATCCCCCAATTGGAGTAAACTAATAAACACTTTGGCTTTTACCTTCAATTTATACCTCTTATACACATTTTACAGACAGTCTATTTTAGTCTATTTTACAATAGTTATTTTATGCACACAATCCAATGGTTCCCCAGCCTGGTACCTAATCTGTTAGTGCTGTTTTGTCAAATCCTATGGTCATCATTAAGCATAGAAGTTGTCAAGGCAGCACAATCAGATGTAGGACCAGGCTAACTTGGTTATTAGAAATCATTAGATCTGACATTGATCCTACAACTGTGAGGGACGATGGTCACTGGAGAGGAACCCAGAGGATATTACAGATAGGATTGATGCGCCCCAGAAAACTACCAGAAAGATAGTGAGTTCGTTGATTTGAACATAAGTGAGTCCCCCTCTTCTATAATTCTCCCGAATGGTCTAAATGTGACCACAACACTGCAGTATTGGTTCATCTTATCATCGTTTACGAAGCTGAGGCGTCTGGAGGTTTTCTTCACAGCTGAGAAGCTACAAATCGGAGATAATGTCTTGGGCTCCGTCCCAAATGGCATTCTGTTCCCTATATACTGCACTACTTTTGACCAGAGCCCTATAGGGCCTGGTCGAAAGTATTGCTCTATATAGGGAATAGGCGTCCATTTGGGAAGCGCATACTGCTAATTTTGCAGACATATTGCTTCGTGTGTGTGTGTGTGTGTGTGTGTGTGTGTGTGTGTGTGTGTGTGTGTGTGTGTGTGTGTGTGTGTGTGTGTGTGTGTGTGTGTGTGTGTGTGTGTGTGTGTGTGTGTGTGTGTGTGTGTGTGTGTGTGTGTGTGTTTGAAGGGCCGTGCATTTGCGAAAACTTTTGCGCAACTGCGTTCAGAGAGAAATTCTAACTTCTTTAGTTAGATACAAGCACTAGATGGCCACGTCTTAATGGCAAATTAAATGACAGAAAGAAATAACCCTTATTCTCTAATGTTTGTCTTATTTACAATACTATTGCTACTACTAATTATAATAATATATAAAGTAAAATATTTTCCTCAACTATTTTGAACTGGAATAAATGCTGCACTCTTTAACAATGACCAACATAATTCTAGTGGGGATTATACCATCATCCAAAACATAACTTTGGAGGCTGGAAGAGCAAATGGTCATGTAGAGCCCTCTATGTGCACATGCCTGTGTGTGTGTGTGTGTGTGTGTGTGTGTGTGTGTGTGTGTGTGTGTGTGTGTGTGTGTGTGTGTGTGTGTGTGTGTGTGTGTGTGTGTGTGTGTGTGTGTGTGTGTGTGTGTGTGTGTGTGTGTGTGTGTGTGTGTGTGTGTGTGTGTGTGTGTGTCAATACAGCCCTACCTGTGAGTTAAATGAGGCCAGAGCTCTAAACTACAAATCAAGGATTGAGAAGTTACTTTAGTAAACTCTTCAATTTGGGATAACCGGTACCACCGAAGTGGCTTACCTTAAAGCCAGGTAAACTTCTATGGCAATGAATCATTCAGAACTAACCTGCTCTGGGGCAGGCTAATTTGGGGCTAAGGCCATTTATCCTGAATGAGCCATGAGTTGAGGACGAATTAAATCAGATTCCCTCCCATTTTGCAAAGATTCCGTCATCATCAGTTAAGAACGACTTGCCTAGTTAAATAAAGGTTAAATAAAAATAAATAAATAAAACATTTGAGGAAGATGACTGATTTTATATTTTATTAATCAAATGATTTTTTTGTGTTTTGTTAAAAAATAGTAATGTTAAAATACCTATCACATAATTCATTTGGCAATGACAAAATGCATTTGAAACTTCAAGCACAGTAAAACCTTTGCATAACAATATAATAACTGTATTGATAGGAGGTGCTCATGCATTGATAAGCACACCAAAGCACACCAAAGATGGCATTAACAATAAGCAATAAAATAACAGCACTTCTAAAAACTTATTTTACACCACAGCCTGCTGAATTCGCAAGATAACTTTTCTGTCATTTAGATTTCTTCACAAATTGAAATGTGGCACTGATTCACCCATGGACTGATGTTTCAGCATTGTCTCAATGAAGAGTTTGGCGTTCGACTAGCCACACGTGATATGCACACACAGTTACAAGCCTGCTAGAGTTAGAGGCAGCCGGAGGAGCAATATCCACCATCGTAGTACAGATGAAGCCTGAGCTGGAATGTGAAGCTAACTAACTGAAGCTGGCAAGCTTTAAAAAACCTGGAGTAGATCTAGATTGCTTCATAGTATACCAATCTGCTCATTAGTCAGTCAACTGAGCAGCTAACACATTAGCTACAGACTAATGGGAGATTAAGCCCATGCCAGGCTGTCCACCACTATAAACTGAACCATTTACACCCACTGCTGCCTGGTCTGCATTGTAAAAACCATTAGAATGGTAAATGACTTATCGCTCTGTATGCACTAGATTGAGAAACAGTGCACGCCGCACTGAGACATGCACAGTGAGTAAACAAAAACACTCAAAGAGTATGCATATACACAAACACACAGACACTCTCTCTCTCACACACACATACACACACACACTATGTCTATGCATACTAAATCACACACAAAACTCATGCACACAAATTATATCAAATTTTATTGGTCGCATACACATTTAGCAGATGTTTATTGTGGGTGTAGCGAAATGCTTGTGTTCCTACCTCTAACAGTGCAGTAATATCTAATACACTTCCGGGTTGGAGCGAGCGGTCGCATCGCACTTCGCTCCGCAGGTAGTATAACTTTTTCATTACATTTCATTACATTTCATTATAGTACAACGGTTGATCTGTCTAATCTTAGCAATTTCTGCTTAGCTAGCTACAGAGCCGTCCTTGTATCAGAGATAATTGCATAATTATCGTATTTCGTCGCCCTAACGTAGCCTTCACTGCTATTCGCCCAGCAGCTAGCAAACGCTAGCAAACGCCCACAGATTAGCACCACTGTAGTGCTATTACACTATTACACTCTACTGAACGACTTGATTAGTTTAGTGTTAGCCAGCTACATAGCTGTCTTTGTATCCAAGATAATTGTGTAGTTTAGAGTGTGTAGTCTTGGAGTGATCATCTTAATTTACCGAGGTTAGCTAGCCAGCTATTTGTCGTCCTTAACGTAGGAGACTCTGCTAGCTAGCCAACAGCTAACAGCTAACAGCTAACAGCTAGCCAACGTCTACTGAATAGTACTCAACAACCCGATCGCATTCACAGGTAGTATCACATTTTCATTTCATTTCATTACAGTACAACGGTTTGATTCGTTTGATCGAAGCTAGCTACATAGCTAGCTACATAGCCGTCTTTGTATCAAAGATAATTGTGTAGTCTAGAGCGATTTTCTAGGTTAGCTAGCCAGCTATTGTCGTTCTCTTAACGCAACGTAACGTAAACAACACTGCTAGCTAGCCAGCTAGCCCCCGAATAGCAGCACTGCAGAAACTATTACACTCAACGGAACGACTTGATTAGTGTAGTGTCAACAACGCAGCTACTGCCAGCTAGCCTACTTCAGCAGTACTGTATCATTTTAATCATTTTAGTCAATAAGATTCTTGCTACGTAAGCTTAACTTTCTGAACATTCGAGACGTGTAGTCCACTTGTCATTCCAATCTCCTTTGCATTAGCGTAGCCTCTTCTGTAGCCTGTCAACTATGTGTCTGTCTATCCCTGTTCTCTCCTCTCTGCACAGACCATACAAACGCTCCACACCGCGTGGCCGCGGCCACCCTAATCTGGTGGTCCCAGCGCGCACGACCCACGTGGAGTTCCAGGTCTCCGGTAGCCTCTGGAACTGCCGATCTGCGGCCAACAAGGCAGAGTTCATCTCAGCCTATGCCTCCCTCCAGTCCCTCGACTTCTTGGCACTGACGGAAACATGGATCACCACAGACAACACTGCTACTCCTACTGCTCTCTCTTCGTCCGCCCACGTGTTCTCGCACACCCCGAGAGCTTCTGGTCAGCGGGGTGGTGGCACCGGGATCCTCATCTCTCCCAAGTGGTCATTCTCTCTTTCTCCCCTTACCCATCTGTCTATCGCCTCCTTTGAATTCCATGCTGTCACAGTTACCAGCCCTTTCAAGCTTAACATCCTTATCATTTATCGCCCTCCAGGTTCCCTCGGAGAGTTCATCAATGAGCTTGATACCTTGATAAGCTCCTTTCCTGAGGACGGCTCACCTCTCACAGTGCTGGGCGACTTTAACCTCCCCACGTCTACCTTTGACTCATTCCTCTCTGCCTCCTTCTTTCCACTCCTCTCCTCTTTTGACCTCACCCTCTCACCTTCCCCCTACTCACAAGGCAGGCAATACGCTCGACCTCATCTTTACTAGATGCTGTTCTTCCACTAACCTCATTGCAACTCCCCTCCAAGTCTCCGACCACTACCTTGTATCCTTTTCCCTCTCGCTCTCATCTAACACCTCCCACACTGCCCCTACTCGGATGGTATCGCGCCGTCCCAACCTTCGCTCCCTCTCCCCCGCTACTCTCTCCTCTTCCATCCTATCATCTCTTCCCTCTGCTCAAACCTTCTCCAACCTATCTCCTGATTCTGCCTCCTCAACCCTCCTCTCCTCCCTTTCTGCATCCTTTGACTCTCTATGTCCCCTATCCTCCAGGCCGGCGCGGTCCTCCCCTCCCGCCCCGTGGCTCGACGACTCATTGCGAGCTCACAGAACAGGGCTCCGGGCAGCTGAGCGGAAATGGAGGAAAACTCGCCTCCCCTGCGGACCTGGCATCCTTTCACTCCCTCCTCTCTACATTTTCCTCCTCTGTCTCTGCTGCTAAAGCCATTTTCTACCACTCTAAATTCCAAGCATCTGCCTCTAACCCTAGGAAGCTCTTTGCCACCTTCTCCTCACTCCTGAATCCTCCTCCCCCTCCCCCCCTCCTCCCTCTCTGCAGATGACTTCGTCAACCATTTTGAAAAGAAGGTCGACGACATCCGATCCTCGTTTGCTAAGTCAAACGGCACCGCTGGTTCTGCTCACACTGCCCTACCCTGTGCTCTGACCTCTTTCTCCCCTCTCTCTCCAGATGAAATCTCGCGTCTTGTGACGGCCGGCCGCCCAACAACCTGCCCGCTTGACCCTATCCCCTCCTCTCTTCTCCAGACCATTTCCGGAGACCTCCTCCCTTACCTCACCTCGCTCATCAACTCATCCCTGACCGCTGGCTACGTCCCTTCTGTCCTCAAGAGAGCGAGAGTTGCACCCCTTCTGAAAAAACCTACACTCAATCCCTCCGATGTCAACAACTACAGACCAGTATCCCTTCTTTCTTTTCTCTCCAAAACTCTTGAACGTGCCGTCCTTGGCCAGCTCTCCCACTATCTCTCTCTGAATGACCTTCTTGATCCAAATCAGTCAGGTTTCAAGACTAGTCATTCAACTGAGACTGCTCTTCTCTGTATCACGGAGGCGCTCCGCACCGCTAAAGCTAACTCTCTCTCCTCTGCTCTCATCCTTCTAGACCTATCGGCTGCCTTCGATACTGTGAACCATCAGATCCTCCTCTCCACCCTCTCCGAGTTGGGCATCTCCGGCGCGGCCCACGCTTGGATTGCGTCCTACCTGACAGGTCGCTCCTATCAGGTGGCGTGGCGAGAATCTGTCTCCTCACCACGCGCTCTCACCACTGGTGTCCCCCAGGGCTCTGTTCTAGGCCCTCTCCTATTCTCGCTATACACCAAGTCACTTGGCTCTGTCATAACCTCACATGGTCTCTCCTATCATTGCTATGCAGACGACACACAATTAATCTTCTCCTTTCCCCCTTCTGATGACCAGGTGGCGAATCGCATCTCTGCATGTCTGGCAGACATATCAGTGTGGATGACGGATCACCACCTCAAGCTGAACCTCGGCAAGACGGAGCTGCTCTTCCTCCCGGGAAGGACTGCCCGTTCCATGATCTCGCCATCACGGTTGACAACTCCATTGTGTCCTCCTCCCAGAGCGCTAAGAACCTTGGCGTGATCCTGGACAACACCCTGTCGTTCTCAACTAACATCAAGGCGGTGGCCCGTTCCTGCAGGTTCATGCTCTACAACATCCGCAGAGTACGACCCTGCCTCACACAGGAAGCGGCGCAGGTCCTAATCCAGGCACTTGTCATCTCCCGTCTGGATTACTGCAACTAGCTGTTGGCTGGGCTCCCTGCCTGTGCCATTACACCCCTACAACTCATCCAGAACGCCGCAGCCCGTCTGGTGTTCAACCTTCCCAAGTTCTCTCACGTCACCCTGCTCCTCCGCTCTCTCCACTGGCTTCCAGTTGAAGCTCGCATCCACTACAAGACCATGGTGCCTGCCTACGGAGCGGTGAGGGGAACGGCACCTCAGTACCTCCAGGCTCTGATCAGGCCCTACACCCAAACAAGGGCACTGCGTTCATCCACCTCTGGCCTGCTCGCCTCCCTACCACTGAGGAAGTACAGTTCCCGCTCAGCCCAGTCAAAACTGTTCGCTGCTCTGGCTCCCCAATGGTGGAACAAACTCCCTCACGACGCCAGGACAGCGGAGTCAATCACCACCTTCCGGAGACACCTGAAACCCCACCTCTTTAAGGAATACCTAGGATAGGATAAGTAATCCTTCTCCCCCCTTTAAGATTTAGATGCACTATTTTAAAGTGACTATTCTACTGGATGTCATAAGGTGAATGCACCAATTTGTAAGTCGCTCTGGATAAGAGCGTCTGCTAAATGACTTAAATGTAAATGTTAAATGTAATCTAACAATACACAACAATACATACAGATTTAAAAGTAAAATAATGGAATTAAGAAATATAGAAACATTAGAACGAAAATGGTAAAACAGTATGTAAACATTATTAAAGTGACCAGTCTTATGTTATTAAAGTGACCAGTTTTCCATGTCCATGTACAGTACATTAGGAAATTATTCAGACCTCTTGACTTTTTCCATATTTTGTTACGTTACGGCCTTATTCTAAAATGGATTCAATTAATTTATTTGTTTATCAATCCACACACTTCCCCATAATGACAAAAGCAGAAACAGGTTTTTAACAAATGTTGACAAATGTATAAAATAAATCAAATAAATCAATATCACATTACATAAGTATTCAGACCCTATACTCAGTACTTTGTTGAATAACCTTTTGGAGCGATTACAGCCTTGAGTCTTCTTGGGTATGACGCTGCAAGCTTGGAAAATCTGTATTTAGAGAGTTTCTCCTATTCCTCCATGCAGTGCCTCTCAAGCTCTGTCAGGTTCGATGGGGAGCATCGCTGCACAGCTATTTTCAGGTCTCTCCAGAGATCGGGTTCAAGTCTAGGCTCTGGCTGGGCCACTCAAGGACATTCAGAGACTTGTCCCAAAGCCACTCCTGCATTGTCTTAGCTGTGTGCTTAGGGACGTTGTCCTGTAGGTAAACTTCCTCCCCAATCTGAGGTCCTGAGCACTCTGGAGCAGGTTTTCATCGAGGAACTATATGTAATTTACCCCATTCCTCTTTTCCTCGATCCCGACTATTTCCCAGTCCCTGCCACTGAAAAATATCCCCATAGCATGATGCTGCCACCACCATCCTTCACATAAGGGTTGAGGCCAGGTTTCCTCCAGACGTGATGATTGACATTCAGGCCAAAGAGTTCAATATTGGTTTCATCTGACAAGCGAATCTGGTTTCTCTTGGTCTTTTAGGTGCCTTTTGGCAAACTCAAAGCGGGCTGTCATGTGCCTTTTACTGAGTAGTGGCTTCCATCTAGCCACTCTACCATAAAGGCCTGATTGGAGGAGTGCTGCAGAGATGGTTGTTCTTCTGGAAGGTTCTCCCATCTCCACAGAGGAACTCTGGAGTTCTGTCAGAGTGACCATCGAGTTGTTGGTCACCTTCCTGACCAAAGCCCCTCTCCCCCAATTGCTCAGTTTGGCCGAGTGGCCAGCTCTAGGAAGAGTCTTGGTGGTTCCAAACTTCTTCCATTTAAGAATGATGGAGGCCAGAATGATGAAGGTCCCCCTTGGCCCCCCTTATAAACAGGTGTGTGCCTTTCCAAATCATGTCCAATCAATTTAATTTACTACAGGTGGACTCCAATCAAGTTGGATGATCAACGGAAACAGCATGCACCTGAGCTCATTTTCAAGTCTCGTAGCATAGGGCATTTCTGTTTTTTACTTTTAATCCATTTGAAAACATTGTCATTATGGGGTATTGTGTGTAGATTGATGATGTGGAAAAAGTCAAGGGATCTGAATACTTTTCGAATACACTGTACAAAGGCCTCTAAGGTACAAGGTTGAGTAAGCGGGTGGTAACCAGCTTGTGACATTGACTAAAGATCAGGGTAGGGTACTGGGCAGAGGCCGGCTAGTGGTGACTTTTTAGTAGCCTAGTGTCCTTGAGATAGGATCTCGGCCCCAGCTTTGATTCACCTGTACTGACCTCGCCTTCTGGATGGTAGCGTGGTGAACAGGCCGTGGCTCGGATGGCTGAGGTCCTTGATGATCTTTTTGGCCTTCATGTGACACACAGGGCTAAAATGATGTCAAAGTTATTAATATTTCCATGCATGCAATGTGACTTCCTAGCCAATCAGACGCTTCAGTACCCTGATGATCCCCCCTGCTCATTCTCCTGTTGGTTAATTGATCTGTGAAAGGATCAGCGTGATGGCACAAGTGATGGCACAACCTTGAGCAGAGAGAGTGTGTGTGTGTGTGTGTGTGTGTGTGTGTGTGTGTGTGTGTGTGTGTGTGTGTGTGTGTGTGTGTGTGTGTGTGTGTGTGTGTGTGTGTGTGTGTGTGTGTGTGTGTGTGTGTGTGTGTGCATCCAATCACTCCCGCTGTCTCGAACTACTCTGTCTGGCGACATAAAGTTAGTGATAGGTGGCAGGTAGCCTAGTGGTTAATAGTTTTAGGTCAGTAACTGAAAAGTCACTGGTTCGAATCCCCAATTTCACTTGGTGAAAAATATGTCAATGTGCCCTTGAGCAAGGCACTTAACCCTAATTGCTCCTGTAACTCTGTACATTTCCATGGAAACAAAATCATTTTCCTCTATTTCTTCCTTTTTTCATTCCCTCCATTCCTTTTTTGCGGTAGGTACCATTATTTGTAATGGCCCTTGTCCAGTGTCGTTGAGATGAATGCTTTATGCAGATGAATGAAATGCCTGACTGTTTATGAAGACAAAATATGTTCTGCTGAGGCCCAGTACTACTCTAATGTGGACAGAACCCTTCTCATCCATCTACTGCTGCTCAGTTGGGCTCCACACAGACAAAACCAAGATATATGGAACATTATATTTTTGTATACAATGCAGTAATGTACCTATGTAGCGGACATGAGTCAGGCATGGTTGCTCATGGTCACGTGATAAGGTAGCCCCGCCTTGCAAACTTCAAAACCAGTGTCTGGCCTTGGTCCCTAACAGTCTAAGACCTTGGTCTCTCCCGTAGGAGACCCAAGTTCATGTCCTGTGTCCAGTGGCGGATTTAGGTATAGGCGACATGTGCAGCATCTTGCAGGGGGCCATACAAGCTAGAACCGCCACCGCCTGTGTCCATATATAGCCTACATTAACCCCAGAACATTTATTTAAATGTTTTCAAGAAATGAAATATTAAAGCCACAAAGGCTTTCAATCCACACCACGATATTGCCAAAATATACATAGCCTAAGTATAGAACGTGGGTGAGAATCCACACTGGAGGAAAGTTAATCTTCTGTAGCTCAGTTGGTAGACCATGGCGCTTGTAACGCCAGGGTAGTGGGTTTGATTCCCGGGACCACCCATACGTAGAATGTATGCACACATGACTGTAAGTCGCTTTGGATAAAAGCGTCCGCTAAATGGCATATATTATTATTATATATTAATCGTTCTACAGTAGGCCTACATCTGTCAATCAACTGATGTTCCAAATCAGCTCATCAACCAGGGAAACACAAACAGTAGCCTATTATCGGTTTTGACACCTTTCATTATATGACAATGGATAGGCTAATGGGAAGCCTACAGAATGTAGCCTATAAATATAATCAAATAACAACAAGCTTATTGCAACCATTGGGGAGGCAGGTAGCCTACTGGTTAGAACGTTGGGGCGGTAACCAAAAGGTTGCTAGATCGAATCCCCGAGCTGAGGTAAAAATCTGTTGTTCTGCCTCTGAACAAGGCAGTTAACCCACCGTTCCTAGGCCATCATTGTAAGTAAGAATATGCATTTGACGTTAAAGGGTTTTGGATGCTCAAAATGTTGGTACTTGATTATCGTTTATCAGCAAAATATTGGAATAAATGATACATAGACCTGTTTCTCATATAAGATCATGAGCATGTCCTCCAGCCCTATGGGCCTCTTGAGTGGCGCAGCGGTCTAAGGCACTGCATCTCAATGCTAGAGTCATCACTACAGACCCAGGTTTGATCCCAGGCTGTATCACAACCGGCTGTGATAGGGTGGTGCACATTTGGCCCAGTGTCGTCCGGGTTAGGGGGAGTTTACAAGTAGGCTGTCATTGTAAATAAGAATTTGTTCTGAACTGGCTTGCCTAGTTAAATAAAATAAATGTCAGCTTCCACTCGTTACATGTTGCATGTTTGATTTAGGGGGAATAGAGGGGGGAGAAAACTGAACATAGCCAAACAAAATTGCATGAAAGCTGACGCTCTCAGAAACACAATTTTCCTCTTACCTCCTGTGTAATCATAAGTAAATATGACATTTTTTGCCCTCTCTTTCTTTCTCTCTCTCTCTCCCTCCCGCTGTCCTGACATTCAGTACAGTATAGAGCTGTTGGCAAATGTATTTTTCCTCGTTCTTTAGTTCAGCAGAAATTGATGTAGGAGCTTGTGTAATGGTCCCCTGGAGGCGAGGAATTATGAGAGGCAAAGAGAAACTCTGTAATTACCATCTTGGCCTTGGGCCTGCTTCCACCAAAAGCACATTAGCCACTTCAAACACTCACAGAGAAACGCAAACATTGGAGGCAGATAACTACTGTGGTATAGAGAGGGGTAAGCCTTCTGACCGCCCCCTCCCGTTATACTCTCATGTGACTGGGATGTTTATATCAGAACGGCATTTAGAGGGAGAATGCTTTTTAAATGCTTCTTCTGGGGTTTTTGTTTTCTTAATCACAGTTTTGCTGTAATGCATCGTAGATGCTGATGGAGCACACAATGATTGAGGGGTGTTTTAAGTTTACATGTGCTGTTTTTACATCTACAACAGTGGGTTTTGTCATAACAATATTGTGACAGTACAGTACATTCTACTCATTCTGTTGAGTCTTACCTGTTGCCCTTTGTCCATACCTTATAATCAGCCATGTAATTAGTGTGCTATTAACCAATCTTCCTTTAACAGACAGGCTAATTGTTAATCGACAGACTACAGTTTGACATTAGTTTATGCACCCCAGGAAAATTAGCTGCTAGGAGCAACAGCTAATCGGGATCCTAATAAACTAACCTGAACAATAAATACAAGGTAGGGTTTGCTTCAAATTTCACTCAACGCTACCTTTGTGACATCAGCCTCATACCTCTGCAGTGGAAACGTCTAGTACATGGGCGATTCTGCGTAGGCAGAATTTTAGGGGGGTATATCAGATCGTTCTGTCAATTATCACACGTGCATTTCATTGAGAGGTAAGATGTTTGACATACTTTTTTACATTTGTATCACAAACCATTTGTCTTTATCATGATTTGTACTTGTGGATTATATTGTAGAGCACGGGGAAGTCTTACACTATGAGGTTCGGAGCCTGCTGGTTTTCTGTTCTACCTAATCATTAATTGCACCCAGCTGTCCCAGGGGAACAATGTAAAAACGCAGTGGACTGGCTTCGAGGTGCAGAGTTGAGTTTGAGGATTGTAGAGTATGTTGTTCCAAACAATATATCTTAAAATGAACAAAATCAAAAAGGGTACATTTGATACATTCATATACATATTTTCTATGTCGAATAAATTCATGTGGAAATGTGTATTTCAGAATCTGGACACACTCCATATTTTAGAGCACACTATAATGACCCCAAGATGTCTGTATTATGTACGGTTCATGGATCATAAAGCCTTACAGGAGGCATGTCTAGGTCTAAAAAGGGCCCAAAATGTCAACTTTCATCATGATTAAAAAAAATACAAATGCTTTACAAATGTAAAAAAGCATGTCAAACATCCTTCCTCCCAAATGAAGTTTCTATGTGAGAACTGTGAGAACTGTCAGAACAATCTGAGATACCAAAAATATTTTCCATCTACGCTGGCATGGAATCGCCCACATGAAAGATAAAGGACCGCTACACACTATACTGTCTTTTATCAAGCTGACTAATCTAATGGCATTTGTATTTTATGTGTATTATTAGGTTTTACTAAAGTATCTCTAAGCCTCATCTGTACCTTTCAGAACCACCATCGACCCAGTAATGCAGCCCTTAAGCTCTGGCCCAGATCAATAGCTCTCAAAAAGGCATTTATAACACCCACAGATACATGGAGATATGATCTAAGAGACCTCTATGGGATTTTGGCTCTGGTCAAAAGCCTGTTGACCCTAAGAGGGTAAGAGATGTGTTAGAACGCCAAAGTCACTTTCAACTAAGAGTAATCTAGGCACAAACGTCAGCTCCACATGATATCGTTAACATTACTAATTGAAAAATCATTCAGACACTTTTATGTTGCCTGATCTGAAGCCATGCTGTGTGCGTTTACAATTTTGAAACTGGTAGTGAACGAATGAGTAAAATGAACTATGTTATTTAGTAATAGTTCATGAATGCTTTTCATATCAAACTATCTGTAATTTTATTTTCCTCTGCTTGGAAAGGTAACATCTACAGAACTAACATAAAAGGCAGAGTACTTTCAGAGTTTTACCCCTCTTTCCAACAGAGTGGTTACCCCCTCGCTCTCCTTCTCTCCCTTTCTTTCTTTTTATTTCTCTCTTGGTCTTTCCCCTCTCTCTCTTCTCCCCTTTCTCACCCTCCCTCTCTCTCATCCCACTGTCTCTCTCTCTCTCTCCCTCCCTCATCTTCTCTCTTAGTGAGATTGGGAGCAGTTCCACTCCACTGATTTAATTTTCATTAGTGGGAAATTGGAGACTGTATCCGTGGTTATCTGTGGGTGGCTGAATCGGTAAAGGCTGTTGACCCTACCTGACCTGGCTTATACCCAGCGAGCTTGTAAACCACCTAAACCCACTAAACCCTGGGTCTAGTCAGGGACCACCGCTGATCCACCATGGAATGAGATCCATCCCAAATAGCACCCTATTCCCTATAGAGTATAAGAGAAGCAACAACCATAGAAGAGTTAGTGTTATAATCCACAATCAACAGACCTAGAGTTACAAGTGCTGAGCCTCCTTGCATTATATTCATTACCAAGCCTAGGTGCTTGGGGGGAGGAGAGGAGAGTAGATGAGATGAGAGGAGAGGCAACAGTACATTGCTGTGAAAAAGTATTTGCCCCATTTCAGATTTTCTCTATTTTTGCATATTTTTGAGACTGAATATATCAGATCTTCAACCGGGCGCATAGATACTGGAGACTGAGACAGTGGGGGTCATGGGACACTTTGGCCCCGTCTGAGAAATACCCCTGGACAGGGCCATCTAGACAGGATATAACCTCACTTACTTCGCCAAAGCACAGCCCCCACACTGCCAGAGGGATATAAACAGACGGGCATGAAGATCACATTCAAGTCGAGTATAGTGCAACCCATTCAAGTCGAGTATAGTGCAAAAAAGCCTGGCACCCCTCCTATAGATGGCATGGGAGAGCACTAGAAAGCCAGAGTCTCAGCCCCCTAATAGGGTCAGAGGCAGAGAATCCCAGTGGAGAGAGAGGAGCAAGCAAGGCAGAGACCACAAAGGTGGTTCTTCACTCCAGGGCCTTGCCGTTCCTCTTCTCACACATGGGCCAGACTACACTCAATTATATGACCTACTGAAGAGATGAGTCTTCAGTAAAGACTTATAGGTTGAGACCAAGTCGGCGTCTCTCACATGGTTAGGCAGACCATTCCATAACAATTGAGCTCTATGGGAGAAAGCCCTGCCTCCAGCTGTTTGCTTAGAAATTCTAGGAACAATAAGGAGGCCTGCATCTTGAGCCCGTAGCGTGCGTGTAGGTATGTACAGCAGGATCAAATCGGAGAGATAGGCAGGAGCAAGTCCATGTACTGCTTTGTAGGTTAGCAGTAAAATCTTGAAATCAGCTATAGCCTTAACAGGAAACCAGTGTAGCGAGGCTAGCACAATAGTAATATGATCCAATTTTAGGGTTCTAGTCAGGATTCTAGCAGCCGTATTTAGCGCTAGCTGAAGTTTATTCATCTAAATGTACAGCTATGTGTCGTCTGCATAGCAGTGAAAGTCCGAATAACATCACCAGGAGGTAGAATATACAGTGACAACAATAGCGTTCCAAAAACGGAACCTTGAGGAACACCGAAACTTACCATTGATTTTTTGGACAAACCATCCACAGAGACAAACTTATATCTTTCAGACAGACAATATCTTAAACAGGCAATAACTTTTTTCTAATATCTCCAAAATATTGTGGTGATCGATGGTGTTAGAAGTGGCAGTAAGGTCTAGGATCACAAGGACCGACACAGAGCCTTGTTCTGACACCATTAAAAAGGTCCTTTTCCACCTTCACGAGTGCGGCTTCAGTACTATGATGGGGTACAGTGCAGATTGTGATGCAGTTGAAAGCTCTCAGAAACAGTAGAATATATGTCAAAATATTGTCACGCCTTGCTTGGAAAAAAGGCGTGATCATTGTTGTATTTTACCGTTGGGACACTGTATCTGGCACAGTGTATTGTGCTGTAGGGACACACAGTATCTGCCATGTGTGATTGAAGAAACAGCCTTTGTAATGTCGTGTGTGCACAGGTGGCAGAGAAGTCAGGTGCTGGAGAATCAAACTTATAAATGGAGTCGTTTTTAATAGACTTGACAAAACTCCACAATCAAAAATACAAGATAAAATAAAAGTGGGTACCCCCCGACGCGCGGCTCCTGCAGCGCATCGATACCGGCCTCGGGGACGACCTGGAGGAAGAGGCGCAGGGCGATCCGGATGGAGACGGTGGAACTCTCGTAGCAGGGAAGGATCTAACACGTCCTCCACCAGAACCCAGCATCTCTCCTCTGGGCCGTACCCCTCCCAGTCCATGAGGTACTGAAGGCCCATCGCCCGACATCTCGAAACCTCCCCACATCCTGGTTAACTCTCCACCTGCCCGTTACTCTTGGGGTGAAAACCTGAGGTAAGGCTGAACGAGACCCCCAGATGTTCCATGAATGCCTTCCAGACCCTTGACGTGAACTGGGGACCCAGATCAGACACTATATCCTCAGGCAAACCGTAGTGCTGGAAGATGTGTGTAAACAGGGCCTCCGCAGTCTGTAGGGCCGTAGGGAGACAAGGCAAAGGGAGGAGACGACAGGACTTAGAAAAATTATCCACAACGACCAGGATCGTGGTGTTACCCTGTGATGGTGGAAGATCGGTTAGGAAATCCAGTGACGGGTGCGACCACGGCCGTTGTGGAACGGGTAGGATTGTAACTTACCTCTGGGCAGGTGTCTAGGAGCCTTGCACTGGGCACACACCCAGTGCAAGGCTCCTAGACACCTCACGTCCTTAGCTAAAGTGGACCACCAGTACTTCCCACTAAGACAGCACACCGTCTGACCGATCCCAGGATGACCAGACGAGGGTGATGTGATGGGCCCAATAGATCAGCCGGTCAAGGACAGCAGACGGAACGTACAGACGCCCAGCTGGGCTGCTCCTCTGTGTCATACAGCCGGGACAGCCTTAACGTTCTGGGAGCCTGGTCTGTAAGAGAGGGTAAACACAAAACGGGTGAAAAACATGGTCCACCTTGCCTGGCGAGGATTCAGTCTCCTTGCCGCCCGGATGTACTCCAGATTGCGGTGGTCAGTCCAGATGAGAATGGGGTGTTTAACCCCCTCAAGCCAATGTCTCCACGCCTTCAAGGCTTTGACGACAGTCAACAGCTCCCGGTCCCCCACATCATAGTTTCGCTCCGCCGGGCTGAGCTTCTTAGAGAAGAAAGCACAGGGGCGGAGCTTCGGTGGCGTACCCGAGCGCTGAGAGAGCACAGCTCCTATCCCAGCCTCGGACGCGTCCATCTCCACTATGAAGGCCAAAGAGGGATCCGGATAGGCCAACACAGAAGCCGAGGTAAACAGAGCCCTCAGGTGCCTAAAAGCCCTGTCCGCCTCAGCTGACCACTGCAAGCGCACCAGGCCCCCCTTCAGCAGAGAGGTAATGGGAGCAGCTACCTGACCAAAACCCCAGATAAACCCTGCAAACCCGAAGAATAGCTGCCCCTCTTTCACCGTGGTGGGAATCGGCCAATTACGCAAGGCTGCAATGCGGTCACTCTCCATCTCCATCTCTGACTTGGAAATGCGATACCCTAGGAAGGAGACGGACTGTTGGAAGATCAGGCATTTCTCAGCCTTGACGTACAGGTCATGCTCCAACAGGTGACCAAGCACTTTGCGCACCAGGGACACATGCTCGGCGCGTGTAGCGGAGTAAATCAGAATGTCATCGAGGTCCCTGAAAATCTCGTCTACAAAGGATTGGAAGACTGATGGAGCATTTATCAACCCGTACGGCATGTCAAGGTACTCATAATGCCCTGATGTGGTACTAAATGCCGTCTTCCACTCGTCTCCCTCCCGGATACGCACCAGGTTGTACACACTCCTGAGATCCAGTGAAGAAGCGCGCCCCGTGCATTGACTCAATCGCCGTGGCGTTAAGAGGTAGCGGGTAACTGTACCTCACAGTGATTTGATTGGTAACCCTGACGCAGGGATTCGGAGACATATGTTACCATAGCCACCGTCTCCGCTTGCGACAGGGGATATATGTGACTCCTGGGAAGTGCAGCGTCTACCAGGAGATTTATTGCACAATCCCCCCGTCGGGGTGGTAATTGAGTCGCCTTCTTTTTACAGAAGGCGAGAGCCAAATCGGCATATTCTGGGGGAATTCGCACAGTGGAGACCTGGTCTGGACTCCCCACTGTAGTAGCACCAACAGGAAATGCCTAAACACCTACCTGAGCACTCTCACGACCACCCCGCCCTCTGGGGCCAAAAAAACAGTGTAGGCCCAGCACCACGGGAAATGCAGTAGTCAATAAGGAAAAGACACATTTTCTCCATGTGACCCCCTGCATCACTATGCCCAAAGGAGATGTGGCCTCTCTGATTAACCCTGACCCTAATGGTCGAAAATCCAAGGCGTGAACGGGGAAGGGCACATCCACGGGAACAATTGGGGTCCCTAAAACTATGAGCTCACGCTCTATCAATAACATTTGTTTTTGTGTCCATACTTTTTCAAAACGACAATGATAAGTTTGATATCAGACGACAATAGAGTGTTCATGATGTCACTGTGACGACTGCCGATATACGGTGTATAAACCAGCCTTTAGTCTTGAAATCTTTGGTTGTTTAGTACATGGCTTCACATGTGAATCCTTAAAGATTTGGGTGGGGCTAAGGTTTAAGAATGGATGTAGACAAAGAAGGTACAAGTTTATCAACTTTCAAGCAGAATTACTTTCTCATTGTTCCTCAACTGTAGTGTATGATATACAAATGTCTAGCTCTGAGTCTCTACTTTTATCCAATGTAAAAAAAAATACAAAATCAAATTTTGCCACATAAGACCGAAGCGAACCGGTTGTCCTCTATCAACCCTAAATACATTTTGGAAATGATCTTTGGAGGTTTGTCAGACTGCGTTAAAATAGCATCCAGTGTTTGCTGCACAGAGAGAATAATGTCTTGATTCTGCAAAAATTCAACTTACCTCCATTACAGACTGGTCTTCCCCGTCTGTCTGACCCTGCTGACCCTGTCACATTTTAATCCTCCTAAAAGAATTACCTTAGTGTACATGTATACATTATATTATCCAAGAATAGAATCAATGGTTCAATAATTGAAAATTACCATTATTAATAGATCCCAGACTGTAGCTTTAAGCTGCTGTCCTGTAGCTACTGTAGGTCTACCCATCAAGTCAAGATGGAATTTTGTATTGTTCGCTATTGTTCTGGGACCCCTGTCACCATCTGATCTTGGTAAGACATGATGAACATAGAATTGTGTACTGACTGTACTAGAGGGCTGCATTTTTTTGATGTTCCACAGGTTATGTGAAAACGGTCGTCTTTCTGCTTTGTTTGTGTTAGCCTACCTACTGTATTAAAAGCACATATTTTTTTGCATTATTCACACACTCAGATTTCTTTGCTTCAGCTTCAGTAGCCTACCTCTCCTAGTTCCTAGTGTGCCTAGTATGTGTGGTCTCATTGAAATAGAGTAGGCTGCCTACATGGGCGGAGAATCACGTAGCAGTTAACTTGAATATGACATTGATTTCAACACGAAAGTAGTTTAACTACAGTGTTTGTAAATAACTATTAATAATGGAAAGAAGTGGAGGGCACTCAACAAACGTGAGTCAAAGTACACATAAAAATGGAATCGTCATTGAAATGGTAAAGGCACATGCACCTTTTTATTTTCAATAACTATTGATTACCAATAGCAGCAGGTAGCCTAGTGGTTAGAGCATTGTGCCAGTAACTGAAAGGTTTGCTAGATCGAATGCCGGAGCTGACAAGGTAAAAATCTATCATTCTGCCCCTGAACAAGGCAGTTGAGCCACTGTTCCCCAGTAGGCTGTCATGGTAAATAAGAATGTCTTCCTAAATGACTTGCCTAGTTAAATAAAGGTTAAATACCAATGTATTTGTCTTTTCCTGGAAATAGTGTAAAACAGGCCTATGCAAAACGTAGCAAGTGTCGCTGTCATCATTCTTGCTGCCTCCAGTTCAGCAGCCATACCTGCGAGATCAGGTGCGCGTGTGGTCTCAATTAAATAGAGTAGGCTATAGACTATGCATGGGCGGAGAAGCATGGGGCAGTTGTCTTTCCAAGGAAATGTACTTCCTAAATAGGTCTATTATTAGGCTATTGTTTACTACATTGCCTAGAAATAGGCCTAAATATTGATCACTCATATTTCTCCGTCTTGAAATATTCCCACCCCTAAAAGACAGGCTATAAAAATAGTTCAAGAGAAAGTGCAAGTCTCTCCAACGCTGCTCTCTTCAAACTACATCTAGCATATTGGCTGATATACTGTGTAGCCCAGTAATACAACATACGGGCCATGTACGAATCTCTGGAAATGTCACCTATTTCTTAAGTTATTTTGAGCATTTGATATTGCATATAAGGCGCAAAATTGCTGGGACCACGGCTGGCATGTGAGCTGCGCCACATACGCCGAATATAACATTGCAGGACTGTGGTTGGGTTTGGGACCAGTTCTTGCAGTAGAGGGTGGGAGTTGGACGGAAAGCCACCGAGTGCGGGCCGAAGCGGGATGAAGAAATCAGCACAGACCTCTACTGTGCACCCTGACAGTGAAGCCTGTAACATTAGAGCTGTTTATTAGTGTGTCAGTGTGAAAAGTAGGGTATTCGAATGTTACATTGCCATACTGACTAATAAAACTCACATTGCACTGAAAAATCTTCAGAATATCAATATTCAATTGTTTGGCTGATGTTTTCATAATTTGAGTCAGGTCTAGTGTGAAATAATGGCTAACGTTAGCCAACTTTTGGCCAGCGCTCTCTAACGGTACATCGAGTGGCGAAAGCTAGCCAAGTTTATTTACTTCTGACATGGACAAAACAAAGGCTAAAAAACATTTCCATGCAAACAACAGCTGTTAGATAGTAATATTAGCCACCTCATATCGCTATCTGGCAGATAACTAGAGGCTAGAGCTGATCTGGCTGTGGTAGCTACTCGCTAATGAAGCTTATTCATTCACCTCAGTCGAAAGGATGAAACATTAGCTAGCGTTACATGTCAGTTAGATTACTAGCACAGCTCTGCGAATAAACACTAGTTAATTTTTTTCTGTTTTAGTTAAAGAACAGTTACCTTGCCAGCTACATCAATCTACTAAATAGATGCCAGTTCCTGCTCTGCTTACTGTAGGCGGCACATGAACCCCCCTCCCTCCCACAGAAGAAGTTGCGCCCCTGTTTTGGATCAATGGTTGTGTGGTGAAAGATATATCCATACAAAATGAATGCACAATAAATAGGTTTTGAATATAAGACTTGCTGCGTTACAAATGTAAGCGGTTTGAGGTTTAGAAATTGTACCTAAAAAACTGTAATATATTCCTCCGAAGGCTCAGGAACAGGCTGGTTGTCACAGGAACACTGAGAAGACACCACCCCTCTACTTCTCCTCAGCTGTCCTTCTCTCACACCTCCACCTCCACCCACGCAAACACACACACACACACACACACACACACACACACACACACACACACACACACACACACACACACACACACACACACACACACACACACACACACACACACACACACACACACACACACACACACACCACAGCAGTGCCCTAAACTTTTAACACATTGACCTCTCATTCCCGCACCCTCTCCTTCCTCCTCCTCTCATCCTTCATCATCATTACCATACACTCCACTTCCTCAGACCTCTATAATCCCCAGATTTCCTTTCAATGACCTGTTCATCTCTTCCTTACCATTG